>NW_028327177.1:32367512-32673808 GCF_987537825.1 Furipterus horrens
AAAGTGCGCAGATCAGTAGCTCCTCCAAATTAATTACTATATAAGCATTTGCTATTTTACAAATGACAATGAAAGCTTGATAATCTCTTAAAAAAAAAAGACGTGAAAATTAAGAAAACTTAGCTTTAGTATTTGGGAGGAATGGGCACTTACGAAGCCATCTCTTGACAAACAGTAAATATAAATATAGTCACATATGCATAACTGATATAAAACTGCTGAGATAGGTTTTGACATTGGAAAACTACACATACTAAAACATATACCTTTTTTTTCATATAATCTGGTTTTACTGGAACCAGTGTAGTGGAAAGCTTGTGGAAGTTAAGTTAGTAAAAAAGAAATTGGGGGAATCTTCAAAATTGTCATATGGGAGACATTCCCAGATTCTACCACTTATTAATACAGATGGTTATATCTTGAGAAAACATGGCCTTTTTTCACTTCTGTAGAAATAAGTACAAAGTATGTCTTGAAAATTCATTTTACCTATTTCAGCAAAAATACTATTGGAAGGTAAGAGGGTAGGACAGAAACTTCAGATATGCTGCTTGTTGCCAGGCTTTGATATTTAATTGCTCTAATGTTAATTGGTCACATTTATTTGCAAGCAAGCGTGTGCATCCATCTATCTATCTATCTATCTATCTATCTATCTATCTATCTATCTATCTACATTTATTTCATAGCTTACAGATTAAGTTACAGAAAACTGGTTACTTTTTATTAGCTAAGTGGCCATGGGCAGATTACTTTAAGCCCCTAAACCTGTTTATGTAGCTGTAAAGTCAGAATAATAACTACCTACTTCATAGGATTGTTTGAGGAGTGAATGGAAGAATGCATGTAAAGCTTTGGGTACTGTGCATGGCATAGACACTTAAATGTTAGCTCAAATCAATGAATGTTATTTTTAGCACACATGACTTATTACCAGTCAAAACAACACATTTCATGTAATGGCTTATTTAGATTATATTTTACTAGCTAGCAATACATTAACTCTTGGAACATTACCACGGTTAATATGAAAAGTTAAAAATAAATAAACAGAAATTCATATGAGGTCAGCTATTTGGGACTGCACACAAAAATAAATTAACTCATTGTAGTATTCTAATTTTAAGATTTTTTTTACCCCCAAAACTAATGCTGTCTTTTAAACATTTCCAGTTTAACAGAAGAACTGAGTTTAGATAGAGATAGTTGTACCTCCAAATCTTCTTCTTCATCAATCTTTTGTATATTTTGGTAGGCAGCAGTGAAGACCTCTAAAGCTTTGCCATGAAATAACATTTCAATAGTAATAAATTCTGAAAATATAGTCTGAAAAACACAAATATTTGAATTTAAACAATTATAAAATTACATTGCGAATGTAGTAAAGCTATTCCTTACTTTTGCCATTTTATGAAATAGATTTTTTCTACTGAGCAAATTAAAAAAATGTTGCAAGACTGTTTACAGCAAAATCTTCCATTTATACAAAATACCTCTAATTTCATCATTTACTTACATATTTTTTAGTCAGTTCTCTTTATACCTTCTAACTGACATTTGTGATAAAAAAGATCTAACTAAAATGTATGACATTATGTACATGCCTAAGTATTAGATAAAGCAGTTCAGTTCCAAAGTTGGTATTTTAGCCACTACAACTAATGTTTAAATAGAATATTTTTTTGGACAGGAATTATATCCCATTATATTTTTGACTATATGTTACTTATAGTCTTTAACCACAAAGGAATCACTTGGTAATAATGGTAGTCCTACCACCGATAACAGCAACATACATTTGCATAAAGCTTTCTATCTTACAAGTATATGACCTGCCCAGTGTTGTTCAGTTGGAATGTTGAGGATTGGATCTGATTCTTCAAAAGTTATAGCTCTTGTTCATTGTACTGTGTTGTTCTTGCTGGAAACAATAATTTCCTTTACAAATAAACTGTGCCGGTAATTTCTGTGAGCATGATGACAACTGACAAGGAAGATCATAAACAAAGAGAATGAAGATGTGCTTATTGATCTAAACAGAGATTAGATAATTGGTAGGCAGGGAAAAGATACAAACCAGACAAGTTCAATTAAACTGGATCTTAACCCTTTGTTAATTATCTTGTCCTTTATCAAATGAAAAATCAGAGCATTAATGTAAGGAGAAGTGGGTAGATTAAGAACAGGGTGGAAAATACTCAAGCACTGTACTTAAAGGTTAAAGATAGAAGAGATGAGTTAGGCTAGGAGGCAAGAGTCAGATATCTGCTTCCCTTCATTAATGCTCTTCTGTGTTTACAGATAGATAAGGAGTGTTCTTGCACTTTGGAATAGTCATACAGATATCCCGTGTCCTGGGATTTTTTAAAAAAATTTTTCTCTTGATTCCAGAGAGAGGGGAAGGGAGGGAGAAAAAGGGAGAGAAACATTGATCGGTTGCCTCTTGCACATGCCCCGACTGGGGACCAAACCCACAACCCAGGCATGTGCCATGAACAGGAATTGAACTGGATGCCGCCCAACCAACTGAGCCACACTGGCCAGGGCTTTTGTTTTTCTCCATCTTTTTTTTTTTTTTTCTTAAGGACTAGAAAAATATTTAAGGAGTACTAACAGGCTTCTGATCACTACTCAATGGGAACATCTGTAGTTGCAAGTGTCCCTTCTGAGCTACAAAGCACATACTGGGTTTGGCAGTAAATACTGGCCTCTGGGATTTACAACCAACAGTGACCCTTAATATCACTTCATATAGATCATAGGGGGCTCTTGTATACTGGCAAACTGCATTATGCCAACATACGATTTTGGATTTCACACCAAGAATCTCACCCAGGAATACCTTAAGAGGTGAAACGGCTTTTAACTAGGGCAGGGATTTACTCTCTAAATTGTCAGTCTTCCTAAGATAGTTGGCTAGCTAGAAAGGAGTCAGGTGCCTGTTAGGAGCATGGAAAGTCCTAGAGAGAAAATAGGAGAACTAGGAGTCAATGAAAAGCCAAATCACTAAGGACCCCTACTTGGTTCTTGGTCTGGAGATCATTTTAAGTAATAAAACAAGCACAGGCTTACATCTTTCCTCCTGAATCTTAAAGATTCTCTACATTTGTAAATTACATAAAAATAATATAGACAGTTTGACTTTATTCAAGGCTGGAACAGAAAATTTTAATTATTTAGGCTTAAAATTAAAAATTAGAATTACAGAATAAGCCCTTAGACTTGTTTAAGGTGAGTACAGAGGGTGACGGCAAATACACATTTTAGAATATCAGACACAATTTTTTTGAATAGAGGATTTAGAATTTGTTTACTTATGTGGATCTGTTTACAGGCATACCTTGTTTTTTTGCATTTCACTTTATTGTGCTTCACAGATATTGCATTGTTTTTACAAGTTGCAGGTAAGACCGTCCAACAAAAATCCAACTCAATAAGGGTTCAGGTGATGCTTAGTATTTTTTAGCAATAAAATATTTTAAAATTAAAATATGTATATATTTTAAAGGCAGTGCTGTTGTACACTTAACAGATATAACAGTGTAAGCATAACTTTTGTATGCACTGGGAAATCAAAGAAATTATGACTCGCTTTATTGTGAGGTTCGCTTTACCGGGGTGGTCTGGAACAGAACCCACTGTATCTCCACGGTCTGTCTGTACTTATGTGCATAGAGGAGAGGTATTTGTCTTACACTATAAAAGCACCTGAGAAATAAATAGCCTCAAGTAAGAAATGCAGTTTAAATCACTTGAGCGAGTTGAGTATTAACTCCTATATTAAAATATTTTTACAAGTGAACATTCTTAATCTTTAATAGACCATCACACTATTTTATATCTAGCAAAATCCAGATATTTCCAAGCTTATCACACCTAAATCTGTAGGTTTAGGCTTGCTGCAAATTTACTCCACTGTGGTAAATTTGTGGAATATATGAGAATTTCCAAATAACAAAAATTGTCAAATATTTGATTATTGTTAAATTCTTAATGGTTGAAATCTGTTGAGTGATTTCATCTCTGAACTAAGTTTTTCAATACTAACATTTTATGAGCTACGTTCTCCTTAGCTCATAAGCCCTGAAAAATATGTAGATATGCCAGTCGCTAAAGATACATTATTTTTGTTTATACATATCCTGATAAGAGGATGTACAACATGTAAGAGAATGATCAACTTTGAGTCTGTTAGCATCTTCCAATATCAAAATTTAGTTTCAGTTAGTGATAATGCACTTTTAAAAAGTATTTTAAATCTATAAATGACTATTTACTATGTAGAGATAACTCAAGTTTTCTGATACTTTGGTTTTAGTCCTTTATGGTTTGAACTTTTATTTCTTGACAAAATTTATATTATACATCTCTCTAAACCCCGTTAATTTTTATAGTGTTTTATTTGTCAAAAACTGATCGGGATTCAGTGGCTATGCTAAGCTAATATTTTAGATTTGGAATTTTTGACCCGAGAGGCATGAAGCCTTAAGATTTTCATAGAGAGGAGAATTATAGTCCTGAGGATGGGGAGGGAAAACTGCCAGTTATACTCTTTTATTTCTACCTAGAATTTCATAAAATAACTGAAAACATCCAGAAAGGAGGATAAAATTTCAAGGAACAATAAAGTTAGATGGCAAATGATATAAAAACATGAAAAGCATCATGTTTTGAAATAAAATAATTTCAGTGTGTCACTAGAAAGTTGGTAGAACTTTCTAGACCCAGTCATATTTAGAAATAATTTCTCAAATAAATATAGCTAACTTTCAGTGATCTCAGGTAATCTGCTTATCTGGAATGGGTTAATATGGTTAATATGGTCAGGACAGAGAGAGGCATTAATGAATTATTTTTCCCCCTTTTCATTTTTATTTGGTGTGACTAGAAGACAGTTTTTATTGGTGGGTGGCAGAAGCTAATCTGAAATTCTTTACCCATCTGCAAGTATTCTGTAAAGCAGGATAGCAAAGTAGTTAAAAATACAGGCTCTGGATTAAAATAAACCTGGATTCTAATCATGACTGAAACACACCAGCTATGTACTATTAAACATTTCATCTGCTCCTTTCCCTTATTCTCCTCATGTACACAGTGGGGATAACAATAGTATGAACCTCATATGTTCTGCCTTAAGGATTAAATGAGTTAATCCAAGGAAAAGTATAATATGGCTATTGGTTTAGAGTAAGTACTCAACACAAGTTAGGTATTTTTATTGTTCAAGAAGTAAACCAGCTAAATTATTCTATTATTAAAACCTCCATCTGGTTTAATTAGCAAGCAGGATAATTTAACAAAAAAGTTACAAATGGTCTTGTTTTTACATTTTGGCAAATAAAGGAGAAATGACAGCTCTCCAGATTAGAGGCTATTCAATAAATGATGTCAGAAGAACTTTCTATCCATAATAAAGTCACATACCTACTTCATACCACATGCACAACACAGCTGCAAGATTAAATATTTAAAATATTAAGAAATCATACAAATAAATACCAGAAGAATATATAAGCAAATGAAAACAGCTTTTCTAAGTATGACATCAAGGCAGAAACCAAAAAACCTAGTACACGTGACAACAAAAGTAAAACTTAAGGTGGTAAAAACACAATAACCAAAAAAAACGGGAAAATACATTTGCAGCGTATCTTTAAAAGGGTTACTTTTCTAAAAATAAAGAATTGCTACAAGTTAATAAAACTGCCAACACTCAATAAAAATACAGGTTAAGGACAAGTGTGAGTAATTTACTAAGGAAGAAATAAAATGTGACATCAAATATATGAAAAAGTACTCTGCTTCAACAGTAGTAACAATGCCAATTAAAATGCTGATTTTTCACCTATCAGATTGGCTATTAAAAATACTATTGTTACATCGGGGTGCTCATGCAAGGGTTGCTAGACAGGTAAACTAGTTCAAGCTTTGTGGACAAAAGTTTAAAAATAGATTATATGGATGTGTTTCTCAGGATAAATATATCCATGATATATTAAATTTTAAGAAGATACTATATATAGTGTGTTCCCATTTAAATATAACTAGGAGTAATAATAGCTTCCTTAAGGATGTCATGAGGAGTAAATGAGGTTTATCCACATAAGATGCTTAGAATGTGTGCCATAGTCAACGACTAAAAATATTTACTACCATATCTTGTGTTTATGTACATAGAAAAAGAATATGAAAAGATATAAACCAAATGCTGATTATTTCTGATTAGTGGGATTACATTTTTCTCAATTTTATTAAAAAATTTATGTTGATTTTATAAGAAAAATAAAGCTATTAAAAATTAAATTTAGAAGATTTTTTTGCTCATGTTAGCTACTTTACCACACTCTGCATTCCTGTCCCTATCTGTCTGGGAGTGACCCCTGTTCAAGATCCATTTTGTAAGTCTTGAGATTCTTTGATACCATATAGCTGATGACTTTTTCTGTTATATGGGAAACAAATGGGACTGTGATTTTACTTCCACATTCTGTAATTGTTTCATATCAACTTTTCTCAAATTCTTTGCAAGATTCCTATGAAGAATCTTTGTCTAGAAATTGTGCTACCTTGCTGATAAATGCTGCTACCAAAATTCAGATGGACTTGTTGATTAAAACCTACTTCAAACATGGTAATACAGTTATGAGCAGTGAAGGACATTCAGAACCCTTAACGGATTCTGGTATTGATTTCTGTAACTCATTTCTGGAAGTTTGCTAGGGTTCTGGTCAGCATTAAAAGTGTAGGTTGCAGATGACATACTCTGGTAAGCAGAAAATCCTAAGGAATTTACTTGAAAAATAAATTGTATTTGTGCATTTACAACAATTCAAAAATGAAATTAAGGAAACAATTTCATTTAAAGTATCACTAAGGTTTATAAAATACTTAGGTAAAAGTTTAAGAAAAGCACACAATTTATAATTCAAAACTACAAACTGTTAGATTAAGGAAGATTGAAATAAATAGAAAATACCTCATGTTCATGGACTGGAAGAATTAATCTTAAAATGGCAGTACTCCCCCAATTGATCTACAGATTTGATGTAGTCCCTATCAGATCCCAGCTGACTTCCTATAGAAACTGACAAGCTGATTCTGAAATTCATAATAAATTGCAACAGATCCAGAGTAGTCAAAACAATCTTAAAAAGACCAGAGGAAGAACTCACACATCCTGATTTTAAAACTTATTACGAAGCAATGCTAATTAATGAAGACAGTGTGGTACTGGCATTTAGATAGACATATAAATCAATGAAAGAGAACAAGAGTCTAGAAACAAAACCATGTCAACTGATTTAAGTAGTTCAACTATTTAAAAATAGTAAGGGTGTCAAAACTATCCACTGGAGGAAAAAATAGTCTCTTCAACAAATGGTGTTGGGACAACTGGTAGTCACATATA
Organism: Furipterus horrens; assembly: GCF_987537825.1. NCBI lineage: Eukaryota > Metazoa > Chordata > Mammalia > Chiroptera > Furipteridae > Furipterus > Furipterus horrens. The sequence continues at coordinate 32,374,921 of NW_028327177.1, forward strand.
AGAAAATGAAGCTTTAACCTTTAGCTCAGACCATATACAAAAATTAACTCAATGGATCAAAGACATGAAATAACAAAAATATTAAAACTGTTAGGAAAAAACAGGGATCAATCTTCATGATCTCAGAGCTGGCAATGGATTCTTAGATACAACACTAAAAGCATGAGCAAAAATAACAAAAATACATTGGACTTTGTCAAAATTAAAACTTAGGGTTTAGAAGTCTGTTCTGAGTTGACTTGTTGGTAGAGTTCTATTTTGATCTGTTTAGAGATACTACTCCCTTAACGCATAAAGTTAAAGCATTAGCATATAAACCCTATTGCAATGGTGTATAAATAAAACTGACTAATAAAAAAAAATTATGCTTCAAGGAACACCATTTAAGATAGTGAAAAGAATCCACAGAATAGGAAATAATAATGCAAATCATACATTAATAAGGAACTTGTTATCAGAATATACAAAGTACTCTTATAACTCAATATAAAGACAACCCAACTAAAATAAGGGCGAGGGATTTGAATAGACATTTCTTCGACGAAAAACAAATGGTCACTTAGCATCAGTAAGAAATGTAAATCTAAACCACAGTGAAATACTACTTCACACCAACTAGGATGCTTAAAAGGAAAAAGTCTAATGCATAGATTGGTGAGGATGCAGAAACTGGAATCCTCATACTTTGTGGTACGGCTACTTTGGAAAGTCTAGCAGTTTCTCAAATGAACAAGTTTACCATATGATCCAGCAGTTCAACTAGGTATATACCTAAGGGAAATAAAAATATATTTCCATCAAAAATTTGATGAATATAATCAACGAAAATAACCAAAAGGTAGAAGCACCAGAAATGTCCATCACCTTGATGAATGGATTAAGTAAAATGTGGCAATATCCATACAATGGAATATTATTCAGCAGTAAAAAGGAATGAAGTACCAACACATGCTACAATATGGATGAGCCTTGAAAGCATTATGCTAAGTGAAGGAAACCAGTTACAAAAAGTTAGGTATTTTAGGAGTCCATTCATATGAAATGTCCAGAATAGCCAAATTCATAGACATGAGAGTAGCTGGGGTAGGGGTGTGTGTGTGGGGTGGGGGTGGGGGTGGGGAGCAGGGAAGTAACAGCAGGCAAAGAGAAAAACTTGGAAGCCGTTTTCTTCTCTGTACCGTTCAATGTGCAGTCCCTTGCTCCATGTCCTATTGCTTCAGGAAAACCCAGGTATTAGGAATCATAGTTGGGAATTCAGCACTCTCTCTGCCCTAGTTTTGTGGTGGTGCTTAGGGAATTAAAAAACACCTGTAAAGATAGCCAGCATACAGGAGTAATACTGAATTGAGCCCAAAAATCAGAGACAAGACTGTGTGTGGAAAAGAAAATTCTGCAGGCCTGAGGAACACCAGTGCGAGTAAGGAACCAGACTCCCTTTACTAAATTAGAAGCCCTTAAGAGGCAGTGCAATCAGGTGTACCTCACAAGTCCACATTCTCATTTTTCAGATTAAGGCTAAAATTTATATTCTGCTCATACTCTCTCACCTCAGTAAAGATGTCTGTCTCAGGGCAGTGTCCTGAGATGCTTGTCATGCGTAGCAATCTACCATTACACAGCAGAATGCAGACTGAATTAAGAGGCTTTAAAAACTTTTTTGGTCTTCAGGACAAAACTGGAGACCTTTGAGCCTGGCTATCAGAAAAAGCAAAGTCCTGAAATCCTCTGAAATTGTGGCAGGTAATCAAAAAAACAAATAAGGTGTAAATGGATTTTATTTTATATATTGTAGAGGGGAACGATATAATTAAGTGGCAGATAATACTGATAAGAACATAACTTTTGAAAACAGGACGTTTTCTTTGTTAATAATTATAAAATGACAAAAATACTTCGTTTAAAGCTTGTTCCAAGAAAATTTGCAGTAAAAAAGCATCCTTAGATGACTTGTTTTAAAGGACATAATGTAGTCATAAGCAGTCCTCCAAATCTTTCTAAGATACCAATGAAAAAAACCACTGAAGACCTGAAATCCATGATCCTTAAGGTCTCGTATCTGATGTGTTACAATACTATAAGGAAATTCTTGTGACACCTTATTACATGGTTGCAAGTTTATGTGGTTATCTATTTTTACCCTATTTATTTATTTGATAATGTGTAGTTATTAGAAAGCTTTATGCTATAAGAATTAATAGTAGGAACTTCTGGTCTAGACGGAGGCATAGGTAGACAGGCTGCACTTCCTTATGCAACCATAGAAAGAATTACAACTAGATCCGACAACCAAGGATTTAAAGAAACCATATTCATCCAGTTGGGTAGGAGGTGCATAGCTGAGGAGAGGTGGAAAGGCGGAGTGGCATGGAGACGTGGAATGGATGGTCCCACATTCATGCGTGGTGGATAAAAATCAGGAGGGATACCTTGGGAACAAGTGGTCCCAGTCCCAGACCAGATCGCCTAGCCCAGGTTTCCAGTGCCAGGAGGATAAATACCCATTACTTCTGGCTATAAAAACCAGTGGGACATGGGTGGTGGAAGAAATTGCCAGATTTTCAGGAGATTCCACTTCAAGGGCCTGCACCAACCTAGAATGTACACAACAAACCCACCCATTCTGGATTCACCACCAGGGCAATAGCTGGAAGGGTGCCAGTTGCATATGAGGAGTGGGTGAAGTGACTAGAAATGGGGCAAGTGCCAGGCAAACTGCCAGAAGCCAGACAATGGCCTTTCCCCCCCTCTCCGTGCCCTCCCTGACACAGAGCCTCAAAGTGGTAAAGCAGGTTGCCCAACCCTGGGGATTACCTAAGGCTCCGTCCCACACAATTTACAGGTGCCTTTTCTACAACAGGCCAGTCTACTAAGACGGAGTCAAAGTCGCTCTACCTAATACATAGAAACAAACATAAGGAGGATGCCAAATTGAGGAGACAAAGAAATATGGCCCAAATGAAAGAACAGAACAAAACCCCAGAAAAAGACTAAATGAAATGGAGAGAACCTATCAGATGCAGACTTCAAAACACTGGTTATAAGGATGCTCAGAGAACTCGAGTACGGCAACAACATGAAGAAATGAAGGTTACAGTGAATGAAATAAAGAAAATTCTACAGAGAACCATCAGAGGGGAAGAAGTTGAGAATCAAATCAATGATTTGGAACACAAGGAAGAAATAAGCATTCAACCAGAACAGCAAGAAGAAAAAAGAATTAAAAACAATTAGGATAAGGATCCTCTGGGACATCTCAAAGTGTACCAATATCCAAATCATAGGAATGCCAGAAGGAGAAGAGAAAGATGAAGAAATTGAAAACATATTTGAAAAAATTATGAAAGAAAACGTCCCTAATTTGGTGAAGGAAGCACAGAGTGTCTTAAACAAGTTGGAGGACCATACCAAGAAACATCAAATTAAAATAACAAAGGTTAAAGATATAGAATCTTAAAAGCAGCAAGAGAAAAGCAGAGAGTTACCTACAAAGGAGTTCCCATAAGACTATCAGCTGATTTCTCAGAAGAAACTTTGCAGGCAAGAAGGGACTAGCAAGAAGTATTCAAAGTGATGAAAGGCAAGGACCTACAACCTAGATTACTCTATCTAGCAAAGCTATCAGTTAGGATGGAAGGGCAGATAAAGTGCTTCCCAGACAAAGTAATAAAGCTAAGGGAATTCATCATCACTAGGCCATTATTACATGCAATGTTAAAGGGACTTAAGAAAAAGAAGATCGAAACTATGAACATTAAAATGGCAACAAATTCACAACTATCAACAACTGAATCTAAAAAAGAAAAAACCAAACTAAACAAGCAGAACAGGAACAGAATCATAGACACAGAGATCACTTGGAGGGTTATCAGTGGGAAGGAGGAAAGGGGGAGAATGGGGGAAAAGGTGCAGGGATTAAGAAGCATAATTGGTAGGTACAAAATAGACACGGAAATGTTAAGGTTAGTATAGGAAATGTAGAAGCCAAAGAACTTATATGCATGACTCATGGACATGAACTAAGGGGCTGGCATTGCTGGAGGGAATGGGGTACCAGACTCAGGGGTGCAAAGGGAGAAACTCAGGATAACTAATAACATACCCAATAAAATATATTAAAAAAGAATTAATGATGGCATATTTGTATTAGAAGGGGAAGCACAGATTTTTAAAATCTATAATTATAGTTCAAAAAAATTTTTTTTAAATAAGTTATTTTATTTTTAGAGAGAGGGGAAAGGAGAAAGAGAGGGAGAGAAACATCACTGTGTGGTTGCCTCTCACTTGTGCCCCAAACTGGGGGACCTGATGTGCAACTGAGTCATGTGCCCTGACTGGGAATCGAACCAGCGACACTTGGCTCGCAGACCGACGCTCTATACACTGAGCCACAGCAGCCAGGGCCTATAGTTCAAATTTTGACCATGATCCTTTGGGTATGTTAACCTTATGCTTCTGCTTATTTATTTATTTTTTACATTATATGGATAACGTCCCCTCATTTTCATGCAGTTGCTGTAAAGATTAAAAGATAATTTATATAAAGTGCCTGGAATAGCACCTGATACCTAAAAACATAATAAATGTTATTTCCCTTTGATTAAATAGTATTTGTGATAAAATGTTGAATATCTGGCTTCTTGTTTTATGTAGCGCTTTTATACCATATTTTCCGTAAGAAAATAACATTTCATGTATTTTTATAGTATCTTCTTCATGCAGACTATGGGCTAAAATAAATCAGAGTAATTTATTCTCTGTATCTATGAATCTGTTCCTGTTTTATTTTGTTCTTTATATTCCACATATAAGTGAAATCATATTTGTCTTTTACTGTCTCAATTATTTCACTTAGCATAATAGCCTCTATAGCTATCCATATTGTCATGTTGTCACAAATGGTAAACTTCATTCTTTTTTATGGCTGAGTACAATTCCATTGTATGTATTTACCATATTTTCTGTATCCTATCATCTATTAATGGGCACTTACGTTGCTTCCATTTCTTAGCTACTATAAATAATGCTGCAATGAACAAAGGGTGCATATATCTTCCTGAATTAGTGTTTTGGATTTCTTCAGATCAATACCCAGAAGTAGAACTGCTGGGTCATAAAGGTAGTTTTATTTTTAATTTTTTGAGGAACCTATATAATGTTTTCCATAGTGGCTGCACCAGTTTGCAATCCCACAAGGTGAGGACTGGGTGAAAAAAGGTGAAGGTTTTAAGAAGTACAAATTGGTAGGTATAAAAATAGTCAGGGGGATTTAAAGCACAGCTTAGGGAATATACCCAATAATAGTGTAATAACTATGGATAGTATCAGATGGGGTATGTCTACCTACTACGCTGTATACCTGAAACTAATATAAAATAACAGTGAATGGCAACTGTTATCAAAAAGTTTAAAAAAATCAGAGTAATTTAAAATTTTCATGAATTTAAATAAAATATAAAGGTTAGAAAACATGTTTTGAACCTTAGCAGCTACTTTTTTACCTTTATATCCTTTATTTTCTGCTTTTCGAAATTGTCAATAGTTTCTTCCAGGTGACGAGTTGTTCGGGTAGCATCCATTGTAGCTCTCTGTAATTCCGTTTCTGCCTACAAAAGTATCACCCAACAAAAGACAGGAAAAAAATTAAGTCAGAATCCATTCATTTGAGTATTGGCTTTTTGGCCTAACAATTTAAATGTTTGATAATATTTTTGCCACATAAAATAAAGTGATTTATATTACAAGCACATGCAGAATAAAGAATGTTAAATCTATTAAGTGACATGACTCATGATCTCAAACAAAAGAAAATAAAACTCTTTTTTCTACAAAATCATTTTTTCCCTGTATCACCCTTGGGTGATTTACTATAAAACAATCGTCTGTATTTTTCTACTGCTTTAACCTATTTAACTGTCTGTGCCACTTATACTATTCTTTTTTTCCTTATCATTTCTCTCCCCTTTAACCCTGTCTCCCCCCCAAAATAAAGGGCCTGTGATTTAAGTATTTTAAAATTTCTAGTTCTTCAAATGCATTAAGTGTTTCTAATTCTGTAATATATAGGGTAGAATATACACTACAAATATTTATAAGCTAACAATATTACACTTACGATTTCATTACTAATTATATGAAATATATATACCAGTAATGACTAAATTAGATGACAAATCTAATACTTATTATTTTCTAATAAGTATTCATTACTACCTAGCCACATGTGGCTATTTACTCTTAAATTAATTAAAGTTAAAAGAAAATTTACAATCTGGTTCTCAGTTACTCTAGTCACATGTCAAGAGCTCAACAGCCATATATAGTTAGTGGCTACAGTGCTGTATAGTGCAGAACATTTCCAATTGAGTCATGTTTTTCTTTTAAAAAAGCAAGTCTTTCCTTAGGACAAAAGTTAACCAAAAACATTTAACATTCTTTTTGTTAAACAGGAACAGAGATTTTAAAAGAGAGCCCAATTTTCTGATTCATTTCTTTCTAATAAAGTTTTATTTCCTGTGCTAGTATTATATTTGCTCAAAAGTATCATACATAATCATTTAATAGTTAATCCATGAGAAAAATCTTCATCTGTCATCAATGTTTTTGACACATATATTGACATTTAGTCCTTGCTTTCTTTTTCAAGAAAATGTATAAATTGAAATAAGTAAAATGGTTTACTATAAGGATCCATCTCGACACACCACTTTATTACCCACCTGTGACTGAAATTCTTCATAAAGGAAAAAATACATTTCAAAGAGAAAAATTTTTTTTCAGTAAATTAAAACCATGTACTCTTAAAAGAATTATATACTCATAATTAAGTTATACATTAATTATAACTGTATACTGATTATACACTGACAATTAGGTTAATTCAAGCACAATTTCAAGATACTAAGCATTAAAAGTAATTCTTTTATAACTGTGTGTGTGTGTATGAGCTTGCCATATAGGGTATAGTTTTTAAAACCATACAAACATTTAACTTTAAACATAATAATCAAAAATAATTCTCTATATTACTGGATTGGGGATTTTTAAAAAATATGACTTCACAGGAAATTCAAAATTAAAATAGCTCAGATTCGTTAGTATGAAAAAATTTCATGAGTTTCAAGCAGACTAATTTCTAAATAATACTGTTTATTACATGTGACTTATGCAATTTTTTACTTGTGAATACTTTCTTTTGACTTATATGTCTTTCCCCTCCCCATTTATCAATAGGTTCATTTTACATTTTGGAAGGGTAGGCAAATTTGGCTAAATGAGAAGCAAATGGGGATGCAGAAGCTATAGCTGGGACATCAGTATGTTAATCTACCACCTTCCAGCCACTACTCTTCATTTCTTAGTCTCAGATCCTTTTATTCCAGCATTGCATCTTGCCCACAATTACACAGCTATTTTTAACAAAGAGGATATAGATTTTGTTTCTTCCTTTTGTTGACAATTCTATGATTACCAATTTAAATAGAAATGTTCTTGATTAAAATACTATGACTTTATGAATATCAGTGTATTTAGTAAAAGTATTCATGAGTACAAAATGGCTAAAAGGGTGAGCCAGATTAATGTTTTTCTAATTGTGTTATAGGCAGCTTGTTCAGAAGCCACCAGGGGTTTGGGGCGTGGGTAGGGATTTTTCTTTATTTTACCCTCTTGTACCAGAACGACTCCATTTTATTTTACATATTGAACTTTAATGTGCTTCTTTTAAATAGTTTGATTAATTTTAAGAGCCTATTCTGGTACATATTTTATGATGCTATGATTGAATACATTTATATTTATATCAAATACATTTACATGTAAACTACTCTATTTTCTTGTCTCAGGTTGTTAAAATCCATTGGATTCACAATTTTTTCCCCAGTGAACATAGCAATTCACCTATAGCAATAAGCTATTCAGTTGTTACATTTTTCTCCCTATCTAAAACTTCAGACCTGCTTAATCTATGGTGTAAGACTATTTCTTCCACAGCAGTGTATAAAAATATAGCATCTAAGTCAGTAACATCTTTGTTTTAGGAATAGATTTCTGTGTTGAGGGTCAATGTGGCATTTTTTTTCTGCCTTTATGTATTCTTCTGTAAACAGAACAACAAAAATTTAACCTCTGGCTTAATTCTTAAAAACTAGTAACAATCCCTGGCCTCTGCCTTAGTCCCTATTTGTCAGTCATAAATTTTTCATCATTCTCTGGTTTGTCTGACTTATTGAAAACCTAGAGTCTATAAATCTCTACTTTGTAGACCTTAAGATTCAAGTACTGTATAGATGTTCCTGTCCCAGCCCTGTGGCTGCCCATTTTTTTGTTTTTTAAATTACAAGGTTGGGCATATATGTACCTTTGGTCCAAAGGAAGGAAGACCAGGCAGTTGGGGTAGCCCTAAATCACTGCTCAAGGGATTCACCTTAGGAATGGAGGTGTTCTGGAACCTCAAAGGTCCCCAAAGAGCCTCTCCTCATGTGCTTTTTGGCTGAGCTGGGTAGTAAAAATCTTAAGGAAGTAGGAAGGAAACATAAAGGAAAGGGAGGTAGCAGGATAAGTCAGTACTTTCAATACAATGGCACTTATCCCAGTTGCTGGCAGTTAGCCAGGCACTAATTTCTATTCTTGTGTTTAGTCAAGAACAAGGCACAATCCACTTTAAGAAACAGTCATTCTTAACAGAAGAACTTTGTTACTTTACAGTAGACACTCCTATCTAGATCACTTAAGTGTCCAGCTGCAGACATCAATTATACTCTTGAGTCTCTTCAGGGTTTTGGCTGGAAGTCATAATTGTGGTTTCATAGTGTTTTTTGTTTGTTTTTTAAGATAAAGGGAATTATACTGGCGAAAATTCTTTTCCTTCCTCTTCTCAAAAACAGGACAGATGGCAACTGCTAAATTACAATTAATGACAGATATTTAATTCTGTAAATAATGCTTAGTCATCATGTGAAAAAATTTTCAGAATTTTGAACTTTTTATAAAAACACCTACATTTATGACTTTTATTTTTTGAATATATATTGTGAAAAACAATATAAGGGGGCTGAATTAAGTGGTATTCTCTTTAAAGTTATCAAAATTCTACAGTGAGAGTTCATAAATGCATGTTTCTTTTCAACCTTTAAGTTCTCTGCATATTTAAAGTAGAAATGCACGATTTCCATATATATTTACTTTTGTACTGCATACCTTACAAAATGTTTTTTGAAAGACCAGAATTCAAAGGATACAATAACATGTCGGTCAGATGGATTTCGCTGACGTGTTCTTTCTAACTGAGTTAACTGTTTAGCTTCTCGATTTCTTGCTGTTAATGTTGCTTTGAGGTCATCCTGCAAATAGGCATTTTTTTTTTATTAATAATAATCTGTGATTTTAGAAATGAAATACACACACTCTGTTTTAAAAATAGGAGAATTGTTTTGTTTGATCCAGGCATTATTACCGCAGGAATTACTATTGCATAATCAGTGTGTATCTTTTGTGTGTGAGTGCACACATGTTTAATATTCTCTCAAAATAATGACAGAGACAAGATAATTTCAATGTAAACCTATAATCATGTAAAAACAAATATATATAGTTATGTATCTATATTTAATTTTGATTGTGGTGGAGTTACATGTATATATACATTTGTCAAAACTCAATGAAGACTTAAAATGGGAGAATTCTATTACATGTAAATTATACCTCAATAAAATTGATTTAAAAAATAGAACTTTGAGGATGTAATGTACCACTTAGTGACTATAGTTAATAGCACTGCATTACATATTTGAAAGTTGCTAAGGGAGTAAGTAGATCTTAAAGTCCTATTCACAAAAAAATTTTCTGTAATTATGTATGGTGACAGATATTAACTAGACATTGTGGTGATTATTTCACAATATATACAATTATCAAATCATTATGTTGTATGCTTGAAAGTAATATGTCAATTATACCTCAATTAAAAAATAAAAACTTTATCCCACTCATTTTTAGCCTATATGTTATCTGCTTTAAAACAAAAGTATAAACATATTTATTAAAATAATTTCTGTTGATATATTCTTCATGACTATAACTATTAAGTGTCCACAATAAACAAAATAATGCTTTATATTGCTGCAATAGTATACCTAGTAAGCTCACTAAAAATATTTCATTATTCTCAGAGTTCTAAGAAATGATAACTCTTCAGTGTATGTAAAAAAAATGAAAAAACACTACTTTGTACTTTTTATTAAAAGAACAATTATTGGAAACCTTATATTCTAGAATACCTAATAATAGTAGAAAAATAATGAATTTACTTACTCGTTTCATTTTTACAATGGTTCCATAAGCTTTCAATGGTTCAACTACTTTGGCTTCAAGTCTTTCAACCTATTGAAAATTATTATAAAATATAAGTGAAAAGAAACATAGATCAAAATTTTAATTCTGAAATAAAAGCTGTCATGTTGAACCTAAATATATTATACAGACTAATTAAAAAAACTAAATTAAAATGTCACAGTTCAACTTATCTTCAATAATCACAATTGATAAGATTCAGAATCTAAACTTAAAACACATTAAAAACTATGAAGCTGTTTAGTAGCAACACAGAAAAGACCTGGTGTCCAGTATGACAAGAAGATGTCTGAGGTTCCCCAAAAGCTCATTCTTACCATACCATCACCTCTGTATTACTTTTGTATCTCAAAGACAGAGCATTTGGGTAAGTTTTAAGACATTTCAAATTTTAATACAGTTACCACTTTGAGTGTGCTTAGCTCAAGTGTTGGGTACTTTGAATATATATTCTCAAATGTAATAGCCCAACCTTCCAGACAAGAAAAACAAAGCTGAAAGATACAGCTTATGGGAAATATTTAAAGCAACACATACCTCAAAATCAAGAATGCTTAGAGACCACGGTATTAGCTAGTCCCCCCCTCCCCCCCCCCCGGGAAGCCATTCATAAATTATCAAAGCGTAGAGAACAAGATAAATGGTTTCAAGTATTCCTGAACTGTCAAACTGCATGGTTGAGCTCTTTTATTTAGAAGTAAACAGTTTTTCTGAAACATTACAATTTTTATCACATATTGGGTAATTCTTAGTATTACTAATAGCACTAGTGGAAGACACAGAAGAAATGGATTTTTTTTTAAGGCAAATAGCGTAAGAAAAATAACTCTTGGACATTAAAATATTTTTTCAGGATAGGTAATAAAAGATGACATGTATTTAACTGTTTAAGAAGAATATGTATTATTTTTGTAGCAGGAAAGGGGCTTTTCTGGATGATACATGTTTAATCAGTGAGTACATTCATATTGATATTTTAAAAAAATGTATCTCAATGTTTCACTTTAAAAGATTTTAGTAAAACAGAAAAATCAAGTTCTCACGGAACGTTTATATATAGGAATCCTAAAGTCAAACCATGAATATTCAGGAAAGTTTAGTCTATATCATTTTGAATAATCTATACATTGATTACTCAGCATAGGGTTATCCAAGTCTTTTTTCTGTTCTCCTTTTTGTTGCCTACCTTTTGGTCATTGTTCATTAACACCTCCACCATTTTGGTAAGCAAGGAAAAATAAAAAGGAGAACAAATGTGAAGCAACTTACTTTGCTATTTGATAAACAGCATAAAAGTTTTCTAGAAAGGGAGACTGAAATGATTGACTAACATGGAATTTTAGGATTATCTGTGAATATAATTTTTTTTCTGAAATAGTCACCAGTTATGTATAACTGAAGAATTGTTTATTACAGAAGAAATACATGACAAAAACTCAACAGTTTTCCAAAGAGTACACTCAAAGGTAATTACTACTCAAATTTCGGTATGAATAGAAATTATAGGTTCAAAGATCATTATACTCGTTTTTAATTTTTTTGATAATTGAGATTTCTGTTTTAGGCTTAAGAAAAAAAAGAGACCAAAGCACTGATTAGAAAAGTGCCAAAAGAGCAATGCAGCTGTAACTGGGCAACTTCTGACAAGTTAACTTGTGTCTTGAAATCTAAAATAAATATAAGTAAAAGTGCTATGAGTTACTGAAGGAAAAATGGGCTTCAGGACAAAAACAATTATTACATCACTACCCCCACGCCCCCAGCAAAGAAATCTCTATAAAGTCCTACTACTTGTTTGTAACCACAATATAAATCAGTGCTTATTACCCCGCCCCCCAATTTTCCCCAGTATAGAAGCAGCAAAGATCCCTTGTCCACTTATTACTTAGTCACTCACATTACTATTCTCAACATCTTCCATCTCCAGACATATTTTATACTTACCTGGCCACAAGGCACAAGCCATGCTCCTTTTCTTTCTCACGGGCACTATGTTTAAGACCCCCCGTAAAGAGCTACCCCTCGACCAGAAGTTGGAAAACGAAATGGGAAAATTCAAGACACCCTTAAGTTTTAGTTTGAAAACGGTAAAAAATCACAGGAAGCTTCCCTTTAACAGACTCACACAGCGTTACAAACATGAAAGGGTAGGTTTATCATCAAGTGTGTGTTCACCACTGAAGGTTACAAGTGAGTCTTCATGTTTCCTTCATCCACTACTTCGGGGCTCATTCATAACAATGACGCTGTGACCTCACTCCATACCTCTGCTTGTCGATAATCCTGAAGTTTGGCAAACTCATCAGCAAAGTTTTTCAGGCCCTGCCTTAAATTTGGCGTCTCTGTAGAGGCATACACGTTTATTTCATTCACCAGGAGGTCTGCTTTGTCTCGCAGTCTGGCAGTTTTTCGCACATAAGCAGCAAATATTTGGCACAGCTCTCCAAAATGCTTCTCCACATTGGTGACAGCATTTTGCAGTTGTCTGGTTTGAGCATCCCTAGAGAAAAAGATGACATACAAAAATCTTATCATTCCTATTCATGGGACAAGATGGCTTCACCTCCACGTTAAATTGATATGCAAATGTTCCCTGGGCGCTTTGCAGCTCTTCCCAAGGCGGATTCCCTTTCCCCTTATGTCCCCATTTGGGCCCTGCCTTAATATCCCAACAGTGAAGGCGCACGAAGAGGCCCGGCTCGCGCGGCCACGTTGCCGCAAGCTGGCGGCTGCTGGTGCTGCTCAGCCTGGGCGCCCGGCTGCCTCCCCGGGCTCGCCGCAGCCTGGGAAGGCAGGCCCAGGCCGCACAACGCAGCGGGAAGGGCCCAGCCGCCGGCCCGGGGTCGAATTCGGCGCGGAGGCCCCACGGAGAGAGATTCCGCTTCCTCCCCCACTGAGCCCTAGCGTGTGGGGCACCCTGGACAGCGGGGGGCCCGGGGCTGTTACCGGTTTTCCAAGCTGCGCCTCAACATCTTGCTTCGCGCACCACGGAGACCCTGTACTGGGGTCCAACGACCCGGCTCCGCGGGACACAGTCGTGCGCAGGGGCGCTAACCACCGCCTCCGAAGCCCGGGAGCACGCCTCGCGCGTCGCCGCCTCTTCCTGGAGTTTCTACGGCAACGCGGCGCGCGCGCCCGCGGCCAGTGCTGGAGTGGGCGGGAGTGCAGCAAGGGCGTCCGGAGGGCCGAGCGGCGCGGCCCACGGAAGGGCCGCGGCGCCCACCTCCGAGCTCTTCTGCCCGCCTCGTACATCTGCATCCCAAGGACGCCGGTGCCCGCTGCTGGGCCTTTCATCGTCCCGGAGAGCCTCGCGGAGCCAGCGCCCTTGTCTAGTCCGTGCGAACTGGACTTGCAGCAGAGGAGGAAAATTCCAAGCCAACCCACCAGAAACGCAAAACTGAAGGCCAATGGGGTCCAGTCTCCGCTTGTGCGACATTTAGTCTTAGAACGTGTGTTCACCTTGTCCGATTCTCTGTGTTAAATCTGAAAACATGGGCCTTTGGAAGGAGCAGTGCTTACTGCCTCATCTTTTTTTCATTTATTCCGCGAATATTTATTGAGTTCCTATTTTATGGGGAAAAAATTGCATTGGACCCTGGGAATAATTCAAAGATAATAAGATCCCTTTCCCCCAAGAGACAGATACTTAAACCGTTACAGTACACTGAGATATATAACAAACAGGAGACTTTTCTTTAAACACCCATGCCTTTTTCTTCCCTCTTGGCCTTGTCTGTGCTGCTCTTCCAAGTAAACACCTTTAGTACTATTCAAGCTTTATCTCTTTCAAGAAACCTCCCCAGACAACTCCCACACCCCCTCAAGCTATAGGTCACCTTCCTCTGCAGCATATTCTGTTGATTTTGTACTGTCTCCTGTAGCCTATCTAGACTTTGAGCTCTTGAAGGCAGAGGAAATGCAATTTTAGTCTTATATTCCTCAGCACCTTGTACTGATCAAAGTTTGTTTTGGACGAATGTATGTCCTCAGTCCGCTGTTCCCTCTTGTAGAACTCCTCTTATTCTCTCCTGTTATAATGTATACCTTTCTTCTCCCCTTCTACTCATTCAGCAAGTTATCTATTGAATGCCTGGTGTATTCCAGATATGCCTGGCCCTGAGCATGGAGTGGTCATGGGACATCAGAAGAGCCTTTGCTTTAATAGAGCTCTGTCTCTCAGAGGAATAGACACTAATCAAACACATGTATGTAAAATTGCAAATGAGGTATGTGTTACTGTATCAACTTTTGCTGTGTAACAGACCACCACAAAACCTTGTGGCATACCGCTAACTCAGGATTCTTTGAGTGGGCTGGGTGCATCTTCTATTATACTTTGGTTCTGCTCAGCTGGGCTCTTTTATACCTTTTTGGTCAACTGGTGGGTCTGCTGGTGGCTAGAGGAGCTAGGATGGTCTCACTCAGAGAGGCAACAGAGGCAACGTGTTCGTGGACTCTTTTGCAATATCACTCTGGTACTAAGGAAAAGTACATGGCACCAAGAAAGCATGGACTTAATACAGAAGTTTGGTTTGAGCTGCGTTATCAGGGAAAGGACTTCTTTGAGAAAGTGACATTGAGCTGAGATCCAAAGATTGGGAAGGGGTTAGCTAGGTGAAGAGAAAGGGAAAAACAGTCCAAAGAGTGGGACAGTGTACGCAAATTGCCCTCCCTCCAACACCATTCTTTGCTCTACCCAACTTCTACTTCTCAGAAAGGGGTACCAACCTCCAGCTGATTGTTCAAGTCAAAAATCTAAGAATCATTCTTTCCCCCAGGCACACTGGCAATTCCTGCTTAGTGCACATCCAAAAAATATACATCCTCAATCACTGCTTCATTTCTTCTACATCACCATAATTAAATTTGACAGAAGAGGCAAGAGCATATAATGGAGTAAAAACAGTTTTGTTTTGTTTTTTCAATAAATGGTGTTAGGAAAATTTGACAGGTACAGGCAAAAAAAAAAAAAAAAAAAGAAAGAAAAAGGAACTAGACCACCAGTTTATACCATACACAAGAATGAACTCAAAATGCATAAAATGCTTAAGTGTAAGTCGTGAAACCACAAAAATCCTAGAAGAAAACACAGGCAGTAACATTTTTTAAAATTTATTTTAAATTACAGTTTACGTTCAATAGTTTCAGATATACAGCAATGTGGTTAGAAAATATTATATTTTACAGAGTGGTACCCCTGCTGCTTCACGTACCCACCTGGCTCCATACCTATTTATGTCGATATAATTGACTATATCCCCTTTGCTGTAATCTACATCTCTGTGGCTTTTCTGCAACTACCAATTTGTACCGCTTAATCCCTTCATCGTTTTCACTCAGACCCTCAACTCTTCTTTCCTTTGACAGCTGTCTGTCTATTCTCTGTATGAGTCTGTTTCTATTTTGTTTGTTTATTTTCTTCATTTGACCCACATATAAGTGAAATCATATGGTATTTGTCTTTTTCTGACTTATTTCATTTAACATACACACTCTAGGTACATCAATGCTGTTACAAAATGTAAGATTTCCTTCTTTTTAACAACTGAGTAGTATTCCATTGTGTAAATGTACCACTGCTTTTTTATACACTCATCTGCTGATGGACACTTGGGTTGCTTCCAAATTTTGGTTATTATAAATAATGATGAAATGAACATAGAGGTTGCATATATTATTTTGAATTAGTGTTTCAGCTTACTTCAGATATATTCCCATAAGTGGAAATGAAACTGGAAAAGCCATTATTTGTGCTGCCTGTCATGTACTAGACCCAATAAGCAGAGACAGGGATTGAGTCTTTATGCGCGCTCTATTCAGATGGTCGGCGATCTGAGAAGACAGCAGGTTTGTACCCTAACAGACTGTCTTAAATTTTATTATAAATGGACGCTTTTTATAAGGAGAAGAAAGTGTAGGTAAGGGGTTTGGAATTCAGGGAAAAAGTTAATTGGATAAAAGCTGCAGCATGCTTTCATATGTGTCCTGGGCAGTGGTCTTTGTGTCTTGGATGGTGATCATCTTGCCCTGGAGTACATGGCTCAGATACCACCTTGATTGCCTGCAGTCCTCCCGAGGCACAGAGGTGGAACTGCTTATGGTCTCCTGGAGTCAAGGTGGGTCATACCTCTAGTTCCTGAAACAACAGCTTTTTACATACATTGATTACTAAGCTTATTAGCTGTTACCTGAAACTAAAATTTTCCAACATTTGAGTCCCCCATCATTCTCCTACTGTTAGTTTAAACTGTCTTATTTGTATGAGATCAGTTTCATACAGGAGTACTCATCTTGTTGTTGAGCATGTTCTTAGCACTAGGAATGCACTTACTTGCAGATTCACATAAGGGGGCACATTATATGCAATAACACACTATGATAAAGCACAAAACAGTTTTTAGCACATTTGACAAAAGGTGCCACTCCCCAGCTGGGGCTACATTAGTGACTTTTAAGAAAAATATTTTCCTGTCTTTTAGAGTTACCACAGATTCCCAATTATAATATCGGAGTAGGTTATTTAAGCAAATAAAGTATAATTTTGAAGACTTTCCAGGGGTGTACAAACACCTATAAGATATGCAGTGAAAGTTTGTTCAACATAAGTTTCTCCTGTAAGACAAAATTCAGAGATGTTTAGAATATTTTTGCTAAATATACCCAAATATTTTCATCTCAGTTGAAAGGAACAAGTTCTCCATAACATGGGGTTAAACAAAGAGTAATGACGAGAATATAAGTCATTGTTTTTGAAAGATGACTTTCAGGTCTTCTTGAGGCTTGGTGGTCCATTGTTTCTCTGGTGCTTTCTTTACTCTGGTGCGATGAACCCAAGGCTTTGTTCCTGCCAACTTCACCACGGTGGGGCTGGTGAGGAGTATATCTCAAGGTCCAGTCCACTTTTGTTATATTTGGCTTTCTGGAGATCCTGTCTTCCAGGTCTTGATTAGCACCTTATCTCCAGGCTCAAAGAAATGTAGCGAACCTGTTAGGGAGAGACCTCTAATATAAGCGAGGTCATTAATTACAGCTAAGGTCTAATTTAAATGTTGTACATTTTCATTACCTTCGCTTTTTGATCTATGCTGTATATATATCTCCCACCCCAATCATAGCCTGAAATGATCTCCTGTACACAATTTCATAAGGACTCAATTGAGTCCCACTTTGAGGAGCCATCCTTATCCTGAGCAGGACAATAGGTAAATCTTGATCCCAATGGAGATGAGTTTCCTGGCACAGCTCGGCTATATTTTTCTTCAAGGTGTGAGTCATCTTCTCTACCTTCCTGGAAGCCTGAGGTCTGCATGCCATGTGGAGTCTCCACTTGATTCCTAAAAATTTACTAACCTTCCATGTAATTTCTGAAATAAAAGTAGGTCCATCATTGCTTTGTATGTTGCCAGGGGGGCCAAAGCAAGGGATTATTTCCTTTAGTAAGGCTTTCACTACTCCGAGGATTTCTCAGTTCTAGTAGGATAGGCCACTGCCCATCCTGAAAAGGTATCAACAACTAGCAAATATTTCCATCCTCAGACCCTTGGCATGTAGGTAAAGTCTATATGCCAGTCCTCAAGTGGACACTGCCCTTGGTATTTTTCCCCTTCTTTGTTTTGCTGGAAATCTGTCTTGGGGTCATTCTTCTGGCACACGAAACATCTAGCAGTTATTTTTCATATGGCTTTAGAAAAACCAGGACTTGTGAGCCACAGTTTAATATACATGGTTAATGAGTCCCTTACATAGTGAGTAGTCTTATGCTAATGCTTCATGACTGGCTCTACTACATGTTCAGGAAGCAGTACGACTCCTTTCTTATTCCTTCTTCATCCACTCTCAGCTCCTTCTTCATCAAAATTGGAGCTCTCAGCTTTCTCTAAGTCTTCAGTCAAATATTCAGGGTCAAATTGTGACAAGTCTAGAACAAGTACCAAAGGCATTATAGATGTTCCTTTAGCAGCCTCTTTTGCTCCTCAATCAGCCATATTGTTTCCCCTAGCCACTTCATGTCCTCTTTCTGAAGCCCGGGGCAGTGCATGACTACTATCTGTAAAGGTACATCAGCAGCTTCTAATAATTTTAAAATTTCTGCTGCATGCTTAATATCCTTTTCATTGGAGGTTAACAGTTCTTTTTCCTTTCAGATGGTACCATATGATTGCAAAATTAGGAAAGCTTACCTTAGGTCAATATACACACCCACTTTCTTACGTGCGACAATTCCAGTGCCCTCATCAATGCAATCAGTTCAGCTTTTTGAGCAGAGGTTCTCAACAGCAAGATCTTGGCTTCTACTACTCATTCAATAGTCACAACTGCATACCCAGCCTTTTTTGTTTCCTTCATCCATATAACTGCTTACATCTGCATATAGAGTCTAGTCTGCCTCTTCTAGAGGAAGGTCCTGTGAATCAATTCTTCTAGAATAAGCTTCATCAGTTATCTCAGCACAGTCATGTATTAGCACAGCCAAGTCAGGTTCTGGGAGAAGAGAGGCAAGATTTAACTCATTTACTGTTTTCAGGGAGATGTTGTGATGGCCGAGAAGAATGGCATGCTACCTGCCCACCCTTCCAGCAGGGAGCCACAAATCTCCCTTTCTCTCCAGCAGGCTCAGCACTTGGTGGGGTGCATAAATGGTGATAGGCTGTCTCAAGGGAGATTTTCAGCTTCTTGTAAGAGCTTGCAGGTGGCAGGCACAGCTCTCCAGCAGGCTGGCCATCCTTGAACAGAGTGATCTAGTTTCCTTGACAAAAAAATGATGGGATGTGAAATGTCACTAAGCATTTGGGTGAGAACTCCTAAGGCAATGCCATACCTTTCATGAAGGTTTAACAGAGGGCTTTAGTAGGTTTGGAAGCCCCAAGGCTGGTGTAGAAGCCAGGTGCACCTTCAGGGATTCCAAAACCTGGGTGCACTCCCTCATCTATACTAAAGCGATAAACTCTGGTCCTTTCAGAGTTTTTCCAGTTTAATAGATCTGATTCACAAAATGGAGTATGTGCTCAATAATATCCAGCAGGCTGCCTTCTGGCCCTACTCCCACTGGAAGTTTTCACAAAGGTATTACTCTGCTCTGGTAGGGGCTTTTCCTACACCAAATCTGGTTCCCTAAAGGGATCGAGACCAGTTCAGTTCAGGCTTACTTTCCCTAGTTCCCTCAGCGGAGTAAGGAGGAATGTCACCCAGGGTTGGAGGGGCCGTGGGAACCCTGACCATGCTGGCAGCAGCGATAATATAGAGATCTTCCTGGTCCCTCTCCTCTGAGCTTCTGCTATCTGTCACAGGCAAATTCCCTTTTTTTGTGTACCATTAACTTATTTCCCTTCAATCCTGCATATTTATTATGTAAACTCTTGAAAGTTTCTAGGTAAGACATTTTGTTCAACTTCCCTGATATTTGACAAAACAATTCTAGTTACAGTATAATACAGCAATTTAAAGATCCATTCAGTGGCCAGCGCTCTCCTGAGTCTAGACTGTACAATACATAAGCCAAACAGTATTACAATAAAAAAGAATTTTCTTTTTAATCATAGGTTTATAAGCATCGGTTGACCAATCAGCCAAAATTTGCCCCAAAAGGCTGCTCCCTGGAACAAAGGCTTTTCTTCCCATTCTACGAGTCGGAGCTCTGTAATATCACAAAAACCAGAAGGCACCTTTTAACCAGACAGAGCTCTGTAAACCAGATGGCACATTATGGCACCTAAAACCAGAAGATGCTTTTTACCTAATGATCTTAGTCATGAGCTGAGATTGTAACCTGAACTAGAAAGCGCAGTAATTCAATCAAAATCAATATAAAATGAAGATGATGGGAGTTGCCGAGAGTCGGAGGAGAAGAGTCCCCAAGTGAAATCATTTGACAGCTTTGACGGAATCTCTAAATCCGCAGCCTGCACCCCCCCCCCCCCCCCCCCGTCCAGGCAGCCAATGGGACTCCCCGCCAAATATATAGACTTACTGGAGAGTCCCAAAACTTGTGCCACTGGAATCGCCAAAATATGAAACCTGAAAAGCCAGTGTTTGTGCTGCCTGTCATCCATCAGACTGAATAAGCAGAGACAGGGCTTGAGTCTTTATGGGTGCTTTATTCAGATGGTCAGGGATCTGGCAACATGAAGGGTTTGTACCTTAACAGACTGTCTTAAATTCCATTACAAATGGACCCTTTTTATAAGGAGAAAAAAAGTGTAGGTAAGGGGTTTGGAATTCAGGGAAAAAGTTAATCAGGTAAAAGCTGCAGCATGCTTTCATCTGTGTCCTGGGCAGTGGTCTTTGTGTCCTGGATGGTGGTCATCTCATCCTGGAGCACAATGGCTCAGATACCACCTTGATTGCCTGCAGTCCTCCTCAAGCACAAAGGTGGAACTGCTTATGGTCGCCTGAAGTCAAGGTGGGTCATACCTCCAGTTCCTGAAACAATAGCTTTTTACATACATTGATTACTAAGCTTATTAGCTGTTACCTGAAACTAAAATTTTCCAACATTTGAGTCCCCCATCAGAATTGCTTGGTCATAAGGGAGTTGCATTTTAAATTTTTTGAGGACCCTCAACACTGTTTTCCAGAATGGTTGTACCAATCTGCATTCCCACAAACAGTGCACTGGAGTTTCCTTTTCTCCATATCCTTGCCAGCACTTCTTGTTTACTGATTCATTATTTCCAGACTGATTTGCAAAGCAGCTGCACCATTTTCATTCCCACAAGCAGTGTACGTGGGCTCCAGTTTCTTCACATCTTTGCCGACATTGGTTAGTTTTTGATTTTGTTGATTCTAGTCATCCTAGTGGGTGTGAAGAGGTAACTTATTGTGGATTTTATTCTCATTTTCCTGATGGCTAATAATGTTGAGCATCTTTTCATGTTCTTATTGGCCACTTGTATATCTTTTATAGAGAAATGTCTTTTTAAATCCTTTGCCCATTTTATTTTATTTACTTTTCAAGCTCTAAAAATTTATTTTATTATTTTTAAGTATATTTTATTATGTTGTTACAATAGTTTCAATTTTTTCCCCTTTGTGCCCCTCTGCCCAGTATCCCCCTTCCCCCAGCAATCCCACCCTCCTTAGTTCATGTCCATGGGTCATGCATATAAATTCCTTGGCTTCACCCTTTCCTATATTATTCTTCTAAAAAAATTAATTAATTAATTTTTTATAACAATAAAAAATAACAGTTCCCCCCCTCAGACTTAAGACATGCTATAATCTTATAAAGGACAATGGGCGAAGGTCTTGAGCTCCTCTAGCTGCTTCAAGCTGTACATGGTCGTCGTCCTACCTACCCTTGGGTCCAGAAATCCCTAATAAGAATGAGGGTGTAGCATGGAGAGTGGCCTTTCCACATAGGGAAGGATTGTGTAGACTCCAGGTCAGTTGGCTGTCCCCGGACAATGGCATGCTTGGTTTAAGAGGCTGAACCCTTTGTTCATTTTAAATGGGTTATTTATTTATTTTATTGCTGAGTTATTAGAGTTAAAAAAAAAACCTAAATACAAATTACTTATCAGATGTGTTAGTAACCAATTGTATTTCACATTTTATCTTCATAGTTTTTTGTTCCTATGCTTTTTTTTTCTTTATTGGTTTTCAGTGCTGGTATGAGTTATATGAGTCTTCCCAAGTCTCCATAGATATTTTTAGTGAGCAGTTGAAGTTTTACTTAGTCAATGCATTAAAAGTGATTGCGGTCATTATTCTTTTCTGATGCTTCAATTATCCAAGAATTGGCCGGTGGGAGCCTTTTCAGCTCACTGCTCAGTGTTTGACATGTTTCCGTTTCTCTTAAACATGTCCTGGGTTCTGGCACAAGATATATAGGCTCACCTGTACAGTCTCTTCTCTAGACTTAAAATCAGCCATTTCTCCAAGGAACAGCTACAATTACTTTCAACCGAAAACTCCAAATTCCTTATTGAAACATTCTCTTGGATTGATTTTGGAATAGCTAGCCGACTGAGTAAAAAATTGAAAGTATCTATTTTGACTATTAGCTGTAATGGTCACTGAAACAATATGTTTATCTTTTAAATAAATGAATATTATAGCCAAAAAGCTGGATCAAATCATAGCTTGTTGTACTCTTAAACTTTCAAACTAAAGTAGCAAAATTCTATAATAGTCCATTTGAGAAATACACTGTACTTGTACTAGGGACACTAATGTAACTTAACATACAGGCTTAGCCAGTTTTTGGAAATACTTTTCATTCTGATGGGTAGCAGACTCTAATAAATACAGTGTTTATATAACAAATACCATGGAGTGAAAAGTTCAGTCACTTATCAGAAAGGTATATATTTATTATTAAAAAGTGTACCTCGAACTTTTGTTTTCTTTAAAAATTCTCACATATTTATTGATTTACTATAATTTATATTATCTTAAGAAAGCCTAAAAGATGCAGACTCATTGTTAATCACTCCTAGCTGATACCTCCTAATTCTCCTCTACAGCAATGATCACATTGTAAGTAAATACTTGATTTGGTAATAAGTGGTATTTGTGTCTGTCTGTCCTGCTAGCAGGTAGACTGTGTGTGTGCAGATAGCATGTTGCAACATTCACCAGTGCACACCCCAGAAACTAGGACAGTGTCTTAGATGTAAGAAATGATCAATACATTTTTGTTGAACAAATCATATTTGCTAACATAATAAAAAATTATTCTGAAATTTGTAATTTGCCTCTTAAGTTTATGCTTTCAAACAGACAATTACATTTATGTGGTTCATTTTAAATAATTACCAACTGTGGTCCATATTACCATTGTAATTTGTTTTTATATTTTGAAAGTTCTTCAACTTGAGATCAATTAAATACATACCTTTACTCTCCCATTCTTTTATAAGGTTTCATTTATTGTCATTAACTTTTTATCCTTTTAAAATTTATTTCATTCTAAGTTATGAATAAACACAATACATGGCCAATATGGCTAACTCATCATTTTCCTCAGAAACACTGATTTAATAACATATGTCTTCCCTGATAATTTGGGACCACATTTATGTTTTTTCCTCTATTTGTTTCAAGGAAGCTTCTCTCAAATATGTGCCTAGAAATGAGACCAGAATCCTAAATCAAAAAAGTGTTCTTTTAAAACAAAATTTTATTGATTATACTATCACAGCTGTCCCAATTTTTTCCCCCTTTGCTGCCCTCCACCCAGTATGCCCATTCCTCCAGCAATCCCTTCTCTTAGTTCATGTCCATGGGTCATTCATATAAGTTCTTTGGCTACTCCACTTCCTACACTGTTCTTAATAATTCCCTGTCTATTTTGTACCTATCGATTTGTACTTCTTTTACTTTAAAAAATTTATTTTGTTTTATTGTTGTTCAATTACAGTTGTCCCAATTCCCTCCCCTGTCCAATTTGTACTTTTTTATCCTTGCACCTTTTCTCCCATTCTCCCTCTTCCCCCTCCCAGCTGATAATCCTCCAGATAGCTCCATATCTATGATTCAATTGCTTATAGTTGTGAATTTGTTGCCATTTTAGTGTTCATAGTTTTGATCTTTTTCTTATATAGTTCCCTTTGACATTTCATATAATGACTTGTGATGATGAAATTATCTAGTTTTACCTTGTCTGGGAAGCACTTTATTTGTCCTTCCATTCTAAACGGTAGCCTTGCTGAATAGAGTAATCTAGGTTGTAGGTTCTTGCTTTTCATCACTTTAAATACTTCTTGCCAGTCCCTTCTAGCCTGCAAAATTTCTTCTGAGATATCAGGTGATAGTCTTATGGGAACTCCTTTGTAGGCAACTCTCTGCTTTTCTCTTGCTGCTTTTAAGAGTCTCTCTTTATCTTTAATCTTTGGCATTTTAATTATGATGTGTCTTGGTGTGGTCCTCTTTGGGTCCAACTTGTTTGGGATTCTCTGTGCTTCCTGGAATAGTATGTCTATTTCCTTATCCAAATTAAGAAAGTTTTCTTTCATTATTTTTTTCAAATAAGTTTTCAATTTCTTGCTGTTCCTCTTCTCCTTCTGGCACCCCTATGATTTATATGTTGGTACATTTGGAGATGTCCTAGAGGATTCTTACTCTATCCTTGTTCCTTTGAATTCTTTTTTCTTCTTTACATTCCAAATTGTTGATTTGATCCTGAGCTTCATCCTCCTCACTGTTGTTCCCTATAGGTTTTTCTTTTATTTCACTTAATGTAAACTTCATTTCTGCCTGGGTCTTTTTTATACTATTGCAGTACCCAATGAGTTCCTTGAGCAACTTTATAACCAATGTTTTGAGCTCTGCATCTGATAGGTTGCTTATCTCCACTTTGTTTAGTTCTTTATCTGGAGTTTTGTTCTGCTCTTTCATTCAGGCCATATTTCTGTCTTCTCAATTTGGCAGTTTCCCTGTGTTTGTTTCTGTGTATTAGGTAGAGCTGCTCTGACTGCATGTCTTAGTAGCATGGCCTATTGTATAAAAGTGCACTTGTGAGTTGTATGAGGCGAAGCCCTAGGTAATCGCCAGGACAGGGCAACCCACTTCACCACTTTGTTGCTCTGTGTTGGGGAGGGCTCAGAAAGGGGACAATGCTACTGCCTGGCCTCTTGAGATTTGCCTAGGAAGAAGCTGTCTCCTGGCACTCACCTTGTTGCCACTTGTATGCCCTTCCAGCTGAATCCCAGAGGGGGTAGGTCTGAACAAGTCCTAAGACCTTTGCAGGCCTTTAAAGAGGAGTCTCCAGAGAATCCTGCAGTTTCTTTCACTGCCCCAACTCCCACTGGTTTTTATAGCCAGAAATTATGGTGGCTTATCTTCCTGGTCCTGAAACCCTGGTCTGGGCATTTTGGTCTGAGGCTGGGATCTCTCACTCCCGAGGTATCCTTCCCAATTTTTATCCACCACACATGGATGTGGGACTGCCCATTCCACTGTCTGTCAGAGCCACACTCTGTGTCTCTGCTCCTCTCTGTGCTTCTCCACCTCTCCACCCCTCTCTGCATGTCTCTATGTCTCTGCCCCTCCTACCCATCTGGATGCATGTGGCTTTTTAAAATCCTTGGTTTTGGACTTCCATACAGCTGTATATTCTGGTGAATCTGGGTGATATTTATTTTGTAGTCTAGTTTTAATTTTTGCTGTAGTTGTGCAAGGAGGCAAAGCATGTTTACTTATGCCTCCACCTTGACTGAAGTCCACAAAGTGGTTTTGGTCCTATCCTCACCTTTGCACATTTTGCTCCAGGGACATTGAATTTTCCCAGAGCAGTGGGAACAATCATTGACCTCTTAGCCAAATTTGAACTCCCAGCTAGTTCTGTGTTGTCAGGCCCACCCTAAAAAAATAGTTTCAGGTTTTTTTTTGTTTTTTTTTTTTTGGCAAATAAGTTCTTTTGTTTCACCCTTTCCTATACTATTCTTAACATCCCCCTGTCTATTTTGTTCCTACCAATTATGCTTTTTGATCCCAGCATCTTTCCATCATTCTTCCCCTTCCCCCTCCCAGCTGACAATCCTCCAAATGATCCCCATACCTATGATTCTGTTCCTGTTCTGGTTGTTTTCTTAATATGTTTTTGTTTTTGTTTTCATTATTGTTTACATAATTTATTTTTTTCTTTTTCTTTTTTCTTTTTCTGTTTTTTAAAATTGTTGTTCTATTACAATGGTCCCATTTTATTCCCCTATTGCTCTCCCCCCCCAGTCAATCTCACCTTGTTGTCCATGATCATGGGTCATTTGTATTAGTTTCTGGACTAGACCCTTCTCCTTCTTTACCCCCTTTTCCTCCTCCCCTGTCACTTCTGGTCACTGTCAGTCTATTCCTTGTCAGTTCTTTTTAATAGATAATATTCTGGTGTTCTGCTTTGGGAATTGCATTAAACAGCAGGCAACAGGGGCAGGTATAGCTTAGATAAGATAGAAATGTATTGCTCTCTCACATAAAACATGTAATGAGGTAGGCTGTCCGTGACTTGTAAAGAGGCTCCACAAAGTTACCTGGAATGCAGACTTCTTTATTTCTTTGCAAAAAGACAGCAGTCTAACCATTACATATAGATTTTTGGCTTCCAACATTTTAAAGAAAGGTTGAAGGGCAAAATAAGTTTCCCCTAAGGGTCTGTTCTCCCATTTTAGAATGAAATATTGGGGTGAATTGATTAATAAGATTATATAGGTTTCAAGTGTACATTTCTATGATGTATGACCTGTATATTGCATTGTGTGCCCACCATCCAAAGTCAAATAATCTTTTGCCACCATATATTTGGCCACCTTTACCATTTACTGCCCTCCCCACCCCCTTCCCTCTGGTAACCATCATATTATTTTTTGTATCTATAACTTTCAGTTTTATATCCCACATATGAGTGAAATCATATGGTTCTTAGCTTTTTCTTACTGACTTATTTTGCTTAGCATAATATTCTCAAGGTACATCCATTTGTTGCAAATGGCAGTAATCTTCCCCTATGAGTGAGTAGTATTACAGAGTATATATGTACCACATCTTCTTAATCCTATTTATCTAAGGACACTTTGGTTGTCTCCATGTCTTGGCCACCATGAATAATGCTGCAATGAACATAGGGGTTCATATATCTTTGCAAATACATGTTTTCAAGTTTTTCAAGTAGATACCCAGAAGATGGATTGCTAGGTCATGTGGTAACTCTATTCTTAATATTTTGAGGAAACGCCATACTGTTTTCCATTGTGGCTGTATCAGTTTACATTCCCATCAGCAGTGAATGAAAGTTCCCTTTTCTCCACAACCTCTTCAACACTTATTATTACTTGTCTTGTTGATAATAAATATTCTAACTGGTGTGAGGTGGTATCTTAGATTATAGTTTTGATTTGCTTTCCCCAATAGCTAGTGAATTTGAACATCTTTTCATGCATCTATTGGCCATTTTGTACGTCTTCTTGTGAGAAGTGTCTTTTCAGGTCCTCTGTCCATTTTTTAAATTGGATTGTCTGTGTTTGGTGTTGAGTTGTATGAATTCTTTGTATATTTTTGATATTAACCCCTTGTGTAAGCTGTTGTTTGCAAATATTTTCTCCCATTTGGTTGGTTGCTTTTTTTGTTTTGTTATCAGTTTCTTTTGCTGTACAGAAGCTTTTTAGTTTGATATAGTCCCATTCATTTATTTTTGCCTTTACTTTCTTTGCCTTTGAGGTATAATTCATAAAATCTTCTCTACAACCAAGGTCCATAAGTTTAGTACCTATGTTTTCTTCTATGTAATTTATTGTTTCAGGTCTCATATTTAGGTGTTTGATTCATTTTGAATTAATTTTTGTACATGGGGACAAACTGTAATCTAGTTTTATTCTTTTGCATGTGGCTTTCCAATTTTCCAAGCACCATATATTGAGAGGCTTTTTTTTCCCCCACTGTGTGTTTTTGGCTCCTTTGTCATATACCTGTGGTTTTATATCTGGGATCTCAATTCTGTTCTATTGGTCTATGCATCTGTTTTTTTTTTTTTTGCCAATACCATGCTGTTTTGATTATCATAGCTCTGTAGTATAATTTGAAGTCAGGTAGTGTGATACCTTCAGCTTTGTTTTTCTTCTTCTCAGGATTGCTTTTGTTATTCACGTGTGTGTGTGTGTGTGTGTGTGTGTGTGTGAGACCATACAAATCTGATGATTTTTTGTTCTACTTCTTTAAAAATGCCATTGGACCCTGGTCAGTATGGTTCAATTGGTTGGAACATCATCTTGTAAGTGAAGGGTTGCGGGTTTGAGTCCCTGGTCCAGGCGCATACGGAAGGCAACCAATCAATGCTTCTCTCTTGCATCGATGTTTCTCTCTCCCCTTTCCTCTCTCTCTAAAAGCAATGAAAAAATGCCCTTGGGTGAGGATTAAAAAAAAAAAGCCATTAGGGTTTTGATGGGGATTGCATTGAAACTGTATATTGCTTTTGCTAATATGGCCATTTTAACTATGTTGATTCTTCCAGTCCATGAACACAACGTATCTTTCCATTTCATTGTGTCTTTTTCAAAATCTTTTAACAGTGCTTCATAGTTTTCAGTATATAGGTCTTTCATATCTTCTGTTATGTTTATTCTTAGATATTTTGTTCTTTTGGTTGCAATTACAAAAGGAATATTTTTTTTCATTTCTTTTTCTGAAATTTCATTGTTAGTATATAGGGACGAATGAATTTTTGTACATTGATTTTGTATCCTGCAACTTTACTGTATTTGTTTATTATTTCTCATGGTTTTTTTGGTGGAGTTCTTTAGAGTTTTCTATATAGAGAATCATGTCATCTGCAAAAAATGACACTTTTACTTCTTCATTCTTGGTTTGGATGCTTTTTCTTTCTTTCTCTTATCTAATTGTTCTGGCTAGGACTTCCAATACTATGTTGAATAAGAGCAATGAGAGTGGGCATCCATGTCTTGTTCCTGATTTTAGAGGAAAAGGTTTCAGTTTTTCATCATTGAGTATGATATTAACTAAGGGTTTGTCATATATGGTCTTTATTATGTTGAGATATTTTCCTTCTATACCCATTTTATTGAATTTTTTAATCACAAACGGATGTTGTATCTTATTAAATGCTTTTTCTGTATCTATTGATCAGCTCATATGATTTTTATCCTGTTTTGTTAATGTGGTGTATTACATTAATCAACTTGCATATGTTGAACCATCCTTGTATCCCTGGAATGAACATTGCTTCATCATAATGTGCTATTTTTTGATGTATTGTTCTATTTGATTTGTTAGTATTTGTTTAAGATTTTTCATCAGTATTCATCAAAGATATTGGTCTGTAGTCTTATTTCTTTGTGTTGTCCTTGACAGGTTTTGGTATTAGGGTTATGTTGGCCTTATAAAAAAATTTTTTTTCCTTTATAGACTCTTGCATTGTACTCTATTAAATAAGTATTAAATACATGAATAAAACTGTCAAAATATGATATGTAAATATATTAGATTTTATCTTTTTTAAGTTCATTGATTATGGAATTGAATGTTTTACACACTTAGGAAATATATTTACAGACTGAGAAAAAAGCTTATGGTAAGTTATGTCCAAAAGGGAGTTTTTAAATTTATGATATAAGCTTTTCTAATATAGTTGTATATCCATTTGGAGATCTTGATTACAAAATTGAAATATGTTCAAAATCATAGATCTTTATGCTGAAAAGGATATCAAGAGTGCATCCATTCCAATATCTTCTCTTCAGGTGAAGTCAGCTTTACAGATGAAGCCACGGGGCTCAGGGAAGTTTAATGCCTCAACAAGGTCAAATTTACATGATTGTCAAGGAGTCTCTACTTCTGGTCCAATGGCAAACATGTTCCTGGCAATAATTGGTGCTTTATCTGTATTTTCAGAATGAGTGATGTTCTTTCTTCCAAGTGCATTGTGTTTTCTACTGTTCGCACTTAACTTTTGGGAATCCCTATGATGGCAGTTTCTTTTTGTGGTCTCTAATAGTCACAGCTAATCCTTCAAATCATATCCTGAAGTTATAAATTCTGCTGCCATGAACTAATACCATTATCTAATAGCTAGATGACATGGTTCATGTTTGTAATTACAAATGTTGTAGCTGTATTAACAAAGTAAAAAGAAAGAGTGAAGTTAATTTTCATAATGTATTATTTGATGAACATATCCAACACTTTACTATTTCAACATGTAAACAATATAAAATTATTGAAATATTTTATATTCATTTTTTATAATTTCCTAGAAATCTAGTGTGTATTTTGCAGCCCATCTCATTTTGATTATCTACATTTTGAAGTGTTCACAAGTCACATGTGGTTCGTGGGTATTGTGTGGTCCAATACTTACAATATAGTGTGTGTGTTGGAAAGTGCAGATCTAGAATGACCCATGGTAATGTATTTTAATGCTTTGCACTGTTCAGTGCCAGCCACCAAAGGACAAATATCACAAAGAAGGCTTTCTTCTCCCATCACATCTGACTATATAGTTCTTTCATAGAGTTGCAGGATATTGGAGAGGGATTAGACAGTATAATCGTCGGCAGCCGTCCATCTCGAGAGACGATGGTGTAGCTTCTTAAAAGTCTATCTGCACCGCCGAGAATGGCTGTGCAGTCCGACTCGGGAGTGACACGGTATCTGTCTCCTCCCGTGTTGAATCGACATTTTACGATGACGCTGGAGTGTCCTCTCCAGTGAAGCTGAAGCTACAGAGCCTGGGCAGGGTGATATGGAGGGTCTGCTGTTGCCCATGCAGCAGATCCCCCCTCTCTTCGCAGCTGAAGGGTCCAAGGGAAAGACGGAGTCAATACAGCTTGGCTTCAGGTGCGCCGCAGGAGTTGCTGGTGTTGACTACAACGTCAAACCGCCTTAGAGACTCCGGCTCCGTATTTTCTGTCGGGGTTTACTCCCTTAGCCTTTCCCCTGAAGAGGTATGCCGCAAGGCAGCAGAGGTTTTTTGGAGTCAGAGTTTTCCTTCTCTGAGACAGTATAATAGTACTTTAATAAAAATATACACGCAATTGCTTCTCATGTTTATGGATCAATAGCTAGCTGTATGTTTTTAGAATTAGATTATGAATAATATCTTTATCTACACTGACCTCTGTATTCCTTTTTAAAGATGGATACATCAGAATATTAAGATAAAAATTGCTTATTCCTAGATTTGAAGGAAAGAAGAGAAGGTAGCTTTGATGAAAATGACATTCAGATTTTAAACTCTTGATTTCATATCTTGATAGAGAACATTTTTCTTGGCTGCAATTAAAAGCAGAAGCCTATAATAAGATAATACTTCAACTTATTGGGTAAAGGTAAAGTACATAATAAATTATCTTGGGACCACTAAGCACACATGTATAGAACTGTAAAATAATAAAGTTGGATGCCAACTTTACTTCTATGCCAATATAATGATACATGGAACTAGGACATTTTGTCTCATATATTGTTCGTGGAGTGCAAAATTGGAGGGCAACTTGGCAATCTCAATTT
This sequence comes from Furipterus horrens, assembly GCF_987537825.1. NCBI lineage: Eukaryota > Metazoa > Chordata > Mammalia > Chiroptera > Furipteridae > Furipterus > Furipterus horrens. The sequence continues at coordinate 32,406,220 of NW_028327177.1, forward strand.
AAATTGTATGTTTCTACCTCCAGGAATTTATCCAGTATATATATTCATACATGTGCACAAAGAAGTATATAAAATGTAATTCAGTGTAGCAATTATTTATAATAGAAAAATATTAGAAAACAACCAAAATGCCTATCAATGTAGGATTGGCTAAATAAATTATTATACACCTATACATTAGCTTATTATATATCCCTTTAAAAATGAGATCTCTCCAATGTCCTGATGTAAGATTGACTCTAAGCTATTTGGGAGAGGGAGAAAAACAAGACACAGAATATATAGATCAGGGGTCACAAACAATCCAACTTGCTGCCTGTTTTTGCAAAATAAACTTTTATTGGAACATAGCCTCTCCCATTTGTTTGCATATTGTTTGTGGTTGCTTTTGTGCTACAATGGCAGAGTTGAGTAGTTGCTAGAGAAAGCATTTGGACTCAAAAACAGAAAATATATACTGTTTGTGCTTTAGAAAAATATCTTGCTGAGCCCTGTACGCTACTATTAGTGTTATATAACTTTTACTAGTTAAAAAGAATATAAAATAATTGGAAATTACCCCACTTCCAACACAAATACCATCTTACAAATGTAAACCTGAAAATATTCTCAATGATATGTTTGTTGAAATTCTCTGCCTTTAAGTAGTTTACAATAAAAATCATCAAGGATGCATTTCTACATGATTGTAAATAAGATCAATCTGTGGAAGAAGATTCCATTTCCCTATTGTGAGATCTATACTGTGTGAAGAACAATTGAAAAGGTAAAAAATTTATCAAGCAACCAATTCATCATTTTGTGTACAGAGTAACTGGTTTGAAGGATTTTTTTCTCTTCCTGAACTCACTATAATAACTGCCTCATCTCAAGGCAAGTTAGCAGAGAGAAGTGTATGTTACCAGCTAGCTGTAAAACTAACATCTCAATGTCTTAGAGTGGGAAGACTGAGCATGGTGATTGCTAAAACCCAGTGACGGACCAGCATTCTATCACTCGGTAAGCTCTGGCCTTCTCGTGTAATATGTCAGCCTGCTTGCCGGCTGGATGCCTTGTCTGGCCTTTGGAAGGGGGTGGCACACCCCGGCAGGGACAGTCTGTCTGGATAGCATTCTGAGCCTGGTTTGTCTTCTCTGGACATTAGGGTGGTGGCTGCAATGGTAGTTAGGGACACTTAGCTCAGGTTCCCCTTTTTAATAAAACCAGGACAGACTATTCAACTTCAGATTTCAGTTATCTAAAGGCTTTGTTGAGTAGATCATACTTAGACAACCAGGGAACTTAAATATTTAAAACAAATAAAAGAAATCTGTAATGCTATCCAGGCACAACAATAGGGTGTTATGGGTTAATGTTAAATCCTCCTCATTCAGGTTGTTTTTGAGAGGCTGCCTAATGAGGTTCTGTTCTGGCCCAAGGCTGAGAACTTCTTTTGCTATCCCATTTCTGTTTTTGATCCCTCTGTTTTGATCCTCACTGCTGGTTGTTCTGACACACTGACCCATAAAACTTTTAAAAAGTTTTAATAAAACATTTTCATAATACTTTGGACCCCCATACAGATTAGAGCCATAGTTATCTCCTTTACATGTTCCCCATGTCTTCCTCTGACTCTCATTTCTTTATATTTCTTGGCTCTTTGCTTGCTTTGTTCTTGGATTATCCACCTGTAACAACCTGGACTATCTTACTATACCAACCTCACTGTGCTAGCCTGGTCCCTGCCCTTCACAGGTACCCTCCCTCTCAGCTTGTAGTCTTGCCTTGTTCAAACCAAACCAAACCAAACCAAACCAAACCAAACCAACCAAACCAAAAACTGTTAACACCCATAATCACAAACATGGCTCTTGTGCACCTGAGTGCATCTCAGCCAATAATTGTTGCAGTACATCTTCTTTCCCCACCATGAGCATCCTATGCTTCAGTAGGTCTCCCAGGTATGATGTGCTCTTTCATGGTTCTGTTTCAAACTGTTTCTATGCTGGAATGTACTCTGTGCTGCCCAGAGAGCCCCTCCCATTCCAGTTCAGTCATCTTCCCTACAGAGATTTACATTCTCTCGTTTTCATTCCTGAACATTTTGTTCTTAACTCTATTACAATTTGAAATGATTTGTTTTCATCCTTCCTTGCTCCTTGATCTCAAATTGTGCAGTACTCATTTTGTATACCATGCCCCTTGAATAACATCTGTCACAGAGTAAGTCTAGAAAAAGCTGAATGAATGTGCTGTTCTTGAAATTTCGCAACTTTAACAGTCCAAGATTATATGACTGTTGATGAAATTGTGGCAGCAGGTTCATTCAACAGCAAATATTTAACTACCTACTGTGTGCCAGCTTCTGCCATGGTGCTTGGCATGCATAAGAGAACAAAACAGAGATCTCTGTGCCCTTGGAGTTTACTTAGTGATGTGGTGCAGGTAAAGAATACCAGGTGGCATGAATAATCCAATTCTATAGTATGTTTGAAGGTGATAAATGCTATACAGCAAAAGAAGAAGGTAGAGTAGGGTCAGACAGAATAGCTGTGCTGGTGCCATGGTGGACAACTTCCAGTTCTTCCCTGTTGCTTTTAAGCATGATGGCTAATATTAATATCCAACAGTTCAGCCAAAAGTTGCAGCACTTTTTGAGCTCAATTCTCATACTACACATATAAGGTAGGCATTATTATTCTAATCTTTATTAATAAGAATTAGCAAATGAAAAGAGAGATTCAGGAACTTGACTAAAGTCACACAGCCAGTACATGGCAGAGTCAGAATTTGAACCCAGGCAATCTGATCTAAGTGTTCACATTTTTAATCAGTATTAATTAGTGCCTTGATTTCTATAGAAGGTAATGCATTTCCCAAATTTTCCACTTTACTTTTTCAATATACAGTAACTCTTTTAAAGACAGTAGTTTTATTGAAAGAGAAGAGATCTCTGTACAGCCAGGGGGCAGCAAACTATTGCTTTTGAACTATGTACGGGGTAAATGAAAAAAGGTAGATCACTTTTGAAACAGTTTAATTCTAGATAATGAGCCTCAAAAAAAAAAAAAAAAAAAAAAATGGAAGCCTTCCCTGGACTTTTCTTTATTTTTTTTTTTAGAGTAAGATTATTTTCATGATAAAAGTAACATTTGAAAATATTACTTTAAAATAAATTTACAGAAAGAATATTATCATTTTGATCTGAATTAATCAAAATGTCAGCATCCACTTTGATTTTGTATTTTAAGATACCAGAATGTGTGTATTCTTTACAAATATTTTATTTGCTGATTTCAAAAGTAGAGAATGGAATAAAATGGATATTTTAATTAGAAATGAAATTTAAAATTTGTATACATAATTTTTTTTTTTTAAGATTCAAAAAAGAAGAATGTGGTGTGGCAAAATGACCACCAACTTAAATATTTATTTAGGTTTTTGAGGTATAAAGGAGTATACTTGCTAGATACTATAAATGAAGATTTGGGGTTACTTTTAGAGTTTTTAAAGAGATTATACCTAGAATAGCAAAATGGGACATTTGGTCTTTAAAGAATGTTAATAAATAGCAACTCATTAATTCTTAAATAACCTAATGTGAAAACTGAGACTTAGATCTTATTTGCCTAAATCAAATGGAAAGAGTTGGAACTGGGACACAGGATCCCTAACATTCTTAAGGACATCATTTTTAAAGCTGAGGGAATTCATAACTCTTTCTTAACCATCAGGCAGACACCAGTCCACAGTAAGGAATGACTGTGGGGTGAAAAGAAACGAGGCAGGCTGGTCAGTGCCGAGGGGAAGGTGGAGGCAGAATGTTAGGGAAACACTTGTAGTTTTTGACCATTAAATATAATGTTGGCTGTTGGTTTGTCATATATGGCCTTTATTATGTTGAGGTATGTTCCCTCTATTCCCACTTTACTGGAAGTTTTTATTATAATTGGGTGTTGGATTTTATCAAATGTTATTTCTGCATTTATTGATATGATCTTGTGGTTTTTATCCTTTATTTTGTTTATGTGGTATATTACATTTATTGATCTGTAGATATTGTATCAACCTTGCATCCCCAGAATAAATCCCACTCAGTTGTGGTGTATGATCTTTTTAATGTATTGCTGGATCTGGTTTGCTAATGTTTTGTTAGGGATTTTTACATCTGTGTTCATCAGGGATATTGGCCTATAATTTCCTTTCTTTATTTGTTTTTGAAATCAGGATAAAGCTGGCCTTGTAAAATGAGCTTGGGAATCTTGAATTTTTTTGGAGGAGTTTGAGAGCAGAGTCATTAGTTCTTCTTTGAATGTTTGGTAAAATTATCCTTGAAGTCATCTGGTTCAGGGCTTTTGTTTGTTGGGAGTTTTTAGAATTACTGCTTCAAATTCACTAGTTGCAATCTATCTATTTAGACTCTGATTTTTCCTGATTTAGTTCTGGAAGATACTATGTTTCTAAAAATTAATCTATAATATTATCATCTAGATTGTTCAATTTGTTGGCATAATGTTGTTCATGTTATTTTTTTACAAGCCTTTGTATTTCTTTGGTGTCAGTTGTTACTTCTCTTTCATTTCTGATTTTATTTATTTGAATCTTCTCTCTTTTTTCTTAATGGGTCTGGTTAAAGGTTTGTCAATCTGGTACATCTTTGCAAAAAAAAACACAACTCTTGGTTTCATTGACCTTTTGTATTTTTTTTAAGACTCTATTTTGCTTATTTCTACTCTGATTTTTATTACTTGCTTTTTATTACTCACTTTAGGCTTTTGTGGGGGGTTCTTTCTCAAGTTCTTTTAAGTGTAAAGTTTGATTTGTCTATTTGATATTTTTCTTGTTTCTTGAGATAGACTATGCTGTGTCCCATAGATTTTAGGTTGCTGTGTTCTCATTTTCATTTGTGTCAAGGTATCTTTTGATTTCTTCTTTGATCTCATTGTTAACGCATTCATTGTTTAATTACATGTTATTTAGCATCCATGGGTTTGTATGTTTTTCAGTTTTTTTCTTGTGATCAATTTCTAGTTTCATACCATTATAGCTGGAGAAAATGCTTCATATAATTTCAATCTTCTTAAATTTATTGAGATTTGTTTTGTGTCCTAACATGCAGTTTACCCTTGAAAATATTTCATGCGCACTTTAAAAAAATGTATATTCTGCTGCTTTGGGGTAAAATGCTCTGAAGATATCAATGAAATCCATCTGATCCAGTGTGTCATTTAAGGCTGCTGTTGCTTGTTGATTTTCTGTCTGGAAGATCTATCCATTGAAGTCAATGGAGCATTAAAATCCATGACTGTGACTGTATTACTGTCAATCTCTCCCTTTACATCCATGAAGATTTGCTTTACATATTTGGGGGCTTCTATGTTGGGTGCATAGATGTTTATAAGGGTTATATTCTCTTGATGGATTGCTCACTTTTTCGTTATGTAGCAACCTTCTTTGTCTCTTACTATAGCCTTTGTTTTAAAATCTATTTTGCCTAATATAATATTGCTATCCCAGTTTTTAAAAAACTTCCATATTTATGAAATATTTTTTCACCCTTTTACTTTAGGTCTGTGTGTATCTTTCATTCTGAGGTGTGTTGCTTGTAGACAGTGTATATGTGGATCTTGTTTTCTTATTCATTAAGCTACCCTGTGTATTTTGATTGGAGCATTTAAGCCATTTACATTTAAAGTGATTATTGGTAGGTACATATTTACTACCATTTTATTCTTTTAATTATGGTTCTCCCTTCTTCTTCTTTTGCTCCTTCTTCTTTCCCTTCTTTTCCTTCTTTTTCAAAAAAGTTTACTTACTTATTTCTAGATAGAGGGGGAGGGAGGAATAAAGAGAGGGGGAGAAATGTCCAAGAAACACATTGGTTGCTCTCTCACATCCCCAATAGGGGACCTGACCTGCAACCCAGGCATGACCCCTGACTGGGTGTTGAACCAGTGACCCTTCAGTTCACAGGCCAGCACTCAGTCCACTGAACCACACCAACAAGGGCTCCCTTCTTCTTAAAGCAAACTCTTTAACATTTCTTGTAATAGTGGCTTGATAGAGATAATTCCTTTAGTTTTTTCTCATCTCAGAAGCTCTTTATTTCTCTTTCAATTTGAAATGATAACCTTGCTGGGTAAATTAGTTTTGGTTTTAAATCCTTGCTTTCCATCACTTTGAATATTTCATGCCAATATCTTCTGGCATGATATGTTTCTGTTGAGGAATTAGCTGACAGTCTTATGGGAGCTTCCTTATAGGTAATTAACTGCTTTACTCTTGTGGCTTTTAAGATTTTCTCTTCATCTTGAAACTTCTGCATTTTAATTATGATGTGTCTTGGTGGACTTCCTGAACTTCTGTGTCTCTTTCCTTCACCAGGTTAGTAAAGTTTTCAATCATTATTTCTTCAAATAGGTTCTTGATCCTTTGCTCTTTCTCTTTTTCTGGTTCCCCTATGTTTACACTTCACGTTGTCACATAGGTCCCTTCATTATCCTCTTAAAAATTTATTTTTCTTTTTGTTGCTCTGATTAGATATTTTTTCTACCTTGTCTTCCAAATCCCTGATTCGATCCTCTGCTTCATCCAACCTACTATTTATTCTTTCCAGTATATTATTCATTTCAGGTATTGTATTCTTCATTTCTGATCGTCTTTTTTTTTTTTTTTTAATGGTTTCTATGTCCTTTTTCATGCTGTTGAACATCCTTATACCCATTACGTTGAACTCTATATCTGATGAATTTCTTGCCTACATTTCATTTAGCTCTTTTTCTGGAGATTTATCTTGTTCTTTCTTTTGGGGATTGTTTCTTTGTCTCCCCATTTTGGCTGCCTCTTTGTGTTTGTTTCTATGTACTAGATAGATCTGCTATGGCTCCTGGTTTTTTGGGTGGCCTTATGTAGTAACTGTCCTATGGAGTCCAGTGGTGTTCCAGGAATGAATATATTGTAATTGAGTCTGATTGCTATTGGCCCATTCATGCTTGGGATCAACCCTTAGGCTGGATGACTATGTGGCTCAACCCTGACCACGGCATGCAACTGCTATGCAGGTGTTGACCACATGAAGTGGAATTCGCCTCAGCAGGTTCTGGTGCCTGCCAAGATCGCCTTTTTTGTATGCTGTTTGTGAGGCTTATTGGATCTTGCTCTGATGTCTTAAGCTGGTTGCTGTGTGTATGGGTTCTGGATCTCTTGGGAGGAACTCTGGTACAGGCCAATGTAAGACAGTGCTTGCGATGGATCTTGGTGACTTGTTTGGAGCTACAAGCAATCCACAGTTTTGGGCTGCCTCTCCTGGGCTTGGGTGTGCATGAGAAGAACCAAGGTGGGCACCAAGGCCAGCTTTTAGTAGCACTGGACCCAGGGGCATGTCAGCAAAAGTTCCAAGGCACCCTGAGATCTGCCTCCGTCTGCCTCTACCTCCTGGCTGCCTGTTAAGCTCAGTCACTGACAGAGCCTCTGGCTGTACTCTGCTCAGGGCAGAAGATCCACAGGATGGGGGGAGAAGGAGTCCAGAGGGTGGGGTTATTGCTTTCCCCCAAGCTGATGCTGCACAGAGGTAAGCGCTCCATCCAAGAAATATGACATCTGCGGTGTGGGAGAATGACTTAGCATAGGAATCCTGGTGGCTGTCCCTTCAGCTTCCTCCTCTTGGGTGAGTCACACACCCAAGACTTTCCTCACAGAACCCTATTCTGCTTCGCTTTTCCTCCACCAGAACCCAGGGTGAGTGGCTGAAAATGAAATTTTGTGCATTGGCAGATTCCTGTCTCTTCCTGGTAGACAGAAACTCTGCTGCTTTTCACAGCAGAGTTGATGTGTGGATGCCTCTTCCTGGCTCTGGTGCTCTGGGCTGGGGAGCCGAGCTCTGGGTCTAGCCCCACACTTCTCAGTATAACCCTTCTGCAGATGAGATATCTCTCTGGAACCTTAGCCATTATCCATGGGGCCAGCCCTTTTCACATCTCCACCCTTCCTACCAGTCTTGATGTGGCTTCTTTTGTAAATCCTTGGTTTCAAGGCTCTTCTTCAGTTAGTTTTCAGTTGGTTATTCAGGACAATTGTTCTGTTATTTAGATGTAATTCCAGTTTGGTCCTGGGAGGAGGTGAGTATAGCTTCCACCTACTCTCCAACAGCTTGAATCCCCTCTCATCCAACTCTTAAAACAGTTTACTTGATGTCAGTTTAGAATATTTGTATTCTAGGCTTTCTTATCAGATTTTAAGTTTTTTTTGAGCTTATTTATCTGTATATGCTCTACAGGGCTTAGCACTATTTCCTTTGCTAGTGTTGTTCTCCTAAATATCTTCATGATTAGCTCTTTCACTTTTTTGAGATCTTTATACAAAAATCACCTTGTCAGTGCCTACAACCCTTCTGTTCTACAGCATTTTGTAGTTCCCTTTTCTGCTTTATTTTTTCTCTTTAGTACATTTAGTATTCTATATATTTTACTTGTTTATCTGGTTCATTATCTGTCTAAATCACACATTCCATAGCATTCTATATATTTTACTCATTTACCTGGTTTATTTTCTATTTAAATTATAATTTCCATGGAGACAGAGGTTTTTATCTATTTTGTTCAGAACTGTAGCCCAAGTACTTAGCACACAGTAGGTATCCAATAAATATTTAACAAATGAATGAATAATTAAATAGCAGCATTAAATAAATATAGTAGAAATGAATAGGAGTATATAGGCATTGGATCTAAGCCTAGAACTAATTTCAAGGGAAATATATGATTCTTTCCAACATGTGTAAAAGGGCACTAGCTAAATTAATACACATTTAGCTGGATCTGTTAAGTTTATAAAAAAACAACTGATTGTTTCATTAGTGTTCACTATACACATTTTTAATAAATACTGGGTATATAAAGATTTCCAACTTATATACACAAAATGGAAACATAGGTTTTCATCTCCTGGATTGTCAGAGTACTGATTATGCCTCTAAGACATCTGTTCAGCTCATCATATTTGTTTTCCCCTGTGGCTTATACAATTGAGCCCATTGGTACATATTTGTTTACATAATATAGCATATGGTATTGGTCAATTCTGACCAGAAATGTCCTGCAGATTTGCAGTAGAACTGGATCTTATGATGTGTGTTTTTGTCATTGAAGAATTAATTTCTATTTTGGTAAGCAAGTGACTATTGAGATTATTGACAGTAGTTTTGAATAAAGATATTTAGCTTTCTCATCCCACTGTAATATAGTGAGTTGCAAGAAGATTTAGTGAGCTAATAGTAAATAAGTAGTTCTTTCACTTATTGAAGGTAAGCTTGGATCTGGGAAAATTTGGGGAACTTGATACACCAGGATAAAACCTGGAAAATACTGGGACATTTAGTAGAATTTGTAAATGAAAAAAAAAAGTCACTATTTATTTCAATGCAAGCATTTTCCAGAAAGCATAGCCCTTAAAAAGTTTTGAAATTTTATCTTGCAGTAGAGAAAAAATACAAGCAATATGAACACCCTTATGAACATTCTATGATTTTTCTTCTAGAGCCAGAAGACTTATCTTATAATCCTGATCTGTTTTATTTAGTCAATTTAGTTCAGCTTTAATTAGAGTTCTTGTTTTGAAGGAGAGACTTTATTTGAAAGGATTATTGCAAGGCGGGAAAGGAACCATTGCAATGTTGTGAGGAGCTATTGCCCAAGGAGAACACTGTGACCATGTGATGTACAAGTACATATATCAAGAGTTAGGCAAAAGGGTGTTTCTTTTACAAGAGCAGTGAACAAGGCTAGCAAGAGCTGGGTGTGGGAAAGTGGAATAAAAGGATGGCTTACAGAACAGTAGATCAGAGAATGTTTTACCCTGACACCAGCCTATTTTCTGGGAGGGATCCATAAATAGGATCTGTATGCTGTCTCAGGCTGAGAAGAAGCTCAAGTTCAGGAACCTAAAGGAAGGAGATAAGCTTAACCAAAGTTTGGTTAACAAGCATTTTGTTCTGATTGACCAATGGGACTTGGGTTCAACTAATCACTTATGAGGCAAAGGCTAGCCTTGTCATAGGTATGCAAGAGGGGCATTCATGAGTTTTATCTAAGTCATGTTGGAAGGGTCGTTCTTTGAAGTAAGCCATTTTCCAGATATGGGAGAATTCCTTTAACCTTCATCGTTTCCAGGCATAGTGCTCAGGTAAAATTCAACACTGTCAGCTTCTATACCCAGAATGAATTTGGAAAATACTCTGGCCTTGTTCTGTATTCTTTATGAAAGGTTACAATAAAAACAATCTGATGATTACTAATTTTTTTTAAAGTTGGATGTTTCCTTTCCAGTGTGTCCTGAAAAAATAAAAGGTGAATATATAAAACATCTCATTAAAAGAAAAAGACATCTTTGGAACTTTATTCTGACAGAAAAAGTACATATTAAAAGATGTGATTTTGACTTCTGGCCAAGATGGAGGCCTAGACAGACATGCTGGGTCTCCCTACACAACTAAGAAGGAATACAACTACCGCAAAAACCAAAAATAACCAGAAGTTCCAGAAAATTGAGCTGCATGGAAGTCCAACAAAGATATAAAGAAGAAATACTCATCCAGACAGGTAGGAGGGGTGGAGCTGGGGCAGAGAGGATGTGGTGTGGTGGTGGTGGCAGCAGCAGCAGCAGTGGCAGGCCAGCAGAAAGTGCAGTCACATGTTTTAAAAAGTCGGGAGGGACACCTGAGGAGCACTCCCAGCATCAGACCAGCCGGAGCAGCTCATGGTCCCAGCACCGGGGAAAATCAAGCCTCATTGCTTCTGACTGTGCAAACCAGTGGGGGTTGGGGCGGAAGAAGAAACTGCCAGTCTCTCAGCAGAGTCCACTTGTTTAAAGGGCCCCCACGGTCCTAGAACATCCGCAAACCCACCCACTCTGGAAACAATGGCCAGGGCAACAGCTAGAGAGGAGCCGGTCCCATATGAAAGTGGGAGTAGTGCCTGCAGAAGAGGCAAGTGCTGAGCAAGTTGTATTGTTCTCTCTCTGATCCCTCCCACCCAGACAGTGCCACAACATGGTGGAACAGGTCACCCTGTACTGACGAATACCTAAGGCTCCGCCCCTTTCAAAGTAACAGAAGTGACAGCTCCATGTAAGACACAGAGGCAAACAAACACCGGAGCCTGTCAAGATGAGGAGACAGAGAAGTATGGTGCAAAAGAGGGAAAAGATCAAGGTTCCAGTGGGAGAACTAAATGACGAGAAGATAGCCAACCTAACAGATGCAGAATTAAAAAAACTGGTGATAAAGATGCTCACAGGCTTTACAGATATGCTTGAGTATGGCAAACGCATAAAGGAAGAAGTGAAGGCTATACTAAATGAAATGAAGGAAAATCCACACAAAACCAATGGTGAAGGGAAGGAAACTGGGGTTCATATAAGTGATTTGGAATATAAGGAAGAAAAAAACAGTCAACTAGTACAGAACGAGGAAACAAGAATTGAAAAAAATGAGGAGAGGCTTAGGAACCTCTGGGACAACTTTAAACATGCCGACATCCGAATCATAGGGGTGCCAGAAGGAGAAGAGGAAGAGCAAGAAATTGAAAGCTTATGTGAAAAAATAATGAAGAAAATCTTCCCAAATTTGGAGAAGGATATAGATATACAAATCCAGGAAGCACAGAGAATCCCAAACAAGCTAGATCCAAGGAGGACCACACCAAGACACATCATCATTAAAATGACAAAGGTTAAAGATATAGAGAGAATCTTAAAAGTGGCAAGAGAAAAATGGGGAGTTAACTACAAAGGGGTGCCTATAAAATCATCAGCTGATTTCTCAGAAGAAACTTTGAAGGCAAGAAGGGACTGGCAAGAAGTATTAAAGGTGATGATAAGCAAGGACTTACAATAAAGATTACTCTATCTAGCAAAGCTATTTAGACTGGAAGGGCAGAGGAAGTGCTTCCCAGACAAGATAAAGCTAAAAGAGTTCATCATCACCAAGTCATTATTATATGAAATGTTAAAGGGACTTACTTAAGAAAAAGAAGATCAAAACTATGAACATTAAAATGACAACAAACTCACAACTATCAACAACTGACTCTAAAAAATAAAAACAAAATCCAACTAAGCAGACCAGAATAAGAACAAAATCATAGCTATAGGGATCATTTGGAGGGTTATCAGCTGGGAGGGGGAAGGGGGAGAAATGGGGAAATGGTGCAGAGAGTAAGAAGCATAATTGGTTGGTACAAAATAGACAGGGGGATGTTAAGAATAATATAGGAAAGGGTGAAGCCAAAGAACCTATATGCATGGCCCATGGACATGAACTAAGGTGGCGGTGGGATTGCTGGAGGGAAAGGGGGTACTGGGCAGAGGGGAGCAAAGGGGAAGAAGTTGGGACTACTGTAACAACATAATCAATAAAATATACTTAAAAAAGAAAAGAACACCATAAAAAAAAAGTGGTTAGAAGAAAGAAAGAAAAAAGATGTTATTTTTTCTGATTTATATGAGCTGACTGGCAGAGGCATTGCATATTTAATTGTGAGTGAGAATAATAGAAGAAAATAAATCTGCTTTAAAACATTAAGTAATCAAAATTAATATTTAGAAACTTTACCTTAAAGGTAAATATACATATCACCTGAAGCTACTTGGTTTAAAAAAAAAAATCCTTACACTGCAGGAAATTTCATTTTATAATAAATAAAACTGTTATGGCAGGAAGTTACAGAAATATAGAAAGAATTAAAAGTAAAAAGCTAGGTATTACATTTATTGTATTGTGTTAGGAAAAAAACAGAAAACACAAAGTCGAGTTAAATTAGTTTATTTTTTTCAGAAATGTATTGAATAATCAACTTAGAGATAATTGCCAATTTTATTTCCCCTTGTAGCTAAGTATTTATAGTAAATTCTGTTTTTCCTCAGAATAGCTCAATGAAAATGAGAAAAATGTACGTGAGGTGAATGTATAATTTTCAGTAAGCTTCTGAAATTCTGAAGATATGCAAAACAAATAAAAACAAGCTGGAGGTGGGGAAATTTTTGAGAAATATTTTGTAGGTGTGGCCACATTGCAGAAAAACTTATTCTTATGGGGCTCAATCCATGAGGAAAACTTGTACCCAGCTGGGTGACCCCAAGGTGACCTAAAGTTTTCTAGCTTCAGTTTCTTCATGTTAAATGCAGACTAGATGGTCTGTAAGGATCTATCCAGTTTTAAAAGTTTATTGCATTGTCTTGAAGCCAGGAATTCTTAAATTTATGAAGCACTTTAAAAACCTTGGATCATTAACAGATTTCCAGATCTAAAAGATTTGTAGGAGGTGCCATTAGGGGGTAGAGAGAGACAGAAGAAGAAAAAAATAAAGTTATATAAAGTAAATGACCCAGGAGAGAAATTTTCCCTGAAAAGAGCTAACTCCTCAGGGAAAATGTAATTTTTGTTGGTGACAATTTCCCCAGGATCCTGAATTCCTTCTTAACCCCTTACAGAGACTCCTATTGGCTGGATATTGTTACTTACTCAAGGCAACTACCTCTCTGTGTTTATCCTCTCTTTCTTCTCAGTGTCTGCAGAACCCTCAGTCGCTTACTAGCCAACGCTCATCCTAATTTCCAGAATTAGCTGCACCTGAGACAGCCTCCCACCTTTTCCCCAGAGCCCTCTACACCGGCCTGTGAAATGGCTTCTGTTGCTATTTACAGACAGTAGATGGCGCTGGGATACTATTAAAAAGTTCTTCCTTTAGCTGTGTTCCTAGGTCTCCTATAGCAAGTTCTGTGTGGAACCACCTTAGAGTTAGAAATGTCTTATTTTCATTTGTTTCCAATCATATCTTCTAGGCAGTAATTTCACAAATTCATGTAAAATACTCAGTGTTTCCTCGTTTTAGACGTTTCTGTAGGAGAGATATTTTCTCATGTGATGCCATGGGGGTGAGGAAAACTTGCTGTCTGCCTTACAGAACTTCATTAAATCATGCTACTAGCCACCATGAGGTATCAAGACAAGTGCCTTTTGGTTAAAAATTAAACAAACAAACTTGTATAATTAATAATATCATCCAGCTAAATCTTTGAAGTTCTTGTTTTAATTTTTTAAAAGAAATCTTCATATTGTTTCATGCATTTCATTTTTATGCCTCTGTGTATTTCCCTTCCTCTTTAAGCAATAAGACATTCTTTAGCCTTAAAGCATGCAGGTGAGAAACAGTTTTTCTGGAAACACGTTGCCATTTTGTGCCTAATGCTGTGCCAGTAAGCCAGAGGCAGCATTGTAGAGCAGATATACACATCTCCGTGACAAAGTATACTGCCATCAGAAAGATCTGCCTACCGTTTGTAAGAATTTCAAAAATACCTTCACGGCAAGTGTCTTAAGAATTTTCATGGAAAACAAGATTATGTAGAATCTGAAGAAATGTATCTTATCATTAATAAATTTATAATTTTTGTATCTCTAGTGACTGATGTTCTCGTATCCAATTACATCATTTCATTGAATGTATGTTTTAAAAGTTCTTTCTTCTTTTTTCCCCTTGGTATTTGACCAAATGCTACATAAAATCAAAAACCTAAATGTGTAAATTAAAATAACGTTTTAACTGTCCTAAAAAAGTCTTCAAAACTCACAATTTTCCCACAAAAACCTAAATTATATTGGCTTCTCTGGAAAACGTCTTTTTAATTTTTAAAATATCAATCATTTCCTGGTGCTACTGTTTAAGAGGTTAATGTAAATATATTTTAGGAGATAAATTTTTGATGAGCTCTGTGATTAGCATTAAAAACACTTAAAAATTTCCCATATACTCTCAAATCTGGTGATTTTTAACAGATTATTATCCAAAAATATCTAACATCTCTCCCAACAGTGGAATCCCGTCATTGCACTGTTACTCTCTTATTCTTCAGTTACCTGAATGACTACACAACTGAACACAGCACCTCTCTGCCGTGATGGTGGATTTGTGTACCTGTCAATTCTAGATTTATTACTTCATTCGGGAATGAGCTGTTTCAATAGCATATGCCCTGCAGATCTCTCAGAGCTAGCAAAAACTGTTCCTCTGAAGGAAAATACTAGTCTATACTTCACATGCCTGTAACTCTGAGATTAGGTGGAGTTTTGTTTTTTTTTTCTTTTCCTGAATTAAGTTAGAAATCCAAAATGACAAGAAAAATTTCTTAACTTTGTCCTAACACTGTGGTATTACTTTCTGGCCACAACCACAGCAAAACCCACAATTTAAAATTCAAACTTAGTAAGTGAGAAATCATCTCTGAGAGCCAGAATACACAAAACAGCAGTTGCAACAATAGCGTCTGTAATACATGTTAGGAAGAACATTACAAACACATTGCCAAAATTATTAATTTTCTAGGAAAAAAATACAGAAGCAGATGTTCTAATAAAACTAATATAGTACATGCCTTGGAAAATCGCTTTAACTAGTAATAACATATAGTTGTTGAATTATATTTTCAAGACATTGGAATTCTTGTTAATTCATAATTTAACTTTCTTAACTAAATATACAATACTTGAGAAAACCAAATATCTTTAAAAGCTGAAGTTCTGAAGACTCAGCAAATGTTTTGGGACCCAGCCCATTTTTTACACCTAAGAACGAGAAAAGAAAAGGTAAGAACGCAGGTCACCTTTTCTCTTTTCCCCTCCCCGTCATGTTTTTCATAACCAGACACGAGTCGATAAAACTGTTTCTCTCAGAAGTTCTGTTTTCAAGTTGAATATCCCAGACATAAACCAACCTTTCTCTCTGCCAGACTGTAGTCTTTTTAAGCCTCTTATTTATGCCTCTTCCTTCAGGTTAAAAAACCAGTGACATTTGGAACCTTCTGTTTCTCTTGCTCCTTCTCTAAACCTTGTGGCTGCTCAGTTCTTCCTTTTTTGGATTATTAAATTCAATGTTTTTACTCTCCCCTTCACATCTGACTTGATAGGTCAACATTTAAATTAATTTATTGACAACATTGCTTTTTAAATGTTTTTCTTCACCTTCCCCAGAACTTAGAGTTTAGACTCTATTTCTGGCAAAAGCACGTACAGATTTTGCTGTCAGATTTTTAAAAATTTGACCCAACTGATTCACTATTCTCCCCATGATGACAGCCCTGTTTCTGGGACCACACTTCTTTCACTGCCTCTCTACGGCTTTCCATGATCTTTCTGCCTCTTGGCCTTTGTTCCTGTGGTGCTTTCCCAGCTTCCTTTTACCTACTCAAATTCAATGTGTCTTTATTCAAAGTCATGGAGCAACTCCCAGGTGCTGCATTATTTTCCCAAAGATGCCCAAGGGGCCCTTTGCCTGCTGGAAGTTGTTTGCTGTGACTTCTAATGCACATCTTGTGAGTTTCCTGGTGTTCTTACTATGTTCTCATGGGACCATGGCTACATCTCCAAGAATATTCCAGACTGCCCTGGTTGAGAATGTTGATTATCTTTTTCAAACCACCCACCATTGTAGTGTTGAATATGATCGTGGACGCTTAGATAAATCCAGCAAGCAGGATGACTCGCCAGTAATGAACGGAGGACTGTGGCTTGCTCAGACCATCAGAAGAGAGCGGGAAGCCTCATCATCCTTTTATTAGGATTTCAAAAGTTACTAGAACAGGGGGTGTGACATTCTAGCCAACAATAGAAGAATTTTACAAGTGAAAGAATTCTTACAAAGTATCATTAATACATAAAATACAGCCAGGGTAACTCATGGTTTAGCTAGCACCTATTGGGGAAGCAAAGCAGACCCACTAATCCTCAATGCCAGCTCCATTTTAAGACTTTATTAACAAGGAGGCAGATGGAGTACACAGCAGAATTCGCTGTTCCCAGTATTCCATGACTCAGTGGCCTGAAAGGCTTAAGGCCGAAGGCAGAGACAAGATTATCTCATCATCTCCTGGGTCATGGGACGACACCTGGGTGGAGGAGCATGAGAATGTCCCTACCTAGAGATCTGTGTTCCTGCAACACACCATGTTCTGTTGTTGTTTTTGGCATTTGTTGTCTCATTCAGGGTTCTGATGACAGCTCCTCTAAGCGATCTTCACACAAGGTTTATGTTCATTGGGAGATCCCGCCCTTCTTCAGAGAGAAAGAGAGAGGACTGGTGTGTGACTTGAAATACAGCTTCTACTGACTGGATTTTAAAAACAGCTTTATTGAGATATAATTTATATACCATAAAATGCACCTGTTCTAAGTGTACAAACCAATGAATTTTGGTATATTTATAAAGTTGTGTAACCTTTGCCACAATAGAACTTTAGAATATTTTCATCACCTCTAAAAGAAACCTTGTGCCCATTTTCAGTCATTTCATCTTGCTTGGCCTTCACACACACCAATATTTTAAAATATTGAATATATCAGAATATTTTCATTCAATAGTGTGGCTGTTGTTAAGGAAAAGCTATTAACCAATTTTTGATGAATCTTTTAATCTATTTAAATGTTCACATCCTTCACAGAAATGGGAAAACATGGATTTCTTCCAAATGGTGTGAACATTGCTTTATAACTTGGTTAGCAATTAGAGGTGACAGAATGCTTTCTTATTTTGTCTGTAAACTCTTGAACTTAGACATTTAGTTTTAAAATGAACATCATTTGTAAAAGTTACTAAATCACTGGTTTCTAGAATTTTTGCAGTAAATCAATTTCTTTTCCCTTTTTGGTACTGAGTTAAAACTTTCTGGTAAGCGAGTTTCTTCCCAGTATGAAGGCATATTTGAATTAACAATCTTTTTGAAATTGAAAAAATGGTAAATATATTGATAAATTGTGTGATTAATGGATGGGTAGAAATTATTGACATTTCATGGTGCATTATAATTTAAAATAAGGTTTCATTCTCATATATTTTCGTTCTTGTAAATTACACTCAATCTCATATCTTTGCTTTTAGCTATATAGCTATATAAAATAGTACATTTAAAAAAGTTTATTTTAAAATGAGACAAAATTTGGAAATTTGACTCGGAGCAAAATTGAACAATGGGGAGAATGAACTTCTTTTGACCTGGGATAAATAAAAATGTGATTTCAACCAAAAATAATGTTTCTCCCTGCAGAGCAGGAAGGTAATATATGGACTACCTTTGCAGCATGCAGACGTGTGATTTCAGGATGCTGCCAGATGTTACATGTGCTCCAGGATACCTCACAAAATTGGGTAAGAAGTGTGGCATTTGCTGTCTGAGCCGCACACAAGGAGGACCACGGGCCAATAAGGAAAGATTGCTGTATAAATCAAGCATGTCAATAGCTGCTGCAATAAGAAGCCGAGGAACACACAGATGCTTTCCTTAGTTTGCCCCCATCAAACAGGAGGCAAGGCCAGTTGGGTGGGGAGAACCACATTTAAAACTCACTTCTAATTCCTTTCATCATCCTCTTCTCCTAGGACATGGGAGGGAAGGCATGTAAGGAAACAGTTCAAATAAAGCAGAATTCATTTCAACTTAAATTTCAGGCCATCATGATATGACTGCAATGGTTAAACCTAGTGATTACATATGCTTTCCTTTTTATCATGTATTACAAATGGGCTGATTTGTTCATCTATTCCTTCATTTCTTCCATCCTTTCTTTGCTTAGCTATCAAATATTAGTTACATTGTAATTTTGCTAGAAGCTGCTGGTGACTGACTGAAGGCAAGGGTGCAGGCTGCAGGGAACCTGTGAATGGGCATTAACGTCCCCTGCTTGTGGAGTTCAGTCTAGTTGGGAATCTAATCAGTAAATTAGTAAATTGAATAGATTTGAAAGAAATGAACACAGTGGTTGCAGTGAAAGTAATGAACAGTACGCAATGAGCGAGGACAATGCTGAGGGTGGTCAGGGACAGTGTCTTTGAGCAGAGGACGTGGAGGCTCAAACTGAAGATGAGGGGTCCATCATGCAAAGAAGGGGAGCATACCAAGCAGAGGGAATAGCATATATAGCAAAGGCCTTGAGATTTACATTCGCTGAAGTGCAAGGAGCTTGGTATTTTCAAGGAAGAAACAGAAAGAAAACTGTTTTCTTATACAGTTGGTGCTTTGTGAGCAAGGCAGAGAATGGCACAAATGCAGAGGGTGGGTAGGTGCATGCCAGGTTATGCAGAATCTTTTAAGATGAGGCAAGGAGCTTGCATTTTCTTTGAAATGAAATGCAAAGCTATCTAACAAAGGGCTTAGGCAGGGGAGAAGTATGAACTAGTTTGTGTTTTAAAAAGAGTGCTGGGCCTGCTGTATGAACAGCATTTGGATGCGGGCAGGAGAGGGAGCAGGGAGAGCTGTAAAGAGGCTCCTGCACTGGTCTGGGTGAAAGGACAGTAGCTTGTACCTGGTGGTGACAGAGCTGAGCAATGGGAGTGGGGCCGATTGCACAGGTAGAAGCAGCAGGGCTGAGTGTGGGGGCTGTCCTCAGCTTGTGCTTGTGGCTCTGGAAACACTGTCTGAAAATCACTAATCCACACAGTGTAAAAATGAGATAGACTGACATTTTCAGGCATGTAGTAACCATTTGACTGAACTGACCAGATTAACTAGTGGTTGGATTTACAGCTCTAAAGCTAAGATTCTAGTTTGTTGTGTTCAAAAGTTACAAGAGAGTTTTGTGTTTTAATCCTCACCTGAGGATATGTTTATTGATTTTTTTTTTAAAGAAGGAAGAAGGGAGTGGGGAAGGGAGAGAGAAAGGGAAAGGGGAGTGGAGAGAGAGAGAGAGAGAGAGAGAGAGAGATGGAGCGAGAGAAATATCAATTGATTGGTTGCTTGCCGTACATGTCCTGACTGAGGACTGAACCCACACCCTTTTGGTGTATGGGACCATTCTTCAACCAGCTGAGCCACTGGCCAGGGAAAGACAGTTTTGATGATGTGAGTATATTTATTGAGGTCTATAAAACTGTTTACCACACATGTTTTATTTAAGGTGTTTTTTGGAGGAAATAATTTCTAAATTCTTGACTTTCAATCTTATGATTGAAAACTCATGATTGAAAGCCAAGATCAAGGGGACAACATAATCAAGGAAAAAGGCCATCAGGAGAAAGAAAGCAAAGATGAATTGAGTCAATAATTTAAGGGTATGCACACAAAAAAATCATACCCAGACACATTGCTGTGCTCAATATCAGTTTTTACAAACTACACCTATTCTTCCAATGAACAGTGTTTGGATGGTTAAGACAATGGCTGTGTGCTTTTTAGGCCTTAGGCGGGTTTGCTTCTGTATTTAATTTTGTGGCAGTCACACATGCCCTGATGGAGCACAGGCTTGATTATTGTAATTCTCTTTTAGTAGGACTTCCAGCAGGGCTTCTCTGTCACTTGCTGCTCGTGCAAAATGCAGTGGCACATCTGCTGGCTGATTTGAGAATGGGCAATCATATTACCCTGTCCTGTATAATTTGATATGTGTGGGTCACTGAGGACTCTGGGAACGTTTCTTTGTTTCTCTCTCTCTCTCTCTTTTTTTAAAGGATGAAAATTACATTTTCTCTGCATCCACACCTATCTATTTTCACAGTCATTTATCTTAGGGAGAATTGTGTAGCCTTTTACCTATTCTCAAGTCACATGTCTATTTAGGCTAAAGGTATCCATGCTGAATGACAGGAAAAAAAATGAGTCTATATGGTAAGATTATGAGATACGGTTTTAATAGATTTTACTTCTACTTAATCAAAGAGGCTTATATCCTGTGGAAGTATTAAGAGTTTATCCTATCCTATCCTATCCTATCCTATCCTATCCTATCCTATCCCATCCTGTCCCAGGCCATTCTGTTCTGTTCTATTTCATTCCCTTCCATTCCATCCTTCTACTCAACAGCTCCTAAGCTGGGCAGCAGCCTGGAAGAGAGAGACAGCTGCTGCTGCTCTTGCAGCTTTGTCCACGTGGTTAGTGAATGCTGGCAAAGCTGAGGATGCAAGGTCAAGTCATGAATCGTGATACTGTGGACTTCTCTAGACCACCAGGGGCCTCTGTTTATTGTCCCATGAGCATTCTACTTTAAAGTTGCTCAGAATGATGGGAAATTGGATTGGGAGAAAGATCAGTGATTTGCATACAGAACTAGGGGCTCCCACAAGAGGGGAAAATGTAAGACAAGGTGCACAAGTAGGGGACACACATCCTGCCTTTAGAGCTGGATGGGCATTGGACCTCTGGTTTCCTTCACTGGCAAGTTTGTAGATGTTAGTTTTGTGTGGAGGAAGATGAAAAGATTGGAAAGGATGGTGGGCATCTCGAATGGAAGTATTTTACCCACCCCAGGAACCCCATGAATAAAGGTGGGCTGGTCTAGGGAGAATATGTAAAGGGGCATCAGTTTTATTGATAGTACTATATTTTCCAACTCTGTAACATATTCTGGACAAGGAAATCAATTTTTCTTTATGGTCTCTTTTAACATTTACTTCATTTATTCTTTTGATACTTTTAGTCACTATGGTCAATGGTTATCTGACTTCAAAAGACAAGAACAGACTTCCGGTCCTGGTGAGCGTGTGGAGTGTGAGTGGTGAACCTTTCTAGGTAGAATATGGTTAAAATCCTATGGAGTAAGTGGAAAAGGAAGATGCGTGCTGAAAAGAGAAAAAAGAATGCTCCAAAGGAACTTAGCAGACTAAAAAGTATTTTTAAAGTAGATACTGGTGTTTTAATGAAAGATGTTCAAGAGATAGCAACTGTGGTGGTCCCCGAACATTCTGAAGCGAAAACCCCCTGTGTGGTGAAAGATGACATGAAAATGGAGACTAATATTAAGAGAAACAAAAAGAGTCTTCTAGACCAGCATGGACAGTACCCTGTATGGATGAATAAGAGGCAGAGAAAAAGGCTGAAGGCAAAGCAAGAGAAAGGGAAGAGGAAACACCAAGGAAAAGGAGTGAAGGCAGCTAAGGGTGTGGCCTGGTAGACTTTTCCAAACTTGAAAAATGCCGCATGGGACAGATCTTTAATTAGAGTGTATATACTTATTTTAGTTTCCACCAGATGAAAACTTTGTTTCCATATCTTAACTGGGTCTTTTTCTTCAATTCAAACCCAACGTAACTCCTCAAATTTGTTTTGGAAACTTGAATAAAATATTTTCTTTGATGAATGAAAGCTATACTGATATTTTAATTGGATGCGGTTTAATATACAGGGATTATAAAACATAAAAATTCTATCAAGTATTAATGTGGTTGTTGTTTTTGGTATTAGTAAAGATAAATGATACACTAGCTCAGATTTAAAGAAAACTAATTATATAGTGTTATTTTAAAATATAATGTTAGTGGATCTTATAAGCAGTACTTGTTTGAGTTTTGATTTTGTATAATTCATAATAAAAGGTATTTTGTTAAAAAAAAAAGACAAGAACAAATTTCAGAAAAAAAAAATTAGACATTGGTGTAATTCACCCAAGATGTTGACTATCTAGGTATAGGCTGGGGCGAGAACCCAGCTTGGAATCAAAACTCCAGTTCCCATTAGTTTCTCTGTAGACAAGTTACTTTATGTCTCTGCTCCTCAGTTTCTTCATGTGTACAATGTGGATAATCATATCATCTTCTCAATATTGCTGTGAGGATTAAGTATGATAATAATTGTGAAGCTCCTGCCAGTAACCTTTCCTGCCTCTTTCAAAGTTAATCTGAAGTACCATCTACTTTGGAAAACCGTCCCAGACTACTCAAGGCCACAATGTGTACATATTTATTATATGTTGTTATTTATTACTAGTTAAGTATGAATCATACGTTCTTAACCAGTCCAAGTGGTTTCTAAGTATTTGAAAACATAGCACATAACTGGTATTTTTTGGTGTAGGCCATTAAATCGAGTATGGTCAGTTTTACATAAGCCACACTTAACAGATTGGTTTATTGATAACTGGAATGATTTGTTGGCTTTTTAAATTCCATAGCTTTCCTGGTGATATTCTTATAAAGCCCTATATAAACCACTGTGATATCTACAGACATTCTGTAAAGGATCCAGCACTTCTCTTGAAACTGGAACCAAATCATGTACCTGGAGAATTTACCTGCCTCAAGAAGTCATGGAGAAGAATTTCCACGGAAGATTTTTTTTTAAACATACCACTTCTTTTGGCATTCCATGTTCCAACAGTGCTATGATGTTGCTGGAGAATTTACCTGCCCCAAGAAGTCTTGGAGAAGAATTTCCACGGAAGATTTTTTTTTAAACATACCACTTCTTTTGGCATTCCATGTTCCAACCGTGCTATGATGTTGATGATGACAATGATGAAGATAACAGTAATGAAGATGATATGTCAGCAATGGGCCAAATGATTTATAAGCATTTTCTCATATGATCCTGATAACAACTATCTGGGCTAAGCATAATCATAATCCCCCTTTCATAAATGAGGAAACTGATGATCAGAGATATTAAGTGATTGTTAAGGTCACGAGCAACTTACTCAAGATGACAATTAACTTACGCAAGTCACAGAGCTAGTACATCTCAGTATGTATAAAAAAATTGAACGATGATGCGAAGCCTTGCTTTGGATTGTGTCTACTCCAGCCAGAATACTGGGATGTGTGTGCACACATATATTTTTGTATACAACTATTATGGGATAAACTAGAGGGAAAGAAACTGGTAATTAATTTTGATTGATATATTTAATTCTATCAAAGAATAAATAATTTTTAACTCAATAGAGTTATTTTTCTATTATTTGAGTTTGACTCTTTTCTTTTGTGATGTTCCCTTTTTCCCCCCGAGAAATGACTTTATTCAAGCATGTCTCTCCACCCTCATTCCCTATATCTCCCTCTCCCTCTCATCCTTCCTGTAAATAGTCTAATCAGGCAGACACAAAGACAGTCCTTTCTAACTGGTATATAGAGCAGATTAGTGACTATGTGGTTGTTGTAAGCTAATTAGATTCTATGAGAAAGTGAAGAATGTTCACTCTAACATTGTTTTGTGTTTTAAAACCTAGGGTACTGTAGCTAAAAATGTATCTTATACAAATACAGTGGAAGCAATGTGTCAGAGGCTAAAGCGCACTTCATTAAAGTGAGATCTAAGAAAAGCTGAAGAAGAAGAGATGTAACGAGTAAGCATTTTAATAGATGTATAGTCCCACTGGAATCAGAGAATGGTTTATAGAAAGAAGTAGGAGGGCTGTAATTAGTGCTGGATGCAAACGGTTAAAGCAAGGAGGTCTTATTTCATACAGCAGTGGAAGCCATTCTCCCTGTGTAAATACATATATCATTACTTCTGCTGAAATAAACTGTACAGTGTCAGTCTCAGGTTGCTGATTGAAGAACCTAATTCTTGGGACATCTCTCAATCAAAGAATACTGAAACTTTTGAGATGGTGTGAATATTCAAGTTTTCCTTTGGCTTTATGACTTATAGTGATATATTGCTGGGTTCTGTTAGGTAACAGGATTTGTTACTGGCTTTTGGAGGGATTTCGGTTTAAATTTTGGCATTCCAAACCAAGGGTAGGAGCCTGTTTCTGCTGTTTGTTATAAATAAACAAGTCTTCAGTGAAGTTAGCTCCTTTGTCAGAGCCTATGGAGCCGGAGGCCAGACACTGAAGGCATTTTTCTTGTGGATAAGTAGCATGTGACAATAGGATGTGACTGTACAGTATTTTCTAAACAGATAGATAAAATTATGCTGTGATTTATACTTGGAAGTAAGAAATTAAATATTTTGGAGGCATATACAGCAATCAACCACTTTGTGAATTCTAGTAAGAATGTGAAAGAAAAAAAGATTTGTGCAGTGCCCCAGCCTGTGGCTTCCACAGGACATATCTGTGAGGGGGAGTGGAGCCTGACAGACACAGATGTATCTGAAAGAGACATTTTTTAATGCTACCCTTGAAGGCAACCCCACCCCCCCAAATAACTGAAAGTGGTGTTGTGACTTGAGGTTATTGCTTTGTCTGGGATCTGGAATGGAGATGCCAGGGAAGATAGAAACCAAGGCTTGGATGGGGTGAGTTTGGAGGTGTCCTAAACAAGTTTCTAGATTGTTGTGATTTATATATTCCCCACACCTTTACAAAAGCACTTCGGAAGATCCCTAAAGGAATTTATGTACATTACATTTACAAAAATGTATAATGTACAACATGTTTACTGTAGTTCAATACTGTGTTATATAGTTGAATACTGTCAAGAGAGTACATCTTAAAGGTTCTTGTCATAAAAAATGTATGTGATGAATGTTAGCTAAATTTACTGTGGTAATTATTTTGTGCAATATATAAATGTATCAGATCATTATGTTGTACATCTAAAACTAATACAATATTATATGTTAATTACATCTTCATAAGAAAATTCCTAATAAATTTTCTTGTAACTTGTGATGTCCCAGATGGATCAAATCTACAGGAGCTTTCAAATGATCAAGTGACCTGACAGAAATCACTGGACTCATAGAGTTGTGTTGAGATTTAATGGAAATTTTTACAAGTGTGTGCGATTGATTTAACTTCACAATTTCTTTATGGTGTGTATATGTGTGCTTTCATTTAGGGAAATGGTCAGAAACCTTACTGAAGAACAGAGAGGCTACAAGATGGCTTGGTGGGCAGTTCAGCTTTGACTCATTTCTTCTTGCGACTGTGGGCAAGTCACTTCACTTCTCTGGTCCTCAGTTATTTCAGGTGTAAAATGAGAGAAGTGATAGAGGGCTTTTTGTTTGTATGGATACTTATAAAATATCTGATGATTCTTGTGTGTAAATATGCTTTTAGTGCACATAGACCATTGCTTCTGTTTTTCACGCCTCACTCTGAGGTGGGTACTCATGTGGAAGAGTGGAGGAATGTGGAGCAGGGATGAGGGAAAGGATAATACAGGAGATGCACTGATGAGAGTGCACCATGGACTGAGGGGTGTTATCAACTCGACTCTGCACCCATGGCCCCCAAAACTGGACCAAGTGAGCAGTTCCTAATCCATCTAATCTCATCAAGTAGCAATATTTCAAAAACAATGTTTGTGAATTGAGAAATCATTAATGCAAGAACAAAAGAAGTCTGATATGATGCATTATCTTCATTTTATTAATAAAATAAAATTCCAATATGTGAAATATAGGGAGTATATATGTATTATCAGAAAAAAGGTGGTTCTTTAAATTCAACAAATTTATCTTTCATAGAACTAATTCCCTTGTCCTTATTTTTTTTAAATTTTTCTTTGGACTAGTGAAACAGACATCTTGTATGTTACAGGTTTTAGGACTGGTATTTATTAGTTAATTTATTCTTATTATTTTTTACCACAGTCTTTACCTTTTAAATTTATTTTTATGTGATTTTTTTAACTTTTAATAATATTTTGTTTTAGTTTCAGGTGTACAGCATAGTGGTTAGACAATTACATACTTTACAAAGTGGTCCCCCCGATATTTCTAGTACCCACCAGGCGCCATACATAGTTATTACAATATTATTGACTACATTCCCCGTGTTATACTTTACATCCCGTGACTATTTTGTAACTGCTGATTTGTAGTCCTTAATCCCTCACCTTTTTCACCGAGTGTCGTGCCCCGCCCCGCAGCAGCCACCAGCTTGCTTTCGGTATCTATGGGTGTAGGACTGGCATTTAGGAGCCAGTGAGTCCTTTCCAAAATTTATTCTATAATTCTTGCTTGTATTTTCTGGGGGAGAACTATTAGGTGAGTACTCTCCTAGCTTTGTTTAAAATCCCAAGAGTCTAATGTTTAGTGGTGCGAGTAATGCAGGGACTGGAGCCGGCAAGAACACTTCTTTGTCGCTTTCTTGGGAGCCCGGCTGCGCTGCCAGCGAGCACGCGCCTTCGGAACCGGTGTGGGGTGTTGAGATGGAACCTTCATAACCCTGTTGGGATTATCATCTTTAGATCGAGTTTTATAATTAAAATGGTATGAATAACATAAATTAACCGATGGTGATTTACCTTGCTTTTTAAATTTCATTTCCTGGAGTTTTATGACTTGAATTTTATGAAAATCTCCACGATCAGTCTGTGGGTAGTTCACCGATATCAAATTATTTGTGGATTGTCTGAGAAATAATTTTTCCCCAAGGAAGTCCAGCATTGACATAGCACTGACTTAATTGTTAAACAATTCTGCTTATTTTTCCAGAGCCTTCTGGCCACGTGTAGCCTTCTGGTGTCCTGAGGGTCCTCCCTAGCATTGTGGGTGTACCGTTCCTGTGAGTCAGTCCACACCCGAGTGGGAAAGCCTGCTTTCAGCAGACTCAATTTCTTCCTTGTGTTTGGGAAGATGTGACAACCAGGAAGTCATCTCCTGCAGGCAGAGATAAGAGCATCCTTCTGCACTATCATGATTCCCTAACGTAACTGGGCTAATTACTAATGTGTATTTTGAATGTGAGCTTCCCACTTCCTGAAGTCACAGTTTCTTGTTGCAAAGTTACAGTATGTATAGTGGTATAATCAGCAACACACCTTCAGAGGAAACTAGAAAGCACCTTAAATTGTTTCTCTTAGCAAACGTGAGTCTCCCATGTTTTCGCCTTTTTCTGGTCAGTCAGTTTGGCAGGCAAGATGCCAAAGTTAGTCTTGGCCCAAGGCACACCACAGTGGGGAGAAAGTGAGTAAGGGACATGTCTCCCATTGTTTAAAGTAACACAGGGACCTTAAAAGACATTTCTCTGATGTTTATACCAGGTTACTCTTTCCCTCAAAGGGGGATTTTCATTCTGCTCCTTTCCAACTGAATGTTGTATATAATTAAA
Organism: Furipterus horrens; assembly: GCF_987537825.1. NCBI lineage: Eukaryota > Metazoa > Chordata > Mammalia > Chiroptera > Furipteridae > Furipterus > Furipterus horrens. The sequence continues at coordinate 32,433,953 of NW_028327177.1, forward strand.
CTTACTGTCTTTTATTTTTTAAAAAAAAATTCCTGTCCTCGTAATGAAGTGACTTTGAAAAATAGTCTTTTTTGTTTTGTGAAGACAGGGCCCTTTAAAAATAGAAAAACAGAGGGAAGCGGTCTGTAATAGACTGAAAGGCAGCAGTCTGAAAAATGTTGTGTGAGTTTGCTCAGTCGGGACTCATAGCCTCTGCTCTCTCGTCACGTTTCCTCCTACATACAGAAGCTCTTTCACTTGAAAGGAGAACTCTGCCCATTAAATGTCTTCATTCTGCTGTCCTTTAGGTCTCAATCAATGAAACCACATACTTTCAACCTTTCACAGTAAAAATTTTAAGCCATTAAATTTTTTTCTATGAATTTGACTTTTCACACTTAATTTATTCCTAAGTAAAGGAGGTTTTCCCCCAAATATTCCTCTCCATTCTCATTATAATTACGTAACCAAGGTCCCCATAACTTTCTGTCTGTCTGGCTCCAGCATGTTCCTCCTAAGTTGCTTCTTCAAACTACCCCTTAGCTCTTCCCACCTATTCTGTGTACTTGTTTTTGGACTTACCTTTCCTCAACCCCATTCATACCCTCTTCCCTGTCATAACCAGTGTCCAGTGCACAAGTCTCAACTTTAGTATTTGAACTTCTCCAGGTTCATCTACTCCACATGCACTTATTGAGCATCAATAATACATCAGACATGGTGCTAAGTAAGGCCTGGGTATAAGAAAAAAGTAAAAGCTCACCTTTGATGGAACTGAATGGCTGGAGGTTTTAACAACTTTTAAATGTATGATTCTGTGGCATTAAATACATTTACATATTTGTGCATCTATCACCACCACTCATTTCCAGAACTTTTTTATCCTCCCTAATTGAGACTTTGTACCCCTCAACACTAACTCTAAACTGCCACCCTTCCAGCTTGTGGAAGCAACCATTCTACTTTCTATCTATATGAATTTGATTATTCTAGGCACCTTATAAAAGTGGGGTAATACAATATTTGCTCTTTTGTGACTGGCTTCTTTTGTTTAGCGTAATGTCTTCAAGTTTCATCGATGCTATAGCATATGTCAGAATTTCCTTCCTTTTCAAGGCTGAATAATATCCCATTGTATGTATGTACCATTTTTTCTTTATTTACTTATTTATCAATGGACACTTGGATTGTTTCCACCTTTTGGGTATTGTGAGTAATGTTGCTATGAACATAGGTAGGTGTACAAATATCTGTTCAAGCCTTTGTGTTCAGTTTTTTTATAGTGCTTTTCTACTTCTAAATATATTTTATTATCTTACATAATTTAATATGAAATAATTTATCTCACTTATTGCTGATATTATTTTATAATGCTTTTGAACACCCAGAAAGTGGTATAGAATAGGTGCTTCTTGTACAGCAACAAGCAACAGCCATAGCCATTAACACTTACTGAGCACTGTACCAAACACTCTTCTGCATCCTTTACATGTAGCAACACACTTAACCCTCAGAGTAACCTCATGAGAAAGACACTAATATGTACTTTACAGGTGGGATAATGGATGGTTATGAACTTACTCAAGGGCATATAGCAAGTAAGGGGTATTTATTATTAACTTTCATGGCAACTCAGAAAGGCAAATATTATCATATTTATTTATTCAGGTGAGAAAATTATTGTTTTGATAAATTAAGTGACATACCTAATATCACACAGTTAAGAAGCAGCAGAGTTCAAATGCAACCCTGGTTTAACTGACTCCAGTTTCCAAGCTCTTCCCACCGCAGTGTATTGTACTTTATTTTATATTTTATATTTATTTTATTTTATTTTTCTAAAAAACCAGATTGTATATTCTTGAGAGAAGAAAGCATCCTTCTGATTACAGGACATTTCCAAGCATGTAGTGTTAGTGATCAAAAAATATTTGATTTCTTGTTGTGAGGTCAATAAGAAGATAAAAGAATAGGATTCAAGGAAAGAACCCAATAGTTTGAGTGGAGACCTGAGGAGTTTGAGGACAGGGGAATGGGAAGAAACCATTTTGAACCATACTTTCATAAAGCAATTAGTGCTCAATAACTATTGTTTTTCTTTTGTATATCTGTAATCTATAAGTAGTCATAGTACATGGAATGCAGTGTTACATATGCTTCATCCCATGGAGGGGGGAAAGCCGTTGATTATTCACAAGACTCACACTACTTTTGTGAATTATTAAAATTTGTTAATGAGATGAGATGCACCCCCACACTCCCATCAGCCTGCTGCCATGGAGGGGCCTTTTCTGCAAAGAGGAGAGGGCTTGTGGGTGAGCCAGGCTGGGAGGGGATGGCTGACAGGGAGAGTCAACATGAGGATGGATGGCCCCAGTGGGAGGAGGGCATGTGTGAATTGAGAAGTAGCATCCATCCATTATATAAAAATAAACAATAAGCAACTTTTGAATTGTGGTGCTGTATTTTCTTCTGGGATTCAAATGACTACACAAACCACTTGAGCTTCATTTTTATGGTTTATGGAGCTCAAGGGAATTATATGCTTATAATTTATAGTTGCTGGTTCCATGTAGTGTTTATGGCTCCGTATGCTATGTATGATGGTATCGTGTGCATGCCTGTACACAGAGATTAATTAATGGCCTAGAGATTATTCTTGGCCTGACTTATTGATGTCTGTGTGTTGGAAAACAAATGCTTCCATGCTGAAAAATAAGAGAAGTTCAGGGCCAGGAGCAGTAGCCTTGGAGTCTGGAGTGAAATTACACGCTACTCCATGGTCCTGCCAGTTTGGGATACAGTCTTTGGGATTCTGCATGTGCTGTGCACCTTTCCATCTCATCCTCTAAGCTTTTGCAATAAGTGAAGCAATTAAAACTTCAACTAGATTCTGAGTCCCCTTGAATCAACTTCTTTCTTCTGTTTTTTGCAGAGTGCAATGGACATCAAAGTTACAGTTGATTTTTGAGTTATTCTTTCTTTGAGAAAGTGAGTCTTCTCTGTTTCCTGCAGTTCGGGATGAGTCTTGCAAGGATGTCTTTTGAGGCCTTGGATGTGAAGAGAAGAGGGAAGGTCAGGGATTCAGGTTGCAATTTTGTTAACCTTACTTTAGAGCAGCTCTCGCTAAATTAGATCTTAGAGTGTTAAAGTGACTTCAGTTGATTGAGTTCAGTGGTTTTCAAACTTTTAAAATCCATAGAACCCCTTCTTTAACAAAAACATATCTAGAAGCCAACAGATAAAACAGTTAAATTTGTAGCTGCCTTAGTCCCTTTGGCCAGGTTAAAGGCTGTGTGTGCAGTGATTAAAAATCTGAATTGTTGTGTTAGACTGCTTGAGTTCAGGTCCCAACTTTTCCCATTTACTCAGATGGGCAAGTTACTTAGCCTCTTAGTGCCTCAGTTCCTTCTTCTATAAAATGGGGATGATAAGAATAAAATGTGCCTCATGGGGTTGTGAGAAATAAAGAAAGAACTTGATGTAAATTAAGTACATGTAATACTTTCTATCAGCTGCTGCTATTATTTAACCTGCTAAAGGCTTAGTGAAGCAGCTTTAAAACCTGTATAGGTAACCCCCGTATAACACGGTTGTTAGGTTCCTAACAGATGCCATGTTATGTGATTCTGTGTTATACAAAACAAAGAACTAGTACAAAAATGGAGGTTAGATTCCAAAAATTAAAAAAACATAATATTATATTTTTATAATTAAGAGAAATACCTTTATTAAAGCAATTTTCATCAAAAGTACTACATATGAACATGAATTAAGTAATGTTTTCTCTGTCATCACTACCAAACTCCATTAACCGAATACATTTTCTTTTTTGCAAGATACCCTCATTCTCTGAACTTTCTTCAATATTATTTTGATTTCTATGCTCTACTTTCTGCAAAAAATCTGTTACTTTAGATTGCTTGCTTTTAGCTGAGAGATCTTTATAAATTTCATTATACGGTGCTAAGCACTTTTGAAGTTCTCTCTTAAACTCTGTGCTCCTTTCAGTGCAAGGATCTTCATTTAAGAAATACAACTCTAACTGTTTGGCTAAGTCTAGGCCTTTCTTTACGCTTTTCAGAGTAAACTGTTTAACTTCCTCATTTTCATCAGTGCTATCATCCCCTAAGTTATCTTGGCACATTCCAGATATCATTTCCACCAAAATTGCTTCATCAGTTTCTTCTTGTACCAGAAATTCTTGGATATCTTCTAGAGTCATATCGTGTTAGAGCAAAACTGTGTTATAGAAGTACTGTGTTATGCTGTGGATATCTGTATGTTATTCAATGTGTATTGAATACCTACCATGTGCCAGGCACAGCTCTAAGTGCTGGGAAGATGGCGGTGAACAAAACAGTTTGCTTTTCTGATTCTTTTATTCTAGTGGTCTAGCCCAGTGGTTGGCAAATTTTTTCTGGAAAGGGTCAGATAGAAAATGTTTTAGGCTGTGCAGACCATGCTGTGTCTGTCATCACGGCTCAACTCTGCCAATGTAGCACTTAGGTAGTCACAGACAATGTGTAGGTACATGGGCATGGTTGTGTTCTGATAAAACTTTATTTACGGAAACAGGAAGTATGCTGGATTTCAACTGAGGGCAGAAGTTTACCTCTCCCTGGTCTAAGCTAATCTTTCCTTTTTATAAACAAGATAGTTGAGGCCCAGTTCACGTAATAGGGCACAATAAAAACTAGAATCCTGATTCAGACATTATATGCAGTATTCTTTCCATTCCACCAGGCTCTCCGGCACGCTGGCTTCATGAGGGCCCAGACTTCTCCCCTCCTACCTTCTGCCAAGTTGCACAGTGCGCTGGACAAAAGATGGGGGCCAGGGGTCTTACCAGTAGATCTGGTGATTTATTTTCTTTTGTATCTATCTTTTTAAAAAAAAATAATTTATTTATTTGTTGCTCGTTTATTTATTTATTTTTAGAGAGAGGGGAAAGGAGAAAGAGGTAAAAAACATCACTGTGTGGTTGCCTCTCACTCGCGCCCCCAACTGGGGACCTAACGTGCAACCTAGTCACGTGCCCTGACTGGGAATCGAACCAGCAACATTTGGTTCGCAGGCTGACACTCAATCCTCTGAGCCACACCAGTCAGGGTGTATCTATCTTTACAATAATGTATCTGCTCATTCAACAAGTATGTATTAGGTGCCTATATGTACTAGGTACTGTTTTAAGACAGTGACTAATAGTTAGCAAAGCAGACAAAGATCCTTGCTCTCTTGGATCTTATATACTAGAGGGCAAGAGAGAGACAGTAAGCAATACACACAACAACCCTAATAATTATTATTATTCGCATTTTACAGATAAAGAATGAAAATATCTGTATACCCAGGACATACTTGTTATCAGCAAATGGTGTTGGCAGATCTGTGGGCTCTATGGTATTGTGCTAGCTTATGTTAGTTTTTCCACATATATATTTTAAATTAAGATCTCTTTGGAGGTACAGACTAGATCGCAGTAACTGTAAAGCTAGTTTTTGTTTGACTTTGTATATGATATTTTATAACAATTCCCAACACTCATATACCACTCTAGCATTTACAAAATACTTGTACAAATATCTATCTCCCTAAACTTTAGTGGTCGGTGGACACTCAAAACTTATTCTCCTCTTTTCAGTCATACTAATGATCTAAATGCAGAGAAAATCTTCCCTGTTTCTCCTTTTCCCTTTTAATTCCCTCCAATGCTCACTTATGCCCACACTGATTGCTTTACACTGTTCAAAATAATTTTGTATCTATTACCCTCAATCAGTAATCTGAGGTACATGTGATTCTACCCATTTTGCTGTTGAAGAAATTGAAATTTAGAGAATGGATTTGATTGTTGGAGAGATAAGGCAGAAGGAAAGTCAAGGAAATTAGAAGTGTGGGGAAAACCCAACTCACCACTCATGGCTGTAAAGAGTCAGGGGCCACAAGCCAGGGAAAATGGGCTACCTCTAGAAGTTGAGAACTACTCCAGCCAAAAGCTGGCTAGGAAACGGGAATGTTAATCCCATAACCTCATGGACCTGAATGAGCTTGGAAGTGTATCCCCTGCTGAGTGCCTTCAGAAAAAACAGCCTTGTTCATGCCTTATTGCCTCCTTGTGAGACACTTAGCAGAGAACTAGCTAAACCATGCTGTGCCTAGACTACTGATCCATAGAGATTGTGAGATAATACATTTGTTGCTTTAAACTGCTCTGTTTGTGGTAATCTGTGACAGTGGTGATCCCAATCCACACTGTTTCCACTGGCTGGGTAGAAGGGCCATCTTCTCCAGATGTACACATTTAGATAAAGAAAAAAATCTCAGTTTTTAAGCTTATAGTTTTGTGTAGAGTTTATAATATAATACATGTATTAGGATAGCAGAGTCATTATGATTTGCATATATTTTGTTGCTGGGTCAATTGTTTTTTACTGATAGGATTGCATGATAAAAGGACATGTTGAATAGTTACCTAGTGCAGCAGAGAGCAGAGTGCAGAGTCAGCATGCTCTGGAGGAAAGCTCACTTTATTTGGAGTTGAAGCTATCAACTTATGATGGTAATTAGCTCAGTGACTTTGGCCAAGCCACTTTATATCACTGGTTTACATTTCCTCATGGACTCTGAGGTAGGCATGCTAGATGCTCCCTGAGCTTTTTCTGAGAATATAGAGTTGCCACATTGATGTTCAAATCAGTAACTACCATCTCTGATCCATGTCTTTGTTCTGATAGAAAAAGAGAAAAGGAAAAAACAACAACCAGTTTTTACTGAGCTGGCTGGCAGTTTGGACTAACTGGTCCCAGTGTTCGAATTGACTTAATACAGTAAACTACTTCTGGGCAGGTGTTTTTCTGATTCATTTTTTTTTAAGGCTTGCAAACCTCTAATCTGGTACTTTGTATCAAATTATTAATATTTTTTGAAATGAATGGGTGGACTTAAATTGGTAAAATGGAAATGTTAAGGTTGAAAAGAAGCATTAACAACACAGATTATAGTGATAACTCTTATTTATTACCAAGGCCCAGGTTCCTTGGCCACTTCTATTAGACCACAGGATCTTAAGGGGACTGGAAGTTAAATGGATGTGTCTAGGTATATTCCAACAGGACTGTCAGAATAATATAATTACATGTATCATGTGCCAGTATCACTCTAAGTACTTTCTATATATTAACCCATTTAATACTCACAATAATGATATTGGTTTTGTACTAACATTGCTCCCTTATTACAGGTAGGTAAAACAAGGCACAGAGAGGTTAAATAACCTGCCCCAGGTCACACAGCTAGTAATTGCCAGGGCGGGAATCCACACTCAACAGGCTGGCCTCAGAGTCTGTGCCCCTCACCACTACGTTCTATTGCTTCTCAATGGTAGGAGGAAGCAGGGCCAGCTAAGGAGGGCTCTTTTCCTGAGTTCTTCAAATGTAAGTATTTCTTAAACTTCTAACCCACCAAGAACAGTAAGGAGCACCATTCTGCAAGGACTCAGAGCATGGGACCAGAATGGGAGAACCCAGAGTTGGGGTGTCCAGTGTTATCATGGAAGGAAATAAGGGGAAGGTCACAGCACAAAATATTGTCTGGCCTTGTAAAAATTATGTAAGCTTTAGAAGCCACAGTTTTCTCAGATATTGACATGGAACTGACAATAACTACTGAATGAAGCTGTTGTGAAAATTAAATGAGATAATGGATATAAAGCATAATGTTTCAGGCACAGAACACAGCAGGTGCTTAATAAATCTTTGATGAACTGCACTGCAAACCTGGTCTGAGTGGCTTTGAAACCCAAAAGACATTAACACACATGGGAGAGGATATGTTCTGCTGCTTGCAGCACAACTTGACCTACATAGAGTTCAAATGCACTGTCTCCCAAACCTATTCCATGATCTCCTTTCCTGCCATTCTGATCTGCCTTTTTGTTCTCTGAACCTCTCCATGACTTCACTATTCCCCCAGTATCCTAGGTTGGAGGCCTCACACCTACATCCAAAAAACTTCAGAGCTTTGTTGAGTCTGCCTCTATAAAGTCAGTGGGGTTGATTTTCCTCTCTGTTTCCCTGTGACAAAGGAGGTAGGTCAGGTCCTCATTATCTGCCGTTTTCATGGTCACATCCTGCCCAGGTGCAAGATGTGCACTTGGCTGCAGTAGCCTTATGCTGTCTCTGGAGTTCATGAGCAGGATGGGGATGGCTGGGTGGGGTACATCAGCAGCTAGGTAAGGGAGCTCCCAGAACTGGGGTTGCTAGAATGACTAGCCAGATATTGAGGGTGACTAGCTGCAATTTTTGCCAAGACCATTAATTTTTTTCCTTCCTTTCCATTTTCCACCTTTAAACATTTCATCATCACCAACTTTTCCATCAAAGTATATACAAGAGGAGGGAAGGCAAGCCCTTGAGAATTTGCAGAAATCCTGGGGAAGGCTCTGGAGATACTCTGCTTGTCAAGAAACTAGGAGATGCTGTGTATATAAATTTTGATTTTTAAATACACAATTTGTAGGCCTGGGATCTTTTAGGTCACTAGGCTATACTTCAATGCACTTAAAAGGAATCTATTAATAGTTATCTTTGAGACTTCTAAAATGTAGACACCATAATCTTCATCACTATTTTGTCTACTACTAAAAAAGTGTATTTAAATGTTAATTTCTTTTTTTTTTAATTTGTAAGATACAGCCATGTCATTCCCTTCTAACTTCCTATTGCTTAGGTAATATACATGATTTTACTTATTTGTTAAATTTAACATTTTTAAAATGCTAATGGTATATTAGGCACTGTTATAAGAACTTTACAGATCTTAAATTATTAAAATCTTTGGGGTAGATACTATTACCATCATCCCATTTTGCAGATGAGAAAACTGAGCACAAAAATGTTAAATAACCATCTGCTATAGCACAGCTATCATGCTCTGACGGATCTAATCTCATTGCTCTGTTTTGCTTTGTCTTTCTGGTCATCTTTCTGCCTTTCTATAAGCATACCAAGCCCAGAATACTTTCTTCTCTGTTCTTCATGTTAGTTCCCAGTCGTTTCAATATTATATTGTGAATGTACTTGAGTGTGGGAGAATTCAAATAGCCCCAATTCCTTTGATGGTGGGAACTGAAGAAATTTAATCAAAAGGCCTAACATAGTTTTTATTGACTTCCCTTTCATCTGTGTTTCCCTTTCATCTGTGTTTCCCTGAGTCTTCTCTGTCTCTGTTGGGAGGATCACCCATTGTCTCTGTGTTCAGGCTTCCCTATGGGTGTAGGGAGGACCACTGTTTATCTTTGTGTTCTTTCTTCCCAATTCCTGTTGGGAGGACAGCTATATAGCCCTGTATTTAGGCCTCCCTCCTTGGAGTTTTCCTCAACTCCTTTCTTGCTCCCATCCCTCAGTAGATCTTGTCAGTTATGCCTTCATAATCTAGTCTGAATCTAACCACTGCTCCTCTACTGTTACCAGATCAATTCTAGCCACCATTGCTTCTTGCCTGGACCACTGCAATAGCATCCTCCTGGTCTCATTTCCTCTGTTGCTCCTTTCAGTATACGAGGTCTGTCCAGACGGTATTCAGCCATATAATATGAAAAATAGAGACATTTATTGAAGAAGATTCAAGATACAAGAAATGTAGGACAATGACACCTCAGTCCCCTTCAAAACAGGTACCGTGGTACCTCACACAGTTCTCCCAATCATCATCAGATACCCTGTTGTATTTTCCTGAAGTTCATCGATGGTCTGAAATCTCTTCTCTTTCGAAGGTTATTTTAGTTTTGGGAAAAGCCAGAAGTTACAGGGTGCCACATCTGGGCTGTATGGGGCCTGAGTCACCTGGATGATTTGATGTTTTACAAAAAAACTCTGCATGAGAGATGATGTGTGAGGGGGTGCATTATTGTGATGAAGCTGCCAATCACCAGTTGCCCATAGCTACAGCCTTCTGAATGATCTGAATAGTTTCCACAGAGGAATGTTCAAGCTTAAAGCAAAATTTGATGCAGATTTGTTGCTCTACTTGCTCGGTCATTTTGAATGCGACAGCCACACAGTACACATGTTCACTCAATGGCATCTACCTCCCCTCTGACTAGTATAGTGAAGTCATCATTATTTACAAATGTGCATTCCAGGCCACTCACCTTGGTTGACAGGTTACACTGATGTCATGCAAACCATTCCTGTTATATTAACAATGACTGGATTTTTTCTGAAGAGACCTTGTACTCTCCACAATCAGCCAGAATGATCATGTCACTCCTTTGTGTCACCTCTAATGGCTTTTTGTCATAGTCACAATATAATTCAATGCCTAACCATGGCCTATGAGGTCCCTCGTGCTACTGTCCATAGCTGTCTCTTCACCTTTGTTCCCATCATTTCTTTCCACTGCTTGCTGTCCCCAGGTCCACTGACATTCTTCCTTCTGCTCTGCAATCACTCCAAGTAGCCTCTGTGTTCACTTTTTCCCTTCTGGAACACTTTTCCCACATCTGCCCATGGCTGCTCCTTCTCATTCCCCATGTCTCTGTTCAATCTTGATCTGCTCAGATAGGTCTTTTCTATCTCATTGTGCTCATTTTACTTCGTGGCATTGACTTTCTTTTTCTTTTTCTTTCTATTAACTTTATTGGGTTTGCATTTGTGAATAAAATTGTATATGTTTAAAGTGTATAATTCTGATACATCATCTGTATATTGCATTGTGTGCCCACCACCCAAAGTCAAGTCTCCTTCCATCATCATATATTTGACTCCCTTTATCCTTTACTACCACTTTCCTCTGGTACCTGTCCTACTGAGTATTTTTTCTTTTCTACATATTCATTTGCTTTTCTGTTCTCTCTCTAGGATGTACAGGGATACACGCCCTGGAAAATTATATGGCACATTTTAAGGGTTTATTAAGTATTTGGATTAATGAATAAATTCTTGAATAACTAAATATTAATATAGAAGAAGAGAGAGTTGGATATTTCCAAAAAGATTTCTCCTGAAAGTATTAAAGGATCCAGAAGACAGTCGATCTAAGGGTGAGTCCCTACCCTCGATGACAAAGGTACTTTAACTGCTCAAGGAACAAAGTGAGCCTGAGCTGAGTGAGGTCTCCCTACCACCGTTTTATATAAGTATTGATTGCCTATAAAGGACCACCCATTCTCCTGGTTAGAGGCCTAGGGCAGAGCACCTGATTTTCAATCACTAGGCAGAGCAGCTATGCTTTTCTGTCTCTCCCTCTGGTGGGGGTCATGCTGGGAGTGTGCTACAGTAGTGTGGTGCACAAGGCGTTATTCCCTTGTTTGCAAGGTGCCAAGAGCCTATTTGTCCGCTTGGGAGTAAGGTCCTTCAGAGAAGCTCAGTAGTCTGGCTGAATAGCAGAGCCGTTCTCAGGGAAAATCTCCAAGGAGTTTCTGTTCAGGCTTCCCAGAGCAGATCAGTGATTTGTAGCAGTCTTAAGCTTATTTATATTCCATTTTCATCTCTGGCCATTGATTTTGCCATTTGTGGCTTATAATGGAAATGATGATAGCTGGTACAGATGGAGCAGTTGCTAGATGCTTTTTTTCCTGTCTTTTAGCTGGGGCACTATTGAGGAATCAGCTAAATGGCTATTTTCTGCCTTAACTCTTCTCTGCTTTGCCATATTGGGGTCTTCTGGAAGGTGGTCATCAATTCTGTGGATTGGTTCATATTGTACAGTGTGAAAAGAAATGCAAGGAAAAGAAAACTGAAATATATAACTTGTGACAATTTATACTAATTTTAGGAATGCACTTTGCTAAAATGACATAAAAAATAGTTAATGTTCAAACAACTCTCCTCTACCCAGTTTATAGGGGGCAATGAAATGTTTCTTTTACTGTAGCTTGATTATGATGCTGGAGTCAAAAGGAAGACTAGTATTTATTTAGCTTTAAGAAAACTCAAGATATATATGGCTGTATATCATATATATAGAGAGGTCAGTCTGGAACACAGATTTGATCTGAAAGAGTAAGTGGAAAAGGCCTGTGAAGATACGAAGCAGGAGATTCATGTCGCTGCATGAAAACGAGGTTCTTTAAGCACTTCTGTTCTTGATTCCCATTTAGTATTCTAGTCTCAACTTTTCAGTTGTCTTTTTTGCCCCATCCCAGAGCAGCTAAGAAGCATCAAACTGGAAGAGGGCAGAGGAGGTAGTAAGTCAAAGTCAAGCTGATGAAAGAGTGAAGTGACAGCTGACAGCAAGGGAGGTGACAGCAAAGCTTAATCAGCAATGCACAGAATTGTCAGGTTTTGTCTGCAAGTCCAGGACAAATACAGTGGGAATTGCCTTTAGGCCTGACACACAGGAAGGGAACATTGGAAGAAATGGCTTCAACTAGGAGGATGTGAATCTCTAAAAGTTGCTCCTGAATTTGCCAAGTCAGAGAGCTCTGCCTGGGGAGGAAGCTGGGATGGGAAACTGGACAAATGTTGCTTGGCTGGCGACAGTGCTGGAAGACCAAGAGATAGTTTCTAAGGGAGGTGGGCATGAGCATTAATAAATGGAGATGCATTGTGGTCTGTGCAGGTGATTAGGTTGATTCAGAAACTACATGAGAAGAGTTAGGTGTTTGGTGGCTAAGTTCCTTTTTTATAGCTATTAAAAATACACTCTAGGGAGGGAGCACAAAGATCCTAGGGTATATGATGTATGTAGTATATGTTAGGGCCAGAGACCCCATTTTGCTTGCCCTGTGACCTGTCACCAGCATTAGACCTTGCAAAACAGGCTATGGCCAGTGGTCACTGTGTTCTCAGGAGCTGTGGCCTACCGTTATACAGGACCTGAGCCATCGCCTGTGCTGAAATGAAGAGGGTCTGTGTCACCAGCCAGACACCTGATCACAAAGGTCCATATTATCAGAGGCAACTGAGGCATAGCTGCCAGCATCCTGCTGAGAACTAGTTACACCCCCATTGCCCCTCATTCTCTCCCTTAATCATTTTCTAGAAACAAGGACCATAGGTCTCCTGACAGCCATCCCCAATCAGAGGACATTGTTTTTTCTCACACATCTATACCCCGGACTCTGGAGCTGACCAGCAGGGTGACCCATCCCCCTGAGGGTCTGCTCCAATCCCTTAAAAATTCCTCTACCCCTTCCTTTGGTGCTGCAGTCTTTTTGGACTCAGCCTGCCTGACCGCAGTGTCTCCCTCCTAATAAAAGCCCTGAATTGGACTTTTCTGGCTCCGGGTCCTTTCTTAGCCACCTCAGCTCCTAACAGTATATAATGCCTCTTTATCTAAATACAGAAAGAAATTAAACTTTAGTTAAATAAAAATTGACAGAGGCACTTTTGTGACACATAAATAAATACTTATATATTTAGGGATGTGCTCAAATCAAGTACAAAGTTAAAACAATGTTTGGAAATGACCAGTCTATAGAATAACATGGCTCAGTCAACGAGTCTGCATGAATTCTTTCAATTTCTGTCCCAAATTTCATGTGCACATGTAATTTGTATCCTTTCTCTTATTTTGCCATAGAAGAGATGTCTTTCAATGGAAGGAATGGGCTTCTTTACATTTTTTAAAGATGGTTTCTCCTCCTCCACTCAGGGTCCCAGTTCCACCATTTAATTTTCAATCTTTATAAATCTGTTCCCAGTTCCTTACTCACACATTGAACCATTTTCTGCTCAACTTTGAATAGCTTTACAACTCTTTCATCTTAATACCCTCCATCCTGAACCTGTAGAGGTAGGGGAGTGTCTTGTAAGCTACTCTTTAAATCTCAGCCAGAGGCTCATAGAGAGCCCGTCTCAAGGCTGGGCCTTCGCAGGGTTTTCTGCTCCTCCTCCAGTGGTGTAGCCCTTTCCCCACTGCCTCATACTCCATTTCCAGGCTGCAGCTTTCCTGGTCTATTCCCTTGAATCCCAGTTTCTTGATGATTGTGAATTATTTCCCCGATTAGGTGTGGCAGGTGTGGAGGAGGCTGGAGGGAGGAGGAATTCCTTTCCTCTAGGTGAGATAAGGTTTCAAAATTGAGCTCAGGTGAAGTCTTTTACCCTGGTGACCGGGCCTTTGTTATGGAGAGTGCTCTGGGTGGGTTTTACCATGTTTACTCTTTCCTTCCTCCAGTTAGGGTTAGGAAGGGAAGGGGCTATTTCTCAGATCCCCAAAGTGAGAACCTGGTGGTGTTCCTTGAGGAAAAGCTCAGGAAGACCCCTCCTCTCGTGGTCCCTAGGAATTTCTCACTGAGTCTCCAGAAATTCGTGAAAATTACTAGTTAAGTGTTCTTACCAGTCTATGGCTCCTGCAGCTCCTATCCAGGAAAACAGATCTTGGTTGTTGTATCCCCTGGGATGTGCCTATCTCTAAATTTCGGGAGATGGTTTGCCTTGCTACTTCAGTTCTATGATAGGTCCAAGAAAATGAATTGATTTTTAGTTTGTCCAGCTTTTTTTGTTATAAGGATGGGAATGATGACTTCCAAGATCTCTACCTGTCAGAGCTGACTGAAATCAAAATCTGCCTCACTCCTAGTGCACATCCAAGTCCACATCTTTGTACACATCCAAGTCTTATTACTTGTTTGCAAAGTATATCTTAAACATCCTCAGCTTTACTGACAACTTTGTGATTGATTGGATGACTGTGGGAGTCACCTGATCATTCTCATCTTCAGTAATGCACTTGTTTAATAAGTCCTTTAGTGTCAACTTAGGACTGTCCTTACTAATGTCTTCTCGTGGCATCTCCACTTTAGTATACAAAAACAGCGATTTTCAACCTTTTTCATCTCACGGTACATATAAACTAATTACTAAAATTCTGCAACACATCAAAAAAAATATTTTTCAGATCTGACAAAACAATAGATACACTTTTGATTCATTCACACCATATGGCCATTGTGTTGGCTGTTGTCACTTTTTTATTTGACAGTCTCAGGGAAAAGAAGTTAGTGCCCCTATCTACATAGTTAGGTATTGCATATTTTAAATTCCGGTGGCACACCTGTTGAAAATCACTGGTATAGAATACAATGTCCTCCTGTGGCCCCTGCCCTCTAGTGCCTTACAATCTAGTAGAACAGACCAAAGGGTCAGGGTCTGGAGATAAGGATGTAAATGCATTTTATAAGAACTTTGAAATTCTTAATTTAATTTTATAAGAACTTTGAAATTGTTAATTTAATTTCTCTTATTTTAAATAAATTATCTCTTTAAATTGGGACATGCACAGAAGAAAAGATATTAAAGAGAAATAAAATTCAGAGAGAATATATTTAAACACAGATGTGAGAGAGAAACACTGATTGGTTGGTTGCCTCTGGTATGTGCCCTCACCAGGATGGACCCAGCAACCCAGTCATGTGCCATGACCAGGAATTGGACCAGAGAACTTTGGCTTTGTGGGACAATGCCCAACCAACTGAGCCACCCCAGCCAGGATGACATAGAACAAATTTTAATATGTAGTTTATTTGATAAAAAATATTTGCTTCTTGGTGATTAGGCTAAGATATTCATGTTTTGTGCTTGTATAGAGGAAGAGGCTGGATTCAAAGTTTTTATTTGGGCCACAACTGAATAAATTCTGAGGGCTATCATGAGATATACATTCTGTTAGAACATACATGAGACTGGACGCGAGTAAGATGAGGCCCCAGCCATAAGCATTTGACTTATTTTCAACCTCAGGCACTCTTAATTCACTTCCAAAGACCAAATGAGGTGATAACTGCAATGCATCAACAGTATAAAATTTAGCTGGCTCTGGAGACATTGCACTAGTGTCCTACGGGTGAGGTCTAAATTGCATGGCAGTCAGGTATGTACACAGGAGTGGTCATTACTGTGGGCAGATGTGCACAGCTAATGGCTGGCAGTGCAGATGGCTGCAGGGGGAATTCCTTGATAAAAATGAGTTAAAATGAGACAATGGATTATCCAGAATGGTGCTTTTCTACAGGATACACTTTTAGTGGTGAAGGCAATCAAAGGAAAAAATCAAGCCATTAAAAATGAAAGCTGCTATAATGTATTTATTTAATATCATCTATGTAGCATACAACTGTATGCATATATATGAACTTTTTCCTTTTAGTCTGAATAAACGAAAGGAAACACTGCTTTTATTTTCCCCCCAAATAAATGTAGATGGGAGGCTGGTACATTAAAGCAATGTAGGAACCTAATATTCAGGGGCAGAGGGACTACTTGCAGAAGAGTTAAATCTTTATGCATGGAAGCCAAGCTGCCCGTGATTTCATTACATCGCACAGAGCTTGCAAGCATTGCTTCCCAATCACAAAGAAAAATCAGCACACAGTGACCTGTGTGTTAGCGTCTCTGCAAATCTCAGGCAGGAGCTGAAATTTATATACACTTTACACACCCCTGAGGAAATACCCATTTTATGCCATTGATAGGCCAGATGTATTTTCCTCAGTAAAATGTGATCAGAATGTAATTAGAAGAAAATACACCGTGTATTCAAAACCAAATAGGCAACGTTCTTTAAAACTCGATGGTAATTTAGAACAGGCAGCAATATCAAATTAGAGTTGTACAGAAAGGTTATTATTGCGTGATTGGGCCTATGCGGTTATGTTTGCAACAGTGCACTGATTTAGTTCTAGCCATTGAGCTGGACTAAAATTTCACATGTCCAAAAGAAAACTTTGTCTCTGAATATGATTACTAATGTGATAAGATATCTCACATTAGTGTGAGTCCTTAAAAATGCCAATATGGATTTGAATCTCCACCGCCCTCCCGCCCCCAACCCAGAATCAATTTTACATGGAAGGAAAAAAATGAAGATGGCTTTGGGGGAAAAAATACACACATTGCTAGAGCAATCACACAGACTGCTGTTATTCTCCTGCATCTGTGCATTTTACTGTAACAAAGTGATTAATATGCTTAAAATTTATACTTATAGACTCAACTATTTTAGTGCATATCATCAAAATGCACAAAAACCTGACACATCTAACTTGTATGTAATCCCAAGTATAAAATTATATTTGTATTTATAATGTTTAGGCATTGAATGGATTGTGTGACATAAGCATGGACAATTAATACAGGAACATTAATAAAACATGTTCAAATGCATAAACAAGGTACATAACAGCCAAAAGTGTTGTATATGTAACACATGAATTAGGATGAAAATTCATTCTTAATCTCTTCTAACTTTGTATCATAATATTTTATATAAGACTGAATACTTTATAAGAAATGTCTAGGGAAAAAAGCATAGTTATAATCTGTGAACTACGAGGTTTTTAGTCTTTAGTTTTATATGAACCAAAAAGATGAGTAAAACTCTGTTAGTGTTTTTAAACCTTTTTGAAGAGGTCTGAAGACAGGGTGGATTAATGGTGATGAATTTAAGGACAGGATTAACAAGGGTTTTTTCTAAATTGAAGACTTTAAGAGCCAACTTTACAAAGCAAAATATTCTTGTAAGCAGTTACAGGCATCATTGAGACTATTGATGGGTTTCAAGAAACCAGTAACTTATAGTCTTGCGTTAGTATTTGTCAAAACCTTACAAATGGGAAGAATGTCTAGAGAAAAAGAAAGTTTGTGGGTACTCATTAAGGAGCGAAACAAGACATACTCATATGTTAGTTGAAAAACATGCTCAACTTCTATGATACTCCTTTCATTTGGAGGCAGGCTCATGTCACTTCCCTTTGAGTCTGTGGGTCGTGACCTCTTTGACCCCATAGAATACCCTGAGCGATGCTGTGTGGTTCTGACTTTCAGTTGGAAAAGGCCATGTGGTATTTACTCTGTCCTCCTGGGATGTTCACTTTGGGAGAAGCCAGCCACCATGCAAAGAAACCCCACTACCCCAAGACCGCCATGCTGGAGGCTACATGTGCTTACTCTGATTGACAGGCATATGGAACCTTCAGATGGCAGCACCTTGAGTCTTCCCAGGCACTGAGGAGCAGAGGTGAGCTGTGTTTCCTTTTCCTTCTCCAAATCCCTGACTCACAGAATCTACAGGATTAATAAAGTTGTTAATTCACACCACTTAGTTTTGGGGTGTTTGGTTCACAGCAGCTGTTACTGAGCCAAGCCAATATTTCCCAAACTTATCTTTCATAAAAAGTATCACTTGGGAAGCATATTAAAACCGATTCCCATGTTTCACCCATGGACATTCTGACTTAATAGGTCTGGCCAGGGCTAGGGATGGAGAAATCTGTTTTTAACAAATTGTATGGTAAGTTAACTATAATTAAATGACTCTAAGATGCCACATAATTTGCTGGCCAATTTTGATATATGAATTTTTCATGACAAACATACTACTTTGATTACTTGGGTTGGGCTCATAGGCTCATTATTTTCCTTATTTTAAGATTGCAGAACACACCACTTAAAGGCCTATCTATTTTTCTCGCCCCAACACTGAAAAAGCAGTAAATAAGACAAGACACTCTCATTAAGTACTAAATCAGAGCAGGAGAGGGAGGCCAATAAGTTTTGGCATTTGTTGAATAATAAATGTTTGTTGAACAATAATAATAATAAATTTCGAGATAATACTTACAGAGCACTTACTATATGCCAGACTATGTACTAAGCACTTCAAATAGATGATCTTATTAGTCCTAACAGCAAATCTATCATAGAGTAAGATCATTATCTCTGTTTTACAGAAGTGAGAATGAGGCAGATTTATGACTTGCCCAAAGTCATGGGGATGGAAATGGTGGCACCTGCATGCTGACCTAGGTAGTTGGACTTCAGAACATGACTCTGAATATGTTACTAAAGCTATAAAAGAAAATGAAATCACCCCTTCACATACTGCCTCTACCGGGGGCATTCTTCTCGCCCTTCCTTGCCCAGCTAATACCTACTCATTTCAAACCTTCCTTTCCTTGTGGGGGCCTAGGCACAGCAGAGTCCCAAGCTGTACCCTCCCATAGCCCCTGTTCTGTAGCTCCTCTTTTATCACTCACACCACAGTTGAAATTACTTGTTTAATGTCTGTCTTTTCCTCTAGACACAAGGGAAGGACTCCGTCTGTTTTATTCCCTCATCATGACATCTCCAGAACCCAGCACAGTGGCAGTGCATGGCAGGCTCCCAGCACTTTGTTCTTGATTGATATCCCTTCTGTGGCACAATGCGTACTATGTACTATGGTGTGGTATGTCATGTTCTCTAGGGCATGTAGTGTTACTACTGAGGAATCAGAAATCTCTATTTTCAGGCAGCCCAGTGGGAGGAGATTGACAATGAATCAAATGAGTGTAAAATCTATGAGGTGGAGAAATTGTCAGGACATGCAGCCAAGACAAGGAAATCCTTGAGCTGTCCTTGCAGGATGAGTGCTATTAGTCAGGTGGATGTGGGAGGCAGGGCTTGGAAGGACATTCTAGGCAGAGGGAACAGCATGACAAGGCACACTAGTGCAATGGCTGGTAGGTTGGGGATGCTGAAGGCAAGTATATGTGGAGCTATCACAAGAAATAAAATTGCCACTGGCAACAGGACAAATCATGAAAGACTTGATCAGATTTGATTTCGAGTTTGAACTTCATCCTTAAGGAAATGAGGAAGTCTTGGATATAACTCATATCCAATATAAACTTAGAATAGGTTCTTATGGAGAGGGTTGAGTAATATGTTTGGGAGGTCACACTGACTGGGAAGCTCCTTGGACATTTAGTGGGGAGCAGGAGTGATGCTAAGTGTCCTGCAGTGAATGGGACAATATCATACAGAATGCTATTAGCACCTCCATTGAGAAACACTGCATAATAACACTGAAAGCTTGAAAAAAAAGCTTCTAAATATTTACTGGGTTCAGATGGTGAATAATTTTGTTCTATTGGTAATGGAAGGAAATATTTTCTCTTGACTCTTTTGAAGTGCCAAACATACAAGGAACAATTTATTAAAGAGCTAATTACACAGAAAATTAAAATGGCAGCACTTTAAATTTCAGATCTGAATCCAAGAATATTTTTATCTTCTGGTTATTAATAAAGTCTATCACTTATTCACATGACCATTCAGTCCATAAATATTTATTGAACTTTTTTTTTAATAGGAAAAACACTGTTCTATGCTTAGAAAATATAGCATGAACAAGATAGGCAAAGATGGAGTTTTCAACCTCCAAATTCTAAGGGGGGATAAAACATATGAGAGGTGATTCAATTGCTTCTTCTGCAGGCAAGAATTATTTATGTAGGATCTCTGAAAATATAACTAGGGCCACATTTCTTCATAACTAGACAAGCTCATAATCCCAGGGGTGTATGTACTGTCCGTGCCTTGCAATGAGGTAGATGTAGATTGTGTCATTAAAGCCAATTGCTAACCTACCCAGGGCTGTTTGGAGACTAGGAGAACTACGAATTTATTGAAAATTGGGAGAAGAGAAGAGGTGGCTCCTGTAGGAAATCTTGCCAGTGCAGTTATGTTAACTGTTGCAAATATTTCAATAAAATCAGTGGTTAAAGGATATCAACGTTGATCTAACTGGTTGCAAATAAGGCAATACCCAAAGGCTGCCAAGAATCTTCTAAAAACACAATTGGTTTATTTTCTTTCAGGGTGTTAATTATCATCATCATCATCCTCATCTTTATTTTATGTATTTTTTTTTTGTGTGGTGGTAATTTATACAATCTTTTAAATTTTTTGGACCAGAAGAAAGAAAGCTAAGATAGTTTTTTTCCCCATCAGTTCAATGTAATTGAGTGAGAGACTTAAGAAAAATATTTTCTACCTACGTCTAAAGTCAAAGATATGAATAAGGGGTAAATAAAAAGCTACCAGAACCACAATTAACCACATTGACTGGTTACTGCTGTGTAGGATCATTTATTGAGAAATAAATTGTGTTTTGCTTTTTCTGTGCATAAAGTGAAGCTGGCTCCTCCTTGGTATCACTTACCTCAGGCGAAGCGTGGACAAGAAGGGAATTTCTCTTTCTGTCTTTGGTGAAAGCTTAAACTTTTTGAGATTAGTATACTGAAGTGCCCTGGAGATCAGGAGGGAGAGGTAAGAACAGGAGAGAGAGGAGATCCTCCAAGATTCTCAAGATCTTGGAATGGTGTATGCCTACAGCGGACACAGGGGTGGTAGGGCCTCAGAGAAGAATGGTAATATAAAAGGCTAGACTCTAGGCACAGGGTTGGCTAGTCAAGGAAAGATTCTCTATTTTGACTCAGGTCCATTGGGGTTGATGTTCCTCTTTGGATATAGTGAGCCTGGGACATAAAGCATGAGCTGTGACCATATGTATGGGAGATTGAAGGTCTGTCTCTGTTTTCCGGCACTATGTGAACCTCCCAGGTTTTTGTGAGTTTCCACAGAGGGGCGGGTTTTAGGAAGTGTGAAGGGTCTGAAACATTTCCTACTTGCAAGCCAATAAGTTAACTTTTTACTATTTCACAGATACTGGCAGAAGATATACTTCTAGGTCAGATGAAGGGTAGTTTCTTACTCACAGCAATACTAGTAGCCAGAGTATCACCAGTGCTCACAGAGTGATGTGACCAAGGCCAGGTGATACTTGTACATGCAATGGGTTACATTACAGGAGAGGAAACTTGAGTTTAGGGAATGTCAATCTATAATGGGCAGTAAGCATGCTTGCCCTTTGCTCTGGAGGGAGATACTGCTTTTGTCTTCTTTAATGCTGTTCACTATAGAAATACTTTTGAAAAAAATGATATGCTCACCAGATGTGCAGAAACACAAAAGACCCATGGAAACTTATTTCCCAAGAGAGGAGACATTCCATAATCCCTAAGATTGAAATTCTGTAATGGAATAGAGACTTCAAGTCAGATTTAATTTGATAAAAATAAAATAAATAAATATGACATTTCTCCGAAAGAGTCTGTGGAATAAATTTTATACATACTAAACTATTATATGCCAGGCACAATGCTAATGCTTTATGTGATTTATCTCACCTGAGAGTGAGGATTTTGGAGTCATACAGATCTGAATTCAAATTCTAGTCACTACTTTCTAAGGAAGTTGTTTTAACCCTCAGGTTCATTTTGTTTGTTTGTGAAATGGAAATAATTTCTGCCTCAAAGGTGATGAGAGGAATCAACAAGGTAATGCCTGAAAAGAGCTTAGCACATTGCAAAGTAGGTGCCAAATATTTGGGAGATATTAATAATATTTAAAGGCACACAATGTAATAACATTACAGGTGTGTGGAAAATAGGGTGATCAAAGGTAGGAGAAGAATAAGTCTTCTGTTTTATCTTTGAAGTTCTCATTCTCTTGAACTGGAAAGCTTTTTGACTGAACAACTCACATCTTTGAGTTGGTATACAATATAGAAACATTACTTTTCAGAAAAAAATGAAGGCTAAAGGATAGGAAGGCCTGAAAATCCAGGTTGACCCAAAGACCAACTATTAGAATAATGGACCAGGCTAGAGGCTGGCTAGACCCTTAAGGCCAGACTGTCAAAAGAGTAGGTATTCAGGCAGACCATCAATAGGTTACCAGAGTGCCCAAGTAGTGGTACCCTCAGTGGGAATGTGGCTGGAGGGCCAGTCACCCTTGGCCAGTGGCCTTTGACTGGGAACAGCTGTGCCACACAAGAGCAAATCTTGTATGTACAGCATGGTGAGAATAGTTAATACTACTGTATTGCATATTTGAAAGCTGATAAAAGAGTAGATCTTAAAAATTTTCACCAAGAAAAAAGCTTTTGTAACTGTAGGTGGTGATGGGTGTTAACTAGACTTTCTGTGGTAATCATTTCACAGTATGTACAAATATTGAATCATTATGTACACCTGAAAGTAATATAATGTCATATGTCAATTATGTCTCAAAAAATAAAAGAACAAGTCTTATTTCCTGTGTGTACCATGGTGTGTAAAATGTTGGAAAGCACTCATTTAAGGATTAAGCACTTTAGGTCAACCTTGTGGAGGTAGGACATGATGGGGGCGATGTCGGGGAGAAAGTATTGAAAAGCCCAAACTACACTTAAGATCTATTAACCCCAAGCAGAGACAGGGTAGGTAAATTTTAGGATTCCAGGAAGACAAGTTATTTTCCACGGAGCTTCCGTGGAATTGCCAACACAGAGTTGTGCAATGCACATCGCATGTGGGGAGCCAGCTGTCAGATCATGAGAATTCTGGAGTTTGAAGGTGGAAATTCTGGAAATTCTACTCCTGCCAATAGGGTTGGGGGCTGAAACTTATTTGTAGGGCAAGATCCTGCCACTTGGTTACAAAGCAGAAAACTATCTGGGAACTAGGGTGCCAATGTCATAGTGAACCCAGAAACCAGAATAAAGTCCTATCAATTGCCCGGGATAGTGGCTTAAGGCTCTTTGTTCATTCTCAAAGTAGGGCGAGCTTGGTGGCTGAGTGTAGAGCAGATTTTAAAGTAAAGGCATAAGTGGATTTAGGTTTGCATGTTAGGAAGGAAGCAGGCAGGGAGCCAAGTAGACCACAAAGTCATCTCTTTAGGGCTCTTGCAGCTGTGCTGCCAGGTCTCAAATCCCCCCTTATCACCTCCATCTTATTCCCTAACCCCATATCAGTGAATAGTTTTGTTCCTTGCTTAACTTAAAGAACATTTAGGTTCTGTTCTGCCACATCAGATCACAGCATTTTTATTTTAATTGAGTGGGTTAAATAATAAGCACAGATAATCACGCTCAGCTTTAGTAGCAACATTTGAGTCATTTATTAATGCAGGGACATTAATCTGCTCTATTATAAATACAGGATAATTACCCAGATGATGTGTGAAGCTCTTCCTAAATTTCTTTATTTAGTCTGATATAAGAACTAACATACGGTGTCTTTGCTATGGGTATGTGTGGATAAGGTCAGTTATGAAGAAAGCAAAAACTGATTGATAAGTGGGTGTGATTTCAAGACTCAATCAGTCCATAAGAACATGAGGCCTTTTTCTATGACTAGGACTAACTATTGGGGGCACAGGAACAAAAAGGTGAAAACCATGGGCATGTGCCCCAATGGATTTCTAATCTAGCAAGGGAAAGAAGGCTTAGTTATAGCAGTCAATTAAGTGAGTGAGAACATGGGAATCCTTAGATGGGCTCTCTGAATGTCCTCAATACATGAGAGTTGGTTTCTACTGCAGAGAGAGACAGAGCGTAAGGGGATAATCAAAAGAGAAGCCACAGTGTCTTACATAACCTAACCTTGAAAGGGATGTTCTACCACTTCTTCCGTATTC
The DNA here is from genome assembly GCF_987537825.1 of Furipterus horrens. Classification (NCBI taxonomy): domain Eukaryota; kingdom Metazoa; phylum Chordata; class Mammalia; order Chiroptera; family Furipteridae; genus Furipterus; species Furipterus horrens. The sequence continues at coordinate 32,458,159 of NW_028327177.1, forward strand.
TGTTGGTCAGTGAGACCAACTCTGTATAATGTGTGACAAGATTACACAAGGGTGTGAATCAGGAGGTGGGATCCTTGGGGACCAACTTGCAGGCTCAGGTGACTATAGTCCTGCTTATTTTCTTCACAGCACTTATCTCAATCTTGGGTCCTCTTGTTTGTTTGTTTGCTTATTGTTGGTTGTTCTCTTCCCCACCAGAATGAAAGTTGTATGAGGGCAGAGACTCCTATCTGACTCTCTCCTGAATGCACAGTCCCTACGAGATTATCTGGCACAATAAATATTGTTGAGAAAATAAATACATGAGTGAATCACATGGTAAAGTATAGGAAGTCACTAACCAACCTCCATTTCTTCTGCCTAAATTTATTTTTTATCACATGAATTTGTATTTATGTTAAGAGCTGACTTAGCAGGCAACTGACTGAACAAAAAGGCATGAAATAGATGTCTAGTTCAATCTTTTTCACCCGATAAATGAATTACAAGAATGACCTATAGTCTGTCTTTCACATTCTGTCAAATACGTGTTTAAATAATCAAAATCATCTGGTATAGTGCATTATAGTTTCAAAATAGCTTTTACATTCTACATTTCATTTGATCTTAACAATGCCATGGTTAAGCTGATAGAATTTAGGTTTATAAATGAGGTATTGGAGGTTTGGAAAGGTCAGTGAATTCCCAAAGGAATACAATTAGTGGGCAACATGGGGACCCAAACACCTCTGTCTCCAAATCAAAGTACTATGCCTGAGCCCAGATTGCCTTTGTTTAATGCTTATGTAATACTTTTCTCATAATAATTTTTAGTAGTCTTATTTAAAATATTCTCTGAATAGCTATTCTCAGAAAAAGTTATTTGCTTTTATATGTGCATAGACTACATTTTGCACACCAGGGTGATTGTATTAACATTATTATGGCACAGGCTTCAAATTGTTTATTTAATTTAGTTATCATATTTTTTGACTGCCTGCTGTATGTACCAGAACTATTCTAGGTGCTGCATATAAAAAAGATGAATAAGATATGTGCTCTGATTTTAAAGAATGACATTTCTTGTATTTTCTTTCCCTAATTTTAAAAGCAACTTAAGTGTTTTTCAGAATTAAAAAAAAAAAAAAGCAATGTATATAAAAAAAAACAATTGCCTATAAATCAGTCTTAAATGTTAACTACCATTAATGTTTTGGAGTATTTCCTCTTGTTGTTTTATGTATATGCATATGTATGGGTACTGCCCTATATTATTTTAATGCAATGAAAAAAATTACATAAAAATTTGTTTTTCGCATTCCATTACATCTGACTTCACCTTTAACCTAGGTGGTTTGGGGTTGTCAAATGACTCCCTTGAGGCTGTAAAAGACCCCAAGGGCTTGCACAGCCTGGGAAAATTGGGAAGGCTTCTAATCTTCAGCCCACTGTCTTCCTAACCCTCATGGACTATTCAGTGGTGGAGACTCCCTGGGGTCAGGGCTCATAAGGGACTGAAGTTTAGGCCCAGATCTCCAAGAGCCATGCCCACCTGTGGGTCATACACAATAGAGCTAGGAAGCAGAAACCTATCACTTTACTCCTCTTTCTCCCAGTCTTAAGAAACTCTGTCCCTGTCCCTGGGTCTGGGCTCTGGACCTGCATTACTTACAAATCACCCTTGTGCTCTCTATGACTGAAATACCGGACATGAACTTCTTTTTGTAGCAAAAGAATCTCCAACCTCATAGACCTTGTTGTTCTTCAGCGAGAGAGAGGAGGGGAAAATTACATTTCCATCCTCTTGCTAATGATTACTCAGAAGGAAAAAAAGATAAGATGCTAATTAATTTATTAATTACACATGCCACTTCCTGTATTTTTCTCTACCTCTATTTAAGTTTAAATGACACCAAGCATAGTTGTGTGTCCTGCTTTTTTAACCTGATGTCATATCATGAACATATCCCACATTATTAAATATTTTATAAGAAACAGGATTTTCCTACTTTTGGAGTTCTGAAATCAACAGTTTTGAACATAAATCTTTGTTTAAGCCTTATAATCGAATTTTACAATATATCATTAAAGTTTCTGCTTTCAAAGAGTTTATATCTGGCTTGGGAATGAGAGTGGGGCAGGGAGAAAATGAGAGGAATAGTTTTCACTCAAGTGTTGGATTGGGCAGTGGAGACGGAAAACCAGGTGTAAGGGTGGCAAAACTGGGGAAGTTGTCAGCGGCAGCAACAGGTTTGCCAAGATGTGTTTAGACAGATTTACTTCAGTCCTCTGACAGTCAATGGAATATATTTTAGATCTGACCCTGAAAGAGTGTTATAGTTTTAAGCCCTACTACTGAAAGTGTGGCTTAAGACCAGCAGCGTCAGAAATCTGGGAGTTGCTACAATTGCAGAATCTCAGACCGCATGCCAGACCTTTATAAGTTATAGATAGCATCATGATGATTCCATCCTACATCTTTGTGTTTTAACTGACTGATAAGTCTGCATTTTTAGCTTACAACTTAATTTTCCTTTCAATCAACAGAGGCCCATGCCTGAAAATGTATGACAGTTATTGCTATTATGATAACCATTATTACTATTACCTTTATTTTATAGTGTATATTTTCTTTAAGAGCTGAAAAGACTTAAGAAATATTGTATCACTAATCCTTATAATCCTCCTGGCTGGTTTGGCTCAGTGGATTGAGCGTCGGCCTGCGAGCTAAGTGTCGCTGGTTTGATCTTCCAGTCAGGGCACATCAGAGAAGGAAAACTCTGACTCCAAAAAACCTCCGCTGCCTTGCGGCATACCTCTTCAGGGGAAAGGCTAAGGGAGTAAACCCCGACAGAAAATCCGGAGCCGGAGTCCCTAAGGCGGTTTGACGTTGTAGTCAACACCGGCAACTCCTGCGGCGCACCTGAAACCAAGCTGTATTGACTCCGTCTTTCCCTTGGATCCTTCAGCTGCGAAGAGAGGGGGGGTCTGCTGCATGGGCAACAGCAGACCCTCCATACCACCCTGCCCAGGCTCTGTAGCTTCAGCTCCACTGGAGAGGACACTCCAGCGTCATCGCAAAATGTCGATTCAACACGGGAGGAGACAGATACCGTGTCACTCCCCAGTCGGACTGCACAACCATTCTCGGCGGTGCAGATAGACTCTTAAGAAGCTATACCATCGTCTCTCGAGACGGACGGCTGCCGACGACAACGAATCCTTATAATACCACTGTGAAATAAGTAGGTGGCAAATACAAACACGTATCAATATTATGCTAAGTCATACTTAAGTATATGGTATGAAATCTTGAGTGATCTAATGAAAGCAGTATCCTTTTGCTTCTGGTGAAGTATTTTATATTTATATCTCTTACATTAAATCTCTGAGCTTTGTTTCATCTCTCATTTATAATGGTCTTTTGGATTTACATGAAAAAAGTTAAGGTGTTTTTTAAAAATATTCTAGGACTGAAAGAGATTTTGTAAACACAACCTCAGCAATTGCCCATATATGAGGAGAGCCAAGAAACTTAGAATTATTAAACAGAATTGAAACCAAAGGCTGTAATTTACCCAGTTAGCTTCTACATTGAGCCATTTCTAGACTGAGTCCAACCCATCTTTTCATTTTGACAGTTACTATGTCACGTTAGTTTTTTCCAAACTTGAGTCATTTGTTCATCATATTAATTAATTCTATTACTTATCTCTAAAACAGGTAATTTGAAAAAAATCTTAAGTAAATTTTTCTTAAAAGGAAATTTTATATTAGTACCACAAATGGAAGACCAGGGAGTACTACGTGGAATAAAGTGAAGTAACTCTAAAAATAAACACCATGAAACCAAATAATGTTATTAAGTTCTAGTTTGTAGATTTGGAGCCTGAAGTTGACTCTTTGTTAAAAAGATGGATTTAGCAAGTAGTTGGAGAGGTGTGTTAGATATATTGGGATTAAAGTGGGAAAGACTGTCTTCTTGAGGAAATAGAAGAATGAACAGACCTACTAAGGGATTCTTTTTCAAACTTAATAATTCAAAGTTATTTAATGCCTACTTTGCATTCTACTCAAAATAATTTCCCTAAACTCCCATAGTTTTGAGTAGTAAGTCTCAGACATAACCAGAGTGATCCACCCACAATTTCCTTAATTACTCCTACTTCCTTCCTCCCACTAAACGCTTCCTGCCTTAAGCCTTTGTGAAGCTTCTCTCATCTGATACGACTTCTTTTCTCTAACCATCCGAATCTTTTCAGCCTTCAAGATTGATCTTAAAGTTGTTTTGGAGAGGTTTCTTGATCTCCTGGGTTTGTGGGAATCGAATTGTTTTTTAAATCCTTTTATAGTACTCAGTTTGTATTGATCATACTCTAACTTAGTTGTCGGGAGTCTTCTGGTGGCAGAATCCGTCTTTCTTACTAGCGAGGTGGTAAGCGTTCTGAGGGCAGCATGGCACCTTAATCTCCGTCTTAGCATGGTGCAACTTGCATGGTGCAGGTGCTCACTCAATACCTTGCTTACTTGAAATAAAATTTCTCTGAATGCTCCATTTATGATTTGAATATCCATTTGCTAAGTGGGGCTGTATCTATAGAAGATTTATAGCTCTAAGTTTCCACTTGATCCTGCCACTCTGTTCAATGTCATTAAAGCAGAAATAGAAACTTTTAGCAGCCTGTGAGAATGCTAAGTTTTAATTTATTTCTTCTTTGACCTGGAAGTTATGGTTTGTGCTATCTGTGACATTCTTAGGGACCTTAGAAAAGCCCTAACTCAGAAAAGGTGAATTAAATCAAATTGAAACGTTGGACTTGGATTCAATCTAGTAGTCTAGTCATAGGAAGCATTTCTGGAAGAGGCAATGAAACGATGTACCCTAGACCACCCAACACTGTTTTCGTTGTTCAGGCCATCTGATCACACTTGTTTCTCTAGTGTATGATAACTTCAGGGTCTCCCACCATGATATGGTTGCTTTTCAATTTAATCCTTTTTGGGGGTTTGTTTGCCAGGTTAATTAACTGCATTTGTCTCCTATCCTAAAAGGTAACTAACTGTTTCTAAGATTTGGATGCAACATTCCTCAACAGATCACCAAATTTACAAGTAAGTTGTTATTGCTAAAATCTTGATATTTCACTGAGGTAAAATGATCAATATTGCTAAACTTTCTCTGAAACCTTTCCATTGTGTGTGGGTGCACTTCATATGACTTTTAAGATTCTTGATGGTTGAAATGACTTTCTTCAGAAAGACACTCTTTTTCAGAGGCCTTGTCTTCCTCTGTGAAACTTTTTAAAAACAGCTAGAGTACATTTTAAACTGCACAACACAGAAAATTATTATAAGAGACTGGAATTCACATAGGGAGCAGAGATGTCAAATCTGACTAAGCTAATCTGTAGTCCCTTCTCCTTGTTTTTGATTAGAGGTGTTCAGATTGCATTTTCATGGCCTTTATAGAATTGTCAGCATGTAGGAACATTGAAGGGCTAATCCTTTTCATTTACTTAAATATTCCAAACCACGGTGAAAACATTTTTACACCTAAAAGGAAAGATTGTGGGTGAAAACTGAAGATACATGATTTATCACTCCCCTCACAAATAAAATTTATTCATTGCATCCACCAGCCATCACACAGATGGTCAGAAAATTGGCTTTTTGTAGGGATGTGGATTCAGGCATGAATATTAATATGAGACAGATGTAAACGCATATTAATATGCATTTGCTTTGCATGGACTGACATTACAATATTTTCATTAAAGAAACTGCATTTGAAAAGAAAGTATAGGTCACCTTTTATAAAGCATAAAATTGTATGGAAGAATATATTTATTGGCTCTTGAAAACTGCTGTTGATAAGAAATGGAAAAACTAACGTTGAATCTGTGGTCAGATGTTGACAACATGGCAACAGAGGCATCAGAAGGATGTTGCTCCTCTGGATTACAATTAAACTATATTTTCCAACTTTAGACATATAGGGTATCAGCTGCTACTTGGGCAATCTAAGAAGCAAAGCCCTATTTGAATATGATACATGGACACGTATAAATTATGAGGAGTCTCAGATAAGCTATCTAGAAAGATCCATTCACATCGTGAGACATGTTCACTGTGTGGTTGCTGTAATGGCAGTGATTCATAAAAATGTAAGATTTATGCAGGCATGGTACTTTGGGATTTTTTTTTTTCTTCGGTAGGGGAGAGCATTTATGCTCAAATCAGCACCAGCATCTGTGCTGTTAGTATATGCTTATGGTAGCATTGTGCTTCCTTCCCAAGTGGGAGGAGAGAACGTGACATTGTAAAAAGCTATTCACATGCTTGCTGCTTTGTACTCATAAACCGTTCACAGGGTGTTTTGCCACTAAAATATTGCTTACTGGAGAGAACAGCAGCTTTCTTCTGTTGGCGAATCCCCTTAAAACTGCTGTGTTGGCTCTTCAGACAAACATGATTACATCCCAGCACATAAACATGCAAGTTAATAATTATAAATAATCTGTTATCGATTATTCACTTCAGTGACTTTGCTAATCCTTATAAAACTTCCATGAAGCTTCTCAGTTCCATTCTCCAACAGTGGTTTCCTCCTTCTGACTTCCTCATACCTTTCCAGATGCCTTTTGAAAAGATTCATTGGAGGTCAAGCAATGTGTCCAAAAATGACATCTTCCCCCAACACTAGCATGGAATAGTGGAGTGAGCATGACCTCTGGGGTCAGGAATCTTTGGGTTCAAACCCGGGCTCTACCTCTTACTGGCCACATGACCTAGGCAAATAATTTAACTTTCCTGAGCCTCAGTTTCTTATAGGCAAATATAGGAATAGTTATACCAGTTTCCACAGTAATTTTCATATGATAGTTTGGTGTATTAAATGTGAAAACTTATGGGAAATTGCCTAGCATGTCTGACATGCAGTAATTTCTCAGATCTGAATTTACAGTTTGTATTTCTTTTGCTGTAGTGGCCACTTTTCTAATCTCTTTTTTATTACTCAGTTATGTTCATTTCTGTCTCTTATTTATTTTCACTGTCACCATTCTGCTTTGGTCTTGATTATAGTTTTGGTCTTTTGCTAGGCAGTGGTTTCATAACTGGTTTTCCCCTCTCCTTATCTAAACTATGGTGTTGGTTGATCTTCCTAGATTGTAAACCCAAACCATCAGTTGGCAGGCAGTGTCTTTTTTGCTGAGACTCTGATCTGCCCCTGCAGGCCAGTCTGTCTTCCTCAGGATGGCTTTTCCCCAAATCTGCTCTCACCTTCTTGCCTTGATCTTGCCAAGATTCGATCTGGAAGAGCACCTCTTCATATCACCACCTGATAGGTTTCTACCTGTTTGAATAATTCATCTTCCAGGGATCCCCCCCCCCCCCCCCCCCCGCCGAACACTCATAGCATTAGGCTTCAGTCCAATAAGCGTTTGCTGAGCAGTTTATCTGACAAACACATTCATAGCACTCACTCAGTCTTTCGTCACAACCTATCCTGCATCCGTTGTACAGGGGAGGAAATTGAGGCACAGAGAGTAAGGTAACTCCCCTGGTCACAGAGCTGGTAAGTGGCATATGGCAGGTTTCAACTCGGGAGGTGTGACTGCAGGGTATATGTTATTAGTTACGTGTCTTCTCTGCCGGGATGCTTCTAAACTTCAAAATTTTACATAGTTCATGTGTCTTCCTATCAGTCTTGTTCTTGTTAATGTACTATTGCAGTTCTCTACCAAGCCTTCCATTTTGTAAAAACATCCCCCCAAAACCAAGATGTCATTTTTCTGGATTATTGAATTATTTAGTTTTATCTGCCATGTTTGAGTCAAAAGATTGATACCATTGTTCATCTGAAAGGGTTCTGGATTTGCATGGCTATTTGATAGCCAATTCTCTCTCTCTCTCTCTCTCTCTCTCTCATTCTCTCTCTCTCTGTATGCATAAGATATTTCTTCTTATATTTGCTTATTATATTTCTTTTAGGACTGATATAAAATATTTTCACTTTGGCTCCGTAATTCTTATAAATATCCTTTATATCTGTTGTTCATACACTGAAGACTTCCAACAAGATGAGACGTTTTACATTAAGCAGGCCAAAAACATTCCCATGCCTGTAGGCACCTAGTAGTTTTCTAGATAGAAAACAAGCCTGTTTCCACACTGCCTTATTTCCGGTGCCTGGCATATTGCCTGTAATATGGCTAGTAAACAAGTGCTAAAAGAACCATTCTATTTCTTCATGTTGTTCTAAGTACTCTTAGTAATAAGTTATTTATATGTTAATTTATTCCTTCATGTTTGTTATGATCACCCTTGGTGTGGTCCCTAAAGTTGCAATTCAGAGTTCCATACAGTTAATTCCAAAGAAACAAAGAAATGAATCTTTATTTCTCATTTGAGGATGGCTGGGGGTATAGTGAATAGAGCCCAGGATGATTACAGAATATATTTAGGTCCTTTAACCCTACTTCTTTCCACTCACGCAGGCATTCATTTTTTAAAGCGGGGCACCTGGTCAGGGGGGCACATACTCTTTAAGAGGTCCATAAATGGGTTTTGGGATCCATGAAATTACTAAAATTGTACATAATAGTATATAAATCTTTTTGGCAGGAGAGGGTCCATCGATTAAAAAAATAAGTTATTTTATATTATTCTTATTTGTCTTTTTAAATAATAAAAGTAATGTATTCACATTGTAAAAAGTCAAACTGTATAGAAGAATAGCAAGTAAAAAAGTTCAACCAGCACAGAAGTATATTAAGTAAAGAGAATTCTTATTTTCTTCACTTTTAATGTTATGTTTTTTATGTTAATTTTATTTTTATTTGAGAGAGAGGGAGAGGAAGGGAGAGAGAGAGGGAGGGAGAGACAGAGAGAGAGAGACAGAGACAGAGAGAGACCAGTTTGTTGTTCCATTTATTTATGCATTCATTGGTTGATTTTTCTATGTGTCCTGACCGGGGATCGAATCCTTAACCTTGGCATTTTGGGCTGATGCTCTAACAGCTGAGCTACCTGGCCAGGGCCTTAACTTTTTATATTCTCAATCTTTTTCTTCATAAGGGTACCATCCCATAATTCTGTTTGGTAACAGACTTTAATATTACAGTCATATTTCAATGTCAGTACATATAGATCTACCTTTTTAAAAGCTTTATTTTGAAATAATTATAGGTTCACAGGCAGTTGTAAAAAATATAGAGAGGTCCTGTGTTTCCCCGAAGGGTAACATACTGCATAACTTTAGCACTATATTGAAACAAGGAGACCTGCAGAGTTTATTAATATTTCACCAGTTTTACATGTAGCTGTGTATGTGTGTGTGTGTGTGTGTGTGATTTATGCAATTGTATCATGTGTAGATCCATGTAACCACTACTACAAATATGGTACAGAACTGTGCATAACCAGAAGGATTCCTCCAGCAACCCATTTACAGCCACAACCCTGCTGCCTGTTTTTCCTAACCCCTGGCAGCCAAGATTCCTTTCTTCAGCTTTATAATTTTGCTATTTCAAGAAGGTTCTATAAATGAAATCATACCATTTATAGTCTTTTGAGATTTGTTTTCTTCCCCCCCTCAGTGTAAGTTCCCAGAGTTATCCGAGTTGTTGCGAGTATCAACAGTTCACTGCTTTTTATTGCTGAGCGATATCTCAGACTGTTGTAGTGGTTTGTTTAGCCGTTTGCTCACTGCAGGTCATCTAAGTTGTTTTCAGTTTGGGGCTGTTATGAATAAAGCTGCTATGAACCTCAGAGTAGAGGCATTTTTATTTCTTTGAGCTAAATGCTCAACAGTGCAATTGCTGGGTCATATGTTAAATGCATATAATTTTACAAGATATTGCAAATCTATTTTGAGGCCCATAGCTTTTTCAGATTATTGACGGGAGCTCTGACCCTAAGAAGGTTGAATCAAATTGACATGACTCAGAGTGGGCCTGTGTTCCAGTTACATGCTCCAAATTGTCTTGCAAGGAAACGTCTCTTTTCTCATTCTTTCTTCGGCTGCTCATAGGCACGGCACACCAAAGCTTCAGCAACTGTGTTGGCGACCTCCCCAACTCACAGCTCTTGTCTTAGAGCTTCCCTAACTTCTATTCATCTACAATTGTAAAAAAAAATTAAAAATACTATATGAATTTCTTTTACTAATTGTGTGGTTCTAGGTTTAACAAAACTATTAAAATTTTATTTTATTTTTTCTTTTTATTGCATTTATTGGGGTGATGCTGGTTAACAAAATCATACAGGTGTCAGGTTCACAGTTCTACAACACATTGTCTATACACTGTGTTGTGTGTTCGCCACTCCAAGTGGCTGTGGAGGAGGGTACAGCAGGGATAAATAATTTAAAAACTTACAGTTGACATTCAGTATTGCATCAGTTTTAGGTGTACAGCATAGTGGTTAGACATTTACATTTATTTAACTTACAAAGTGACCCCCTAATAAGTTTTGCACTTACCTAACACCATGTATAGTTATTGAAATATTATTAACTATATTCTCTAAACTGTATTTTACATCCTCATAACTAATCTGTAGCTGTGAATTTGTATTTCTTAATCCCTTCACCTTTTTCTCCTAGGTCCCTAACCCCGCTTGCCTTTGGCAACTATCATTTTGTTCTCTGCATCTATAACTTTGCTTCTGTCTCGCTTGTTTATTTTGTTTTGTTTTGTTTTGCTTTTAGATTTCAAATATAAATAAAACCATATAGTATTTGTCTTTCTTTGTCTAACCTATTTCACTTAGCACAGTAACCTCCCTCTGAGTCCATCTATATTTTTGCAAATGGTAAGACTGCCTTTTTTATGACCAAATAATATACAATGAATATATGTACAACATCTTCTTTATCCATTTGCCTTTTGACTGGAGCATTTAATCCATTAACATTTAAAGTAATTATTTTTTTAAAGGTTTATTTTATTCTCATTAGAAAGAAAGAGGGGAAGGGAAAAAGAGAAACATCAATGTGAGAGAGAAACACTGATCGGCTGCCTCCTGCCTGTACTTCAGCAACCTGGGCATGTGCCCTGACTGGGAATTGAACGAGCAACCTTTCAGTTATGGGACAATGTTCCAACCAACTGAACCATGATGGCCAGGGCAGCATTTAAAGTAATTATTGATAAGTATGTAGTTATTGCCATTTTATTGTTTTCTCATTGTTTTTTGTAGTTCTCCTTTCTTATTCTTTTGTTGTCTTCTCTTGCACGTTGTGAACTTTTTGTAGTGTTGTGCTTGGATTCCTTTCTCTTTATTTCCTGTTTATCTCATATATTGTTGGTTGGTGGTTGCCATGTGCTTCATATATACCAAGCTATGTATACAGCAGTCTATTTTAAGTTGATGGTTGCCTAAGTTTGAACGCATTCTATAATGACCACCATTTTTATTCACCCCTTCCATATTTACGTTTTTGTATCAATTTTTACTTTTTTGGTACATGTGTTTGTGTGTATTCCTTAATTTACTGTTGTAATTAAACATGAGCTTCCTACTTTTTCCTTTTAACCTTTGTCCTTGCTTTAGTGTTGTTTGATCCATTGCTTTTATTATGTCTGCCTTTGTCAGTGAGAATATTGTTTTGTGATGTTTTCTTATTCATGGTTTTGCTTTTCTTCTCCTTAAAGAAGTCCCTTTAACATTTCTTGTAATACTGGTTTGGTGGTGATGAACTCCTCAGCTTTTTCTTATCTAGGATCATCTGCAGTCTTTTAAATATCCATTACCTGCAAAAGATATCAGCATCAACTCTTGCTTTTAAGTATTTTGACTGCATTTGTCATACTGTATTTTTTAAATCTACATCATTGACACTCCATCAACTGATTGTTAGTGCCTGCTCTGCTACTTTTGTGTTCCTGAGAAGGTTAAGTTTTTTCTATTCACTCTTCATAGCATTTTCTGTGTCTTCAAGGTGCAGCTCATTGAAACCCAATGTTAGGTACCATCCTTTTTGCTGTTGGGAGTGCTGAAAAGAAAACAGCTCTACTTAGGCTGGAGGCAAGCAGTGAATTTTCTAAGATGAGAAGGATAATGATAAAAATTGATTACACCAAATTTTCATCTTTAAGATATGATTTCTGCCCGATGTCAAGTCCTCTACATCTAGGCCCTCTCTGCTTGGTTGGTCTTGGTTCAGCTTTGACTAGATTTTAATGATTGTGAGCAAACAAGTAATTTTCTTATTCTCTCCCTCTCTTTTCAGCTAATATTTATCAAGAGCTAATTAAGTGCCAAGCATTGTGTTAAGTATTTTGCGTGCATTGCCTCATTAAATGTTTACAGCAACCTGTGCACTTAGTCCATGGCTGTCTTATCTGAGGCTTTCCTTCCCTCTAACACAGGCTGACTTGGCTTCATGCACACTGGGTACTCAAGGCCAGTGCTTATCCTTTATTGTGCTGAGACCTTCAGTTGCTCCCAGTAGAGGGATAGACTCAGAAAGGTCAGTTGAATTTGTTCCTGAACCTGTGCTTTAGATGTGCTTATTGCTGAAATAATATAAATTGATTAAATATTACATACAATGATGATCTGTAGATGGGAAATCAAGAGTATCTTTTTTATGAAAACTAAATAGAATGTTTAGAAAGACTTAATAAAGAAGTTCACTAAACAAGTTGCTGTTAAATGTAGTGGGGGAAAATACCTAGAAAAATTTTACATTTAGACTGTTTTACAAGTATCTGTATGTTCTTTTCCTCTTCAAAGAAAGTCAAACTGGAAATTATAGATACATTATGACTATGGTTTATGCGATCAAGAAAAAAAAGGATCTTGTTACTATTTTATAACCTCGATATTCATTTATATGTTTTAAGTTACTGTAAAATATTTAAGGTGTGTTTGTATTATTTTAGGACTTCCCTTTTAACTGATATTTTTGCTTATACAACTAATTTGAGGATTGAATTATGCAGAATAAGAACCCTGCAACAGTACTATAGCACTTTAAAGGTGAGGAAATGGAAGCTTAGAGAGTTTATGTAACTTGTGTTTTTTTCTTAGACAATTCATGATACATTATGAGATATTGAAAAACTAGGATTAAATATATGTCTTATGTATCAGGAAATTGCTTCATCCTATATCAAGGTTTTTAAAATATATCTATATTTGTGCCTAAAACCACTGTGGACGGTGATGCTAAATCTAAAACATAGTAACATTACAGTTCAAATATTCAGGAATGTTCAATGAAAAAAAGAAGGTGACAAACCCTATATATGAGAATTACATATATATAATATGTGTGTTTTAGATTATCATCACCATCAAATACATGTAACTCCAACAAAATAATTTATACCAAGTGTTAATGCTTGTTTTTATTTCTGAGCAATAAGAGGAGAGATTATTTCTTTATTTTGCTTTTCTACACTTTTCAAAATTATCTCTTTGCATACATAATATTTTTATAATCATTTAAAATGTTCTAAAAAAGCCATTATGGGCTTGATGTTTTTCTTTCCCCTTCATCCTAAAAACATGCTGTTTTTCCTGTTATTACAGTCATCTTAATATGGTGGCATGGAGTCAGGGGAAGAGAAGGAATCTACAATATTTTTTTCCTTTGTCTGGCCTTTTGGACAAATTGCTTTAAAAAACAGGCTTGCTTTCCAACCGACTCTTCTCTGATATAATTCATCTCAGATGTTACTCTCCTGGGCCTACCAATGCCTTATCAGTGCTGCGCTCTGAAGAATTGAATGCAGTATGAGTTGAATTAACGGAGCTTCTGTCATCCTAGATCTCTATTATGTGGAAGATTATAAGAAGTCTCCTGTCTTGTGACCTGCAATGGCCCAGCTAGACTGAATAATTCACTCTATCTACGGCCAGCTATTTATGCCTTATGCTTTTCAAATGGTAGTTTTCTAACAAATGAATAAAAACCATGGATAAACAAGTTTTCAGATTTCCTTCCTTATATACCGTTAGTAGTTTCCTGAACTATATAAATGTGCAAATGAAAATAGTCTCTTTTTGTTCAACTGGTTTTCTGTGTGCAATTTATGTAGTTATGTCCCTGTCTTTTCTTTTTGATGGCAACAACTGCTGATACAAAGATGAATTGTAATGTTACTTGTCTGGCATCTGAGTGATGTATGCCAAGGAATGCAATGATTAGGGTCGGCGGTGTTCCTATGTGGAAAAAAAAATATATTTACTTATTAATTTTCATTGGTGAAATAATTGCCTGCCAGTATGCAGAGCTTTTAGTTAAAAACAAACAAACAAACAAAGAGTTCTAAGTTTTAGTTTCCTACAGAACATGATAATAATTTATTAAACTTTAACAATTTTTTCCAGGAGTCAGTGATGGTGGGGGGCCTCTGTGTGAAGCATAGAAAAAACATCTCTTTGAGGTTAGGTGCAATTTTCTTGCTTTTAATGGGGAGCTCAGGGTGTTCCAATCATCCTTGCTTCACAGTTGGGAGTTTTGCCTTGGTGTTCTCATAGTGCCCAGAAGGAATGATAAAGCAGCTGTTACAAAGCTCTCTGAGAATCTATCTCTTACTTTGCCACAGTAAGAGAGTGAAGTACACATGTGGTGAATAAAAAACTTAGAGTGCGGTCAGCCTGTCCAACCTGGAGGAACACAAGGCTGTAATTGCTCAAGTGGGACCCACGTGTTGTAGCCCAGAGATGATTCTCTTTGACCTCTCTAGTTTTTCTGCCTGAGCCTTCCAAGAGGTGAGAATAATGATGTTCATGGATACATATTGTGCATAAGCAACAGGGAGGGTGGCACGTAGCAGATTTGAGGGCCACAAAATGTTTTATTAATTTTTCCCTTGTCTTCCAAATGTAAGATGCTTATGCCATGAGAGTAGTCTTGAGAGTTCAGTCTTTGACTTTTCTTGTACAGTTCATTACTCTCTGCTAATCCACCAGATAGTCAACAACAGGGAACCAAATGGAAACTATGTGAGGATGAATCAAATACCTTCTTCATTATAGGTTTTCCTGAGCAAAGAATAAGAGAGAGTTCACTCAGGTGATCTCCTGGGGCAGTGTCCGAAAACTTCTGCCCAGAGGCCTGCTTCTGCTTTTGCACTAGCACGTGACAAAGGCTCCCAGCCACACAAGGTCAGGCCTGGTCATTTCCAATGACTAGACATTCGTTGCACTTTGGTGACCAAACAAATCACATATTATTATAATAAGAGCTCTTATGGAAAGAATCTCAGGGGATGAAAAAGTCTTGTTTTTGTAAAGTACCATCACTTTTGTCTATCTTTGTAATGATAAAAGTAAGACATACTCATTAACATAAAAGGAAAAAAATGAGAGAAATAAAGTAATCCCATAACCAGTGGTAATTATGGCTAACATCTTCGTGTGTTTTTTCATGCTGTTCCTTACGCATGTGTAAACTACCCTTTACACATACAGTTCATTTTTTTAATATAATAATGGAATCATCCCATTCATATTGTTGAATAATCTGCTATTTTCACTTGATAATACCATGGTCATTACTGTGTGTCAATACATTAACCTTGTATCATAATTTTTAGAAAAATGTTTATTGATCTGAAAGAGAGAGAGAGAGAGAGAGAGAGACTTGTTCCACTTACTGATGCATTCATTGATTGATTCTTGTATGTGCCCTCACTGGGAATTGAACCTGCAACCTTGGCATATTGGGGATGATGCTCTAACCAACTGAGCTACCCAGCCAAGGCTAAGCTTATGTTGTAATTTTTAGTAGCCACATAGTAATCATTTATATAGTTTTGCTGTTAATTATTAAACTGATTCACCACAGATAGACCTTCCATTTATTTCCACTATTCTCGTCGGCAGCCGTCCGTCTCGAGAGACGATGGTGTAGCTTCCTAAGAGTCTATCTGCACCGCCGAGAATGGTTGTGCAGTCCGACTCGGGAGTGACACGGTATCTGTCTCCTCCCGTGTTGAATCGACATCTTGCGATGACGCTGGAGTGTCCTCTCCAGTGAAGCTGAAGCTACAGAGCCTGGGCAGGGTGATATGGAGGGTCTGCTGTTGCCCATGCAGCAGACCCCCCCTCTCTTCGCAGCTGAAGGATCCAAGGGAAAGACGGAGTCAATACAGCTTGGCTTCAGGTGCGCTGCAGGAGTTGCCGGTGTTGACTACAACGTCAAACCGCCTTAGGGACTCCGGCTCCGGATTTTCTGTCGGGGTTTACTCCCTTAGCCTTTCCCCTGAAGAGGTATGCCGCAAGGCAGCGGAGGTTTTTTGGAGTCAGAGTTTTCCTTCTCTGATGTGCCCTGACTGGAAGATTGAACCAGCGACACTTAGCTCGCAGGCCGACGCTCAATCCACTGAGCCAAACCAGCCAGGGTATTCCACTATTCTACTATTATAATAAACTGTATGATAAATACTTTTGCAATCTCTTTTCCCCCACATTTGACAAATTATGTTAGGAAATAAAATTTCTGGAAAATAATTAAAAACTGTAGCCAAGCTGTTATGTAAAGGTGTTAAACCGAGTTATGTTCTGCCAGTAGAGAATGTGCATGTTCCCTCAAACTCTTGCCAACATTAAAAAAAAATCTTTTAATCTGTTAAATTAAAAATATCATCAGTTTTTTGCCCTGATTTCATTTATTTTATAACTAATAAGATAGAGCATCTTTTAAAAATTAAAAAAAATTTATAGTTGACATTGAATATTATATTACTTTCAGGTGTACAGCATAGTGTTTAGACATTTATATAACTTACAAAGTGATCCCGCTCCAATGAGTCCGGCACTCACTTGACTCAATTATAGTTATTACAGTATTATTGACTATATTTCCTATGCTCTACTTTACATCCTAGCTCAGTGGATTGAGCGTCGGCCTGCGAGCTAAGTGTCGCTGGTTCGATCTTCCAGTCAGGGTACATCAGAGAAGGAAAACTCTGACTCCAAAAAACCTCCGCTGCCTTGCGGCATACCTCTTCTGGGGAAAGGCTAAGGGAGTAAACCCCGACAGAAAATCCGGAGCCGGAGTCCCTAAGGCGGTTTGACGTTGTAGTCAACACCGGCAACTCCTGCGGCGCACCTGAAGCCAAGCTGTATCGACTCCGTCTTTCCCTTGGATCCTTCAGCTGCGAAGAGAGGGGGGGTCTGCTGCATGGGCAACAGCGGACCCTCCATATCACCCTGCCCAGGCTCTGTAGCTTCAGCTCCACTGGAGAGGACACTCCAGCGTCATCGCAAGATGTCAATTCAACACGGGAGGAGACAGATGCCGTGTCACTCCCGTGTCGGACTGCACAGCCATTCTCGGCGGTGCAGATAGACACTTAAGAAGCTACACCATCGTCTCTCGAGACGGACGGCTGCCGACGACGACGACGACTTTACATCCCCATGACTATTTTGTAAGTATAAATTGGTAATTTTTAATCCCTTCATATTTTCCCCCCAGACTCCTACCCCCCACCCCCATTGGCAACCATCAGTTTGTTCTTGTATCTACGATTTTGCTCGTCTTGTTTGTTCATTTATTTTGTTTTCTAAGATTCCACCTATAAGTGAAATCATGTGGTATTTGTCTTTCTCTGTCTGACCTATTTCACTTAGCATGACACCCTCTAGGTCCATCCATACTGTCACAGATACTAAGACTTCATTATTTTGTATGACTGAGGAATATTTCATTGTATATATGTACCACATCTTCTTTATTCATTCATATTTTGATTGAAGCATTTAATCCATTTACATTTAAAATAATTATTGGTAGGTATGCAGTTATTGCCATTTTATTAATTGGTTTCTGATTGTTTTTGTAGTTCTTTTTCTTATTCTTTTGCTCTCTAACATAGAGTATCATTTGTATGCTTGTAAGCCATTTGTATTCTTTATTTTATGATCTGCCTTTTCATAACTTTTGCTCATTTTTCCCTGTTAAGCTGTTTATATTTTCCTTATTGATTTTTAAGTTTGTTATGTATTAAGCATATTCATTATTTTGTCATAAATCCCCACCTAATCCCCATCTGTCAACTGAGTTTTAGAAACTTTGTTAATGGTGCTATGGGTCAAACAGAAACTTTAAAAATGATGTGTAATCAAATTTATCCATCTCTTTACTTCATGATTTCTATCTTTGGTGTAATTTCTAGCCCAAGATTATATCAATTTCACTTATATTTTCTTTTAGCATTTTTATTATTTGTTTCTATCTGAATCTTAAATCTAGCTGGAATGTTTCATACATTTCAGTATACAGCATGGGTTAGAAACTTAGCAACTTTTTCTCCTTAAATGGTTAGCCAGGTTCTCCATTATCACATATTAAATTTTCTATCATTTCATTATTGTTTTGAGTTACAGCAGATTATAAATTCTGATACATACTAGGTGTATTTCTGAATTTACTCTTTTGTTAATCTAGTCTTTCAAAAACTGTAACAGAATATAGTGAGTAACTGGAGGGCATATCCTTTGGCCTATTTAGCCATCATATTATATACCACCTTTTCATAGCAGTTATACACGTCTGCACTCGAATCCAACTCTGTCACTGGTTAAGTATGCAATTACACAACTGTCTCTTAAATAACTCGTGTTACCTGATCTGAGAAGACACACAACCCTAATTAGATTAAATAGGACCCACTCTCAGGTTATGTGCCCTGTCCAGAAAGTATAAAACTCTGTTTTCTACTGGCCATTTTCATAAGAATGATACAGTCCTACCCCTCATTTTTATGTCTACCGAATCACTCTGATGCTCCTGTTTTCCCAATCAGATGGGTATGCCCACTGAAGGTGCCCAGATGCAGTTATAAATTACCTGGTGCCCTCTTTTTTATGGAGTCTGATCCTCTAAGTTGTTTATAGATATGTATTTCTCCTGATTGTAAGGCCTGTCTTCAATACCCTATGTGACACTAAAACAACTCAATATATCTTAACTTTCTAGACTCCTTTTTTATTCTTTAACCCAGCCTTTCCTTATGCTAGGTATATGCTGGGACATTGCTCTGTCTCTTATAGCAGGATTAAATATCCCAGCACCCCAAAATAGAATTACTCTTTCAGTAACAGGAATAGTTGTTTCTTAATACAGGGTCTATCTCTTGTTCACTACTGGATAAACATGGACAAATTTACATTCTCTGGCCTTTTTTCCTTTGATTATACGTGTGCCTCTCTTCTGTTGATACATCTCTTTTTTATACTTATTCTCAGATACAGTCGATTGGGTTGTAACTTTGATTTTTTACATTCTAGCCCTTGGTTGTTGGGCTTGGTGGATTCCTAAATTCATGCAGCAGCACATTTATACACTGATTCTTAGAACCACTGAATATGGTAATCCTAATTATGCTGACTCTTACCACTTTTGGTTTCAATGGGTGGTTGTTTCCTGACTTTGTTTCCAAATTCAGAGGGTGTGGATTCTTGAGTACAGCCTCCAAATGAGCAGTGAGTTCTTTTATGCTGCTGAAAGGAAATGTATGCTCTAATCCTATTTCCATTTTCCTTGGGTGACACAGGATGAGGGAGTTACAGCTTTCACATGTAACGTTATCTGTCTAGAAGGTAATAGAAGGCTTGATTGTTCTAAACTGCTGTTGAAAGATACAACCGCTACTAAACCATTACCTATATATATATTTTTTATCACCCACTATTCATTATAATGCCTTTGTGTTATGTCAGTGTTATGAGAGGCAACCAGTATTTATTAGGTATCCACTGGTTGTGTGATATTGTGGTAGGTGCTTCCAAGGGCACTTATTTAAAATGAAATATTATAAGGGAGGAGAGTGACAATTTTTTCTCTGCAGTTTACCATTCTACCTTTCATTGTGAATTAGGTCACCAGGTTGGTCAAATTACTCATTATGTCCCAAGGACTCTGTTAGGATTTCCTAGATATATGAGTGTGTTTGTCATGTGTTTTAGATGGGCTGACTGCAATATGGCCTTTGGACGAATTTGCAAATATAACAATAAAAAATAGTTTCTCCCATTACATTTATATATTAACAGTAAAGAGCAAGAAATACTAGGACCATGCAGCAGTGATTTGGAAAAGAACAACATTTTCTGAGAAAGGAGAAAGAAATCGCACATGCGTGTGTGTGTTTCTCAATCTCAAGTGTCATAAGAGCTTTCATTTTAATATGTATTCTTTGGAGCTTGGTTAGCTTAATAATTTTAGGTCTGTTTACCGAAGTAAACTTAGCTTACCTTATTACATGTCATGTCCTGGGATTTCTGGTGAGGCCTTAATGATCTCCTTTTGAGAATAGTTTCTGACATCTTGGCTTCTGATCGGTATAAACTTCCAATTTCCTTGGTCTTTGGATTCATCAAGCATCTTAAGTCTACAGTGTAGAGGTAGCTATAATGATCACCTGCAGACCAAGTGGGTTTGGGTACCTGTCCACTTTGGCACGCATGGCATGCCTTTTGGTCCTACTCCTTTGGTTTCTGTGGTGGTGGTGGTGTCTTTCGTTACATTATGGAGTCCTGCTAGGTATTTACTATAAGCAGCAAGTATGCCAAGACCTTTTTGAAGCTTTGGATGCTTATTTTCTCATGAGAATGATGATGACTTGAGTTATAACTCACTTTTTATTCTCTGCCCAAAGTTGTTGTTGTTTTATTGTTTTTTTTTTTTTTTTTTTTAACAAAGCTAGAACCTATCCTGGTGTTGTGATTACTGGATGTAATAAGTAGAGGGTGGCATGACATGTTCTTGTACACGAAGAGGTATTAAACACAGAAATAGCCTAACTCATTGAACAAGGCATTTCAGTGCAATGGAACCAACATTTGTACACGTGGTAGCCATTATCATTATTAAGATATTGATAAATTTCAATGCATGCAATCTCATAATTTTACACAATATTCAAATATTTACTAGGATTTAATTTGCATGATGTTGTATGTTGTCCATGTGTGTCCTTTTATTTAGCAGAGGCAAAGTAGATACCATTGCCTTGTCTGGGGAGGCATCATGGGGAACTGGAGACCCAGGCAGACCTGGGGTAGGATTCCATTCCAACCACTCTAGTCAACTCAGTAGTGAATGTGAGCAACTTACTCTCTTCTCTGAATTGAGGATTGTATTGGGTTCTAGTCAGGAGGCAGCAACCATATCAGTTATAGTAACAGAGAGAATTCAATATTAAGATTGTTAACATGGTATTAGAGAAACTAAAGATTAGAAACAAACACCTTGGACAGGAGACTTCCAGCCAAGATGGAGACTTAGACTGACAGGCTCTGTTTCCCTCCACAACTAAGAAGGAATACAACTACCGCAAAACCAGGAATAACCAGAAGCTCCAGAAAATAAATGGAAGTCCAACATATGAAGTTATAAAGAAGTGGTGCTCGTCCGGACAGGTAGGAGGGTGAAGCCAGGGAGAAGAGGTCAAGCTGTGCTGTCCACAGCAGCAGCAGCGACGGAGGCAGGATGGCGATAAACACAGACACCCGTATTTAGGGGGAGGTGAGAGGCGCCTGGGGAGCACCCCTGGCTGCAGACAAGACCCGTCAGCTTGCGATCCCAAAGCCCAGGAAGGCAGACCTCCATTGTTTTGGACTGTGAGGCCCAGAGGGGGTGGGGACGGAGGAGGAGGCTCCCGGTCTCTCAGCAGAGAGTGAATGGCAGGAAACCATCTTGGACCCCCATCCCCACAGAAAATGCCACAGTGTGGTGAGAAGGGTCACCCGGCTGTGACGAGTGCACGGGGCTCTGCCCCCTATAGCATAGGAGGTGTGACAGCCCTGCCCAGGAAGCAAAGATAAACACAAAACAGGATGTCACAGATCATGATAGAGATCCTGGTGACACAGCTGACCAGACAGCAAATATCTAATCTAACTAAGCAGCAGATAGGAAATCTTTCTGCGGCACAGTTCAGAGCTTTGCTTATAAAAATGCTTACAGAACTAACAGCAGATTTTAAACAAGATGGGGAAGGAATGAAGGCTAGTCCTGCTGAAATGAACAAAAACACATACAAAACTAGTGGTGAGGGCAAGAAAACGAGGGACCAAATCAACAAATTGGAACATAGGGAAGGGACAAGTGGTCAACCAGCGCAGAAAGAGGAAACGAGAAGTGAGGAAAATGAGGAGAGGCTCAGAAATGTATCGGACAGCTATAAGCAGGCCAATATCCAAATCATAGGGCTGCCGGAAGGTGAAGAAGAATAACTAGAAATTGAAAAATTATGTGCAAAGATAATGAAGCAGAACTTCCCTAACTTGGGGAAAGAAATAGACTTACAGTTCTAGGAAGCACAGAGAGTTCCAAAAACACTGGACCACACCAAGACACATTATAATAACAATGTCAAAAATTAAGGATAAAGAGAGAATCTTAAAAGCAGCAAGAGAGAAGAAGAGAATTACATACAAAGGGGTCCCAATAAGACTCTCAGCTGATTTCTCAAAAGAAACTCTGCAGGCAAGAAGGGACTGGCAAGAAATATTCAAAGTAATGAAAAAAAAAACCTACAACCACAATTACTCTATCCAGTGAAGCTGTCATTCAGAATAGAAGGGCAGAGAAAGTGCTTCCAGGACAAAGTAAAACTGAAGGTGTTCATCAGATCCAAACCACTGTTATATGAAATGTTAAATGGACTTGTTTAGGAGAAGGAGGATCAAAACTATGAACATTAAAATGAAAACTGTATCACAACAACCAACAACAGAAGCTAGGGAATTGAAACAAAGGCAAACTAAGTAGGCAACGAGAGTGGAAAAAGAATTATAGATATGGGGAACATTTTGGGGGGAGGTCATCAGTGTGGAGGGGGAAGGGGGAAGGGAGGGAGATGGTACAGGAATTAAGAAGCATAGTAGGAGGGAGTGGAGTAGATAGGAAGAGGTTGAGAAGAACTGTATGCACAACCAATGGGCATGGACTAAGAGGAGGGGACAACTTGAGGGAGCGGGGGCCACTGGGTGGAGGGGAACAAAGGGAAAGGAAATTGGGACAACTGTAATAGCATAAACAATAAAGCATATTAAAAAAAAATTAAACACCTCGGTATCAAGGAGGTGATTATGCACGAAGCAGCTACCACCCTTGTCTGGGAAACAAAAGGAAGAAGTTGCAATGATCAAAACTTAGAATACTGGAGGAGCGGCACTGCAGAGCTTGGATGTAGACCTCTGAGGAGGGTGTGCTAGGTGCCTGGGCTGGTGTCACTGAAGGGCAGCATCACGAGGCAGGTTTTAGGAGTGCAGAAGAACTGCACACACGAATCACTGTTGCTACTGGAATGAAAGCTGCTACTGCAAGATGGAATGAGCTGCGGCTGCCAGGGCTAAGAAGTGTTGCTGAGGTGATGCTGACAAGAACAGGAAATAAAACAGGACGGATCAAATCCCTTCTTTCCCCTGCAGCCTTGCAATCTCTCTCTGATGCCCCTTATTGGCAGAGCCTAACAGGGAGCAGCTGGCAAAGCGGAAATGTGGTCTTCAGAGGCCCAGCCCCAGGATCACAGAGCTGGGTGGAAACAGGTGGTTTGAAACTGAGGAACAATTGCTTAATAACCAGCAGAGGGGTGGCATTACCTACCCCTGAAATTTGTTATGATTTTAACCATTATTATTTTAATTGAAATTTATGTAAAGAATCTAGTGTGATGACTGGCTTATGGGAAGGGCTAAAACCCATCAGTTCTTTTCAACTTTTGCTAGTTTACAAAATCTTTTATAAGCCTAGTTATTGAAAATGGCCAATTATACTTTGATACTATGATTCTTCGATTTTAATCCTAGCTGCACCCCAGTAGCATTCACATATACAGATTAGTACATGAAATCCATTGATTATTAGCTGTGAACTTTGGGCAAATTAATTAAGTTCTCTAAGCCTCAGTTTATGTTACCTAAGATAATGCATGTATAACTCAGCAGATTAAGTGTTCTAAACTATTAGCCATTACTGTTATCATCATCATCAGGACTATCATTATTTAATGAGTGTGGAGAAATAGCAGCAAAATAATTTCAATTTAAGATACAACATTTGAGAAGCCAGCTTTTTAAAAAATCTCAAATAATTACCTTGGTTCTCTGAAACTTAATCATTATTGTGAAAAGTAAACAGTTCATTTTCCTCTTCAGCCATCTCCCTTATTTTTGGTTCTTCAAAAGAGTCCCATTTTTCTAATACTTTCTCTGATATTCTTCAAGCCGACATTGCCAATCCTGTTTTGTATTATGGGAAGTTGAGCCCTGAAGTCTTACTGAGACTTTCCCTGAGTCATGTGTATGTTTGTAAAAGGCCTGGAAGGGATTCAAAAATCCATCATGCTACTCCCGGGGACTCTTGAATTCTGAAGGATTCCTGGCTCCCACTTGTTCGGGGATATAGAGACTGTCACTAGAAATTCAGAATGAGTGCTCTGCATAGTAATGTGGCACATCACTGCGCAGTCCTGAGGCAAGCCGAGAACACCCTGGATTTTATACATTATGCATGAGATGGTGTAAGAAATAAAGGATCAATCATCTCCCTCAGCTAACATTGATCATTTGCTACACATTATTTGGCTGGGCTCTGTGCAGATTTATTTTCTCCAATGAGAACAAGAAGTAGATTGCCTGTTTTCTTAATGAGCTATGGCATCAATCTAGCCAAATCTAACTAATGCCCTGGATCTCTCTCTCTCTCTCTCTCCTCTTCTCTCCTTCCCTCCCTCCCTCCCTCTGCTCTCCTTTCTGTCATAGTTAGAAGAAATAGGGACAGCTCTGAGGAGTGTGCCAGTTCCTGTGAGGGTGGTGACAGAGTGGGAAAATCGGGTCTAATTCAGAGTGATGAAAAGTATCTTTTTCTTTCCCTACTTTTTTTCTTTTTTCTTTAAAGCAGTTTTGCCACACTCCATATTTCCAGATGGTACATTCTCAGGGGCTAATCTGCAGAAAAGGCCAAGTGAAAAGTCACCCAATAATGAGAGAGGAGGAAGATGGCAGGTAGAATACATGAACGGGTTGTGATGTTAGGACTTTGAGTAGGTTGGAATGGTGAAGTTACTGGGAAAAAAATAGCAAACTGCAATCAGAGAATGTTTTACAAGTACTGTTTAGTCAACACCAACGCCTTTTAATATCACTGGATCAACATGTGATATTCAATGAGAAAATGGAGTTGAAGTTTGTCTTCTGTGGATAGCAGTATTCTTCCTGTGGTAGACAATAGGCAGTAAAGGATGCTGGGGGCAGTTTGTGATCCAAGATTTAAGAGGAGACTGTGATGTCTTGCTGGAGCATGCTCCCTCCTTCAACCAGACAAGTGTCCACTGAGGGAGGTGGAGGCTTTGGGGCATTGATTAATGGGGGATGTGTAACTTGGGAATTGGTGGAGCAGTCTACTAATGGCAGGTCATGGCTTACATGTAGTCTTGGCAGAATTGAACCCAGGCAGGCTCAGTTTTCAGAGAGGCTCCATGCCTAAGGGAGAGCAGAGATTGCAGGCTCTGGTTCAAGCTGGAAGTAAGTCAAGATGGATCCCAAGAGAGGAGGGAAGTGTGCCAACAAATGGCAGTGGCTTAGGCTCTGAACGAGAGTGGCTGCAACAAGGCAGGGCACCTATTGCAGGCAAAGGCAGGAAAGGCGGGATACAAGGCCTGCCACACCATAAAGTCCCCATTTACACTGCAGAACACATACTCCCCATGTCTCAAAGTTCCAGAGAAAGAAACATAGTTTCAAAACATGAGTTTTGAAACTTGTGGCAGCTAATTAATCACAAACCATGATAGCACATCTTATCAGTGATGTGAATTGTGAAACATAACTCTTTCTCCAGAAGTGTAAATACGAGAGAATTTTAATCAAGCTAAAATTAAGAACAAAGAAGACCTTGGGAGGGCATTTCATAGAGTGTCATGCCACAGCTACACTGGGCTTGTTTTCCGTTCTGAAGGAAGGTCACTGAGGCAGGTTATCAGAATGGAGGCTCAGAGACCTGTTATAAAGGCCAGCTTTCAACAGGGGGTGGAAGGGAGCCGGGAAGGGTGTTGGAGGCTCAGCTGTAATAATTGTTCATGCTATGCCAGACACTGCTAAGACTACAAGGATTTCCCCATAAAATTAGGTGCTATTAGCATCTTTTCTGTTCCATTTCCCCTCTCCCTCCTTCCCATTTATTTATTTGTGAATAACTAATGAAGAAACTGTAACACAGCGAAGTAAACTAACTCTTTCAGGGAAGTGTCAGGAAGAGAGCATATTTCTAATCTGTGAACTTGAGTCCAGAGCCTGGTCTCTTAATCACCATGCCACAGGACATCTGAGTGATCTGATCTGAGATGTCACATCTGAGTCAACCCTGCTCTGAGGCTGCCTTGAGCCCAACACTTACCTGGCCCATTCTACACAGTCCTTTTATTGATTCATTCTAAGATCCACTTAGTGTTTTTGGGAGTTCAACTCTAACACAGTGTTGTAGTCAGTTTGTAAAATGTCTTTTTATTTTGCATCCGAATGTAGATCATTACACTGGAGATCTTAATTAAAGTTATCTTTTCATGCTTTAGCCTTCTGCTCTAGCCTGTTAGGATCTCTTTAAGTCCTTATTAACAGCAAATTCTTCTCTTTTAACTTCTTTTCTTCTTTTTTAATCCAATACAACATCAAACAAAAATCACAACTCTCCCGAAATCCATCCTGTTTCTGAAAGATTTGACACATTCAGCAAAGATCTATTCCTCAGTGTATGTCTGTGCCGTGTTAGTT
Source organism: Furipterus horrens (assembly GCF_987537825.1). Taxonomy (NCBI): domain Eukaryota; kingdom Metazoa; phylum Chordata; class Mammalia; order Chiroptera; family Furipteridae; genus Furipterus; species Furipterus horrens. The sequence goes on from NW_028327177.1 coordinate 32,484,880, forward strand.
TCTGCTTTGCCGATTTGTGCAGTGTAACTGTATCCAAATGTGCCTTTAGATGGCAAATTCTTTGGGTCAAGTTCTCTGTTCTTTGTTTTGGTCCATGCTTCCCGTTACAGAGCTTGGTGTACACCTGGAGGGTGGGGCAGGGGCTCCAGATACATACTAAGAATCCTGGAGTACAGAGTTCTCACTTCAAGAGCCACAGGGGCTCTTTCAGCCAGTGTGTTAGCTTGCTTTAAAGAATATCTGAGTGACCAATTTCACCTTGACATTGAAGATGCCTGTTTCTCTGCACCTGTTCCACCTGCTGCCTGGCTGGTATCCACTTCTTTATTGTTTGCCTTTTCTGCACTGCCCTTAGGAGTCATTCCTGAGAAGTGGAACTTTGGTTTGCAGATGATGCTCATCTTTACGAATGTTTGGACTCGACCCCAGCCAGGTGCATTCTCCCTGTCTTCCCTCCCCACTGCAAAGCTCTCTCCTTCCCACACTGTTAGTGCTGAATCCCACAGGATTTCCAATGACTAAAAGCCAACACAGGAGGAGGTAGAGAGGTGGGAGGGGATAGTTACTTGATTTTTGGCAGTAAAAACAGCTAACCAAAGCCTGACTTTTGCAGATTTTAGTAAAAGGTTCTTCGACTTTGGTTTCTTTCACTGCCTTTCTCACGAGGGGGTAAAGAGGGGGAGTTACAGTCTTCTTTTGTTAGTTTTGGAAAGAATAGTTTAAATATAGTTAACTTACGTATCATCATCTTCAAAATATAGAAAGAAAGAAATCCTGGTTGGCTCCAGTGGATTGGGTGCAAAGTTGTCTGCTTTGTCTGCAGCCAGATTAGATTACTGTAATTTTCTCAAGTGGCACTTTTGCCAACAATTAAAGTGGATCTTATGGAGGAGTCAGAATTCATTTGAGGAGAAGATGCCTTCCACTCATAAATCAACTCTATTTGTTCTCAGATTTAGCGTAAAAATCAACTTTTAATTCCCTTCAATTGGGTTGCTGTTGCATAAGGACGGGTTGCTTTATAACATACTGACACTTCAAACTCTTGAATTACCTGGCTCAATCTTATGTCATTTGGCTTTTCTTGGCAAACCAGATGCTGTCATTAAATTGTGCTTATGTTCTCTAGCAAACCGTCCCTTTGAGCATTTCTTTTTATCATGCTCACATCTCATTCACTTACCTCCAAAGGAGTCAGGTCAAAAATTGTGCGTCTAGGAAACTACTGTATTATTCTATAGTGTGTGATAAATACATGTAATTGGTATTAATTGTGTGGTCATATATTTTGGTTCCAAAGAGTAACTTTATTTCTAGATTGGCTTTAATTTCTGCCTCTGACTTTTCAGCTTGTTTTCAAATTAAACCTGTCCAACGCACTAAATTTTTGGTTAAGATCTATAGAAGGACATAGTACAGTTTATAGGTTAATTAATGTTCAACTATATTAAGACTGTTTTCCATTGCAAAGTTTCTCTCTCCCTTTTACCTTTTATTTGCACTGCACTCATTGCATCATCTCCAAACGACTTCTGAATCATCTGAGTAGTTTCTGCAGAGGAATATTTAAGCTTAATGCAAAATTTGATGCAGATTCGTTGCTCTACTCAGTCATTTTGAATTCAACAACCACACAGTACACATGCTCACTCAATAGCATCTACCGCCACCACTGACTAGTATAGTGAAGTCATCATTGTTCACACATGTGCATTCCAGTCCCCTCTCCTTGGCTGCCAGGTTACATCGATGTTGCACAAACTGATCTCATTATATTAACAATGGTTGGACTTTTCCCGGACAGACTAACAAATGACGACAGTCATTTTAAAAGAATTTCTTGCTTTAATAGCATTTTCATCAATTTACCAATGGCTGGTGCCAGGTGTACTGGATTTCATTTAGGGCCATATCATATAAAAAATGTACATTTAACCTTTAAAATTAAAATGTAAGAGACATGTGGGAACCCAATCAACTGAATCAATAGCAGATTCTTCTATTCCTTATTAAATTCATTTTAGAACTATGCTTATTGAGTGGAATAGTTTAAATTATGGGTATATAATTTAAATTATTTTTTCTCTTGTGCTCATGCTTACTGTTATTCTTCCTCTTTTGCCAAGATCATTGGGTTAAATTCACATTAAATGTACATTTATACTTCATTGTTATCTCCTTTTCACAGATTAAAAAAGTGAAGCTTAGAGCCATTGAAAAACTTGCAGCTTCTCAAAGCTTCAACCACCAAGGACTCATTTTGAAAGCAGGTCCTGAGGAATGTTTAAGCTTGCACCTGAGGCTAGGAGAGCTGTCTCCCTCTTGTTTTTATCCATTATCATTCAACTCTTTGCTCAAAGTCAAAACATAGTAGTCATTCTTGACCCCTCCCTTCTCACCTTTCACACAATAAATATTTAAAATTTATCCATTTTCTTAGTTTAAGCCACCATCATCTCTCAATGGCTATTAGGAATATCATAATAGCAAGTAGATGTGTGTGTATGAAAGCACTTACTATGTACCAAGCACCTTGCTTATAATAATTTACCTATATTTAATTCTCACAATTACTCCTGTAGTAAGTGCTATTATTTTTCTCATTTTAAAAACAAGAAAACTAAGGCATACAGAGAGATTAGAGGTAAAGATGACAAACAACATCCTGCTTGATTTTCCTTAGGTTTGTTTTCTCTAATTCACTTTCCACAACACAGCTAGAGTGACAGTTCTAAAACAAAAATCTTACTATGTTGCTCTAGGGCTTAACATTTTTCCTTTCTTCCTGGCATCTTGTTGCCATTCTGAGCCTGTGTTCTCTACCTTCTCCCCATGTAAACATAGTAACTGATGAAAAATTACTGGTGGAAGTTGGATACCATGACCTATTTAGGGGAGAGTGATCTTTGGGCCAGCATGTTGTTGGTGCCTGTGTGTTCCCCTCCTTCATGGCCTTCTTACAAATGTGACATTCTCAGAAGTGTCCTCTTCTTGATGTGGGTGGGCTCATAACTGTGGTCAGTATGACATTATGAGACTTCAAAGCTAGATGATAACAGGTGATATAACTTCTGCATAGATCACTGCAATAATTGCTTGGGATCTCTAAGCTGCCATGTTAGCAATGAAAATGCCCCGAGGTCACTGTGCTATGAGGTAGCCCAAACTAGCCCCAGTGGAAAGGCCAGTGGGACCTTGGAGAAGCCCTGAGACTACTGAGGACAGAAATGCTCGCTGGCTATTGTCTGACCATAATTGCATGAGAACACTGAAACCAGAAACAGCCAGCGAAGGCCTTCCCTAAGAATGACCAAGAGATAATAAATTGTGCTCTTTTAAGCCACTAAGGTTTGGGATGATTTGTTACACAGCAATAAATAACTGGAACGGTGTCCTTCAATTTATACCACTTGGTAGTGTAGCTGTCTACATGAGAAAAGACACCTTCAGTGTTTGACCCCTTGTTTGTGCTGGGAAAGTCCTTCCCAGACTACCATGTTTGGGGCTCATGCTGCCTAGCACTGACCTTGCCTTTGTGACTCCAAAACGAGAGTGGCTGAGACAGTTTTGTACACTTGAACTGTGCTTCTTAAAGCATCCTGGGGTGTCACAGCTGATGAAACACACATTTTGTCAGTTGGTGCCAGTGGTAGTTGTCTCCTGTCTCCATTAAGTCGCTTGGCAGGGATCTCGGCTTATCAGAAGGAAACAGGGTCTCTAGATATCCTCACTCCGACCGCCAACTTAGAAGCTCCCTTGCCAGGTAGCTTCAGTCCATCAGTGTTCTCTGTTCCCTCCCAGATTCTTGATAAAACTTTCTAGCAGCACTGGGGTGCAGATTCCTTTTTTGGAGCAGCTTCCATGATGCATCCACTGTGCTGGGCTGGCTACACCCTCTGTGAGCTCAAGGAATGATAGGCACTCTGTTACTGCTTTGCTTGTGTTTTTCTCAATAAATCTCACTTTAGGCTTATCCTCTGTGTCAACCATGGTGTCTTACACTCTGTGTACCTCACAACACCAAGTAGGGTCCTTGCTGGCATAGTCTATGGATTTAGTTAGCCTTAGCTGGATTAATATGACAAAATGGGTTCCCTTTATAGTTAGCTAAGAGAATAATTAAAAATATCTCACCAAATATTAGTATACCTGTCTGTGTGCCTGATATTTAACCACTAGAGACTTATCTAATCAAGATTTTCTTGAGAGTCTACTATATGCAAGACTCTGTGCCAGTAACTGGGACTATAAACTTGAATAAATATAGTCTGTGTTTTCAAGGATCCTAGAGTTTAGAGGGAGTGGAGACAGACTAGGAAGTTGGCAACTGCAATTCATGATGTTAAGTACCAGAGGAGGACTATGCAGTGTGTATCATGGTAAGGAAATCGAGTTGGAAGGAGGCAGGGGAAGTCAGGGATGTCCAAGGAGGGAGTAATGTCAGGGCTGAGATCTAAAGATCAAAAAAAAAAAAAATAAAAAAAAAATAAAAGAGAGATGGAGTTGGCTAGGTGAAGAAAAGGAAGTGAGGGCAAGCCTGCTCCATGTCAGGTACTGATAAACCACTCTGCTTCTGGAGATTGGGGTGGGGTGTGTGTGAAAGAGTGGTGTAGAGAGCAGTAGGATGGGGCAGGAGAAGTGGGAGAACACAAGGAGGGCAGGGGAGTTGAACTCTATTTTGAGGGCAATAGGAGCAGCTCACTGTTTCTAGGCAGAGGAGGAACAGGATGAGATTTGTCTTTTGGCAGTACCACCTTCGTTGCAGTGTAGAGTGGATTGGAGGGATCTATCTTGGTCATCCAGGTAAGAGATGCTGGTGGCCTCCATGAGGGCCACGGTAATGAGGATGGAAATAACCTGGACACATTTTAAGATGCTTTTCAATGTGACCTCGGAATATTTTTTCCATTCTTATTCTCCATAATTCCCAGTCCCCCAACCCAGGATGTGTATTCCATCCTGCTAGTCTTTAAACCTATCAGTTCTTCAGCAGTGTCAGGCACTGCAGATTATTTTCCCTCCACAGTTTCCCTGTCTGTAATATCCTTTGTCTGTAATATCCTTTGTCTTCCACATTTGGCAAACTCCTACTCATCCTTCAAGATTCATTTCCTCTCTATTTTCCATGACTTCCCCAGGAAATATTACTATTTCCTCTTTGACACTCCAATAGTTCTTTATCCTCTCTTGTGTTATATGCTTTGGATGCTTCTGTTTCTCTTTCAGATCTACTCTCTTATCCTCTCCACCCTGCTGGTTGCCTGGGCAGTCAGCTTGAATGGATGTCAATGGACTTTTTTGACCTCTGGATTCTGATTTGGTTTGGCCATTGTCAGGAGAAGAGAGGGAAGAAGGAGAATACATTTGGGATATTTATTCCCTAGTTTTCTTTCTGTGAGGTGACTCTGGCCCTGTTGCTTCCCACAGCAAAGGTTATACCTAGTGATATGCTGGTAAATAGGGTTTCAGGGAAGCCCTGATTTGTAGTGCTTGCCCATTTCTGCACTATAAATACTCCTACTATGGCCAATTTCAAGCTATCACTGTGATGTCACTCAGCGTGCACTTGGAAAGAGATGTACACTGCCGGGTCTCTCAAGCTGGCACGAGCCAGCTCCAGCCCCCTGCTGTTCCATTCTTTCCTTCCAGGTAATTATATCTGCTCTTCCCCTAACCCTTCAGGGAGGAGTGTTGTTTTTAGCTCTGGGACACTGCACTATCTCTTGCAGTTTTTCTTCCCATACTCATACTTTTGAAAATAGTTCCTTTATGAGACCCTCCTCAAATAATCCAATTTGAGGTACCATCTGTTTCCTGATGAGATCCTAATTGATCCACCAAACTATACTGTGTGAAAATTAGTCATTTGGAAATCTTTTCTCCTGTTGTATTACAAATACTTAGAGTGCAGGATTATGGTTTATTAGTGTTTGTAGCTAACAAAAATTAATAAATGGAGGGAAAGAAATAGGCACTAATTTCTGTTGAATATTTATTATATACCATATATTGTATCAGATACTTTAGAAATGTTATTTCTTTAATCTTAACAAGTCAAATTAATTCTAAACACTATCACTCTAGGCATTCACCAATAAGGAAATCGAGGCTCAGAGTGATTAAGTAACTTTGCCAAGGTCACACAGTTAGGCAGTAGCTGAATTAAGATTTGAACCTGAGTGTCTGGATCTAAAACCTATTCTTCTTGCATTATTTCCTCAACTTATTTTTAGTGAATGAGTGGATGTTTTAGTTAACATAGAAGAAAGACTGAGTGGCATCAGTGATGTTTGATAATAGGGATCTACAATTGGAAAGGAGATGGAAATCGGCTTTCTTCTGTTCCTAGGAGTAAAGTTTCTAGCAATCAAGCAGCTTATGAAGTGGAAACTGTCCATGTGTAAGCATTCTCTTTGAACTGGGAATTTTAGATAATATTAGGCAATTCATATGTTAGTCATAAATTTGGCAGATATTTGTATTAGTAGCTTAACAAATTCATATCTGATGATAGTACTGGGCAGCTTCTCATCTCCTGAAAGTTTAAAATTAGCTCAATACTTAGAGATGAAGAAAACCATACCTGTGTAATTTTGCGTTAAATGGTAGAGGAAACTATAAATATGATCAAGAGAAATTTTATGAAGGAAAATACTCAAATCATCCTAATATCTCAAATTTTGTGGTCTAATCTTTCCATCTAGAAGAACTGATGACTCTAGTCAAGAGCTGGAAGGACCTGTGAAAGGTTTGTTTAAAGAAACATCTGTAATGTATTTCTACTTGCTCACTTTAAACTAGTATTTTGTTTTCTTAATGAAAAAAATTGCTGGAAAAGTTGATGCTTGTGTTGGCAATTTTAGTCTGTTAAGGTAGCATAAAAGGGAATGCAATAAGTCTAATGGACCCATTAAAAACCTGAGTGAGAAAACTTGAGTCTCATTCTGGCTTTGTCACTTGCCTAGTTTTATAATTATGGCTAAGCTACTAAAATGTTCTGAACTTCAGTCTCCTTATAGATGAAATGGGTGGTTAGGTTAAATGTAGACTAAATTATCTTCCTAGCTCTAACAAGTTTATGAAATGATCTAGAATTTTTCTTTCTTTTTAGTAAAACCATTACAGTTTTCTACATCTATTAACCACTATGTCATTTAATTTCTTTCTTATTTTCCTTTACAATAATAATTTTATTATTTTGTCATTTACCCCTTATTATCTATCATCTACTTGCCATCTTTCTATATATCTTTTACTATTAAAGAGAAAAGCTATTCAATGTCCAAGGTGAGGACACAAAAAGAGAATAATTCCTACATTATATTTTGGTCTAGCCTTTTATTCCTTAACATATATTTTGTGGCTGTGTTCATGTGCACACATGCACACATATATACACTGTTGTGCCCTGGTAAATGTTTACCAGTCAACCATTCTGGAAAAATTTAAAAAAACCTCTGATTTATAGGATTTGCCAATTTTTGTTTAGTGTAACTGCTTCCACCATGGCCAATTTCAAGTTATCCATGGTAAGTTGCTGAGTGTGAGGCTGAGAAAAGATGCACAAAATTGGCTCAAGCAAGCTGGTACAAGCGGGCTCCAGCACACCTCCGAATATAAGCAGTCTGTGGGGCAACTGCTGTTTTTTATGTTAAAATACCTATCATATCATATCACATATTTTGAGAACTGAAAACTAAACAGACTAAAACTAAGAAATACAAAACATGTGTTTTCTATTTGATTTCTTTTTACTATGTAGGTCTTTACTTTGAATTATTTTTACTAGCTCACTCTCTCACACTCATACCAAATGTATGGATGCCCAAGAACATATATGCACATATGCCCAAATTATATTAAATTTTTTGGTGATGTCTCTATGCATTATGTAATCATGTATAACTAGACAATACTAAAATATGATGCGAGTTTTTTCTTCACAAGTCATTTATGCTTTCAGATTTAAAGTTCTGAAAGCTACCTTAAAATCTGGATTTCTAAAGTGTTCTAAACTTTGAAGCCCTTCCTCACGAGTGTGTCTGTATTTGTACCCAACATTTTCATTGATTATTTGTTTATCAAAGGTATTAGAGTTGGGAAAACCTCCAAACTATTAGACCATCAAATCTGGCAATGATATAAATTAGATGTACTCAGAAGTCCAAAAAATTGCACACAGTAATTTGGTATTTAGTCAATTACAGAAAGGTTACAATGCATTGACTGTTAACTGAATGATGAGCATCAAATATAGTGTAATTAACACAGACAGAAGCTGACTGCCAATAACAGTTTGAAACAATTTTAGTCCTCTATTTCCTGCCAACTTTGATATAAAAAGAACCCTTTGTAGCATGATTGAGAAAATTTGCTTTTGCATGGGGAATTCAGCTTGTACCCCTAGAGCTTCCAGAACAGTAGCTTTCATAGAGTAGAGACTTAATGGGTATTTGTTGGATTGAACTAAATCTAAATTTAAAAAAAATGGTCGTCAGATGCCACAATTCTTGTTAGTAAATTCTCATTGAATTTCATGAGCCAGTGATGGTAACATATTCTCCATTTCCTTTGGCAGTGAGACTTTGCTAGGTTAGTGAAATTTTTCCGTGGGAGAAAAAAGGCAATGAAGAATCCCTATCTTACTCAGTCCAAGGAAAACTTTTATGGAAATTGTTATTGGGAATTTGAAGTGGGTGGCTGATCCAAACATTTACCTGTGCTGATCAAATGTGCATGAGGGAATATCAGCTCCAAGTGATCCATGAATAGTTTATCTGCTACAATTGGAGCCATGTCAGCCTTGATACCTTGCAGAGTCCAGGGCAATCAGCTTGAAGTTTGAGCTGAGAGCCAATTAGGACTGAACTTGAGAGAGAGTATATGGCTTAGTGAGTTGTAGATATAGGTGTGTGTGTGTAACATTTAAAAATGTGTATCATTTATACAGGTCAATAGAAATAATTGTCAGGACATAACCATTTTGTGTAGCCCTTAACTATCTTTAGGCTACAACTCAAACTCATGAATTGCCTCTGTGTATCTCTCTGGCTTCACCTCTTACCACTTCTTTGTACCTACACATCCATCCTGCTTAACTACATGCAGTTCCTCAACACATCCAGGTTTCTGACACCTGTGTAACACATGAAGTGCTTGATACCTGCCTCTTCCCAGCCTGACACTCTCCTCCCACCCTTCACTAAGATTGCTTTACTCCTCAGGATGTCACCCTCGTCTGCATTGAGTGCCCATCTTTTGAGGTCCATTATATGCATAGTACATTTATCAGTGTCAATCATATTGTTTTGTCTGCCTGTCGGCCTCTCCTGTAGACTGTACGCTTTTGAGGAAGAGATTGATTCTTATATCTTTGTACTTACAGGACACAACACAACCCTTGGCAAATAGTAGGTACTCCATAAATGTTGAGTATTTGAATATACAAATAACTAAAATGAATAAACAAATGATTTATCAATTAAGTATTCATCTATGCAATCTCAAACTGCTTTTGTTAATCAGGATTTTTCTTTTGTCATAACAGAAACACAATTCACTTAAGGAAAATAAAAATTTACCAGTTCTAAGAACTGAGATTCTGAGGAGTGGTGCTAAATATGGGCATGCTGGATCCAGGTTTCAGATGATGCCATGAGAAATCTCTCTCTCTGTGTCTATTTCTTCTTTTCCTAGGGGGTGTTTTATCCAGCAAGCTTTCTCCATGTGGCTGGAAGCAACCCAAGTGTCCATCTGTAGATGAGTGGATAAAACAACTATGGAACATCTATACAATGAAATACTACTAGGCTGTGTAAAACAAGAAAATTTTTCCTTTTGCGACAGTATGGGTGGACCTGGAGATCATTATGCTGAGTGAAATAAGCCAGTCAGAGAATGACAAATATTGTATGATTTCACTCATATGTGGAATTTAATGAACAAACTGACCTAATAAGCACAATAGAGATAGACTCATAGGTATAGAGCAGCTGCAGATCTGTGGTGGGTGGTGGTGGTCAGGGGGTGAAGGGATTGAGCAAAAAGGAAAAAAGACTCATGGACATGGAATACAGTGTTGTGTTTGCAGGCGGGTAGAGGTGTATAAGGGGGATCAATGTTAATGGAAAAACACAATAAAAAATAAATACAAAAAAGATGAGGTTTGTTCTTGGAGAAACTGGATAGAAGGTAAATCTTCAAAGAATAAAGGAGGGAAATAAACACTCACACTCTTATATGATATAAGCTGATATTTCAAGACTGGATATAGCCTGAGGTCCCCAGGGATGGGCAGCATCACAGCATATGTCACAGAAGGGGCCTGGCTTAAAGAAAAGGTTCAAATTATATTTGCTACATACTCCTGGGAGATAAAATCAGAATTAGATCAAGTTGTTTCTGAATAATGTGAAGTTTAGTGAGCATATTATTTCCTTAAATTTTACCACATATTTATTTGTTGTATTAGTCCCTAAAATAGGTGCAAAATTAGTAAATAGTACTTGTTTATATTAATGTTGTTACATTTCTGTGAAGGTTTCTTTTCTAGAAAAAATATAACTAGAATATAATCTCTATTCTCATTTATGTTTCTTGGTGAAGGCTGGCTTATTTCAGATATTCATTAACTCAGTCATCAATCATTTATTGAGCACTAATGAGCTAGGCATTATCTGAGGCCTTGAGGTTGCAGTTGTGAGTTAGTCACATTTCTTATCGTCACCTTCTAGCTCCGAGTATTTAGAATCTAAAGGAGACCACCATGTAAGAAATAACGTGTTATAAGTACTGTAATAGAGATATGAGGTACAGTAGGGAAAAGGAGAAAGATTCAGTTCTATGTGTCTGCTCTCCCCATTTCAGGCACAGTACTTGAGAAGGAAACCACGAGCTACTTGAACAAATCCTCTAACATGAGGAAAAGGAGTACTATCTCCTCCTTCCTCCTCCACTGTTATTCTGCCCCTCACTCTCTGAGCAGAGGTCAGGGACAGGGGCTTTGAGTTTTGAAGTATTGACACAATCAAGAACTTCACACATTCTCCTTAAAGGAGTGTCCTGTCTTTAGCTGCCATGATCAGGGCTTGACAACTGATCAGGATTCTAGGATTAAAGATGAGCTGCATGTGAGGGATGAGGGTGGGGGAGGGTGTGCAGGAAAAGGCACCATGACAAGGAACGAGGGCGAAGTGATCCAAGTTACCAGGTCTGGTGAATGCAAATGAATGAAATTATCAGACACAGAGGATAGCAATTATCAATACAGGTGGCACTAGCTAGATGGTATGGATTCAAATCTCTGCATGAATTACTTTACTCCCTTGTACATTTTTCCTTATCTGTAAGGCCGAGAAGATAATTGCTGAACCCAATGCAAACCCTGAGAAAGAACATACCTACTAAGAAGGGCTCCTGGTGGCTGAGTTCAAATTTGAAACCAAAATCCAAAAACAGAGCTTAGCAGTCATTTCCACACAGGGCCTCTCATGCAAACTGCACTTTAGGGACAGGCCTTCACCGAAATACCTGCCTCTGCATTGAATTGCTGCCTGCACTGTTTCTGCCTCCTGAGCCAGTCCTCATAAAGGAGTTCCTGGAATCCCATTTCAGCCTAAGATTGGCTTTCTCCGTCCAGTTGGAGCAGTGTGGCTATATCCCCATCAACTTCTTCATTGACCATCAGAGTGACTCCAATTTGACCAATCAGGACAGTGCCTTTTGGGCCAATCAGACTGCAAGGATTTGGAGTCCTCATTTGCATGAGGATGAACCAATCTGGGAGGTGAGGGATGGGGGGAAACTTCTGTCTTTCTAAATCAGCTCTCTTCTGGCTCAGGAACTACACTTTCTCTTTCCACTGAAGACTGAAGACTGCATTTCCTGGCTGAGCTGAAACACCGAAGAAGTTTTCCCAGATAGGCACAGAACAGAGCAAACCAGAAGGACCAGAACACAGTGGAGCAGACCAACTTAGTGCAAAGCAGACTGGAATGGAGCAGGGCAGAGCAGAGCAGACCAGTGAGGAGTGGATCAGAGCTCTGTACTCAGAGAGGGGCCTAGCCCCAGGGCTGCCTCACAGCCAGGCTATTTTCATAGCTGTGCTGTATCACAACTGAGTTATTTCTTTTTAAGTATATTTTATTGATTATGTTGTTATAAAAGTTCCAATTTTTTCCCCCTTTGCTCCCCTCTGCCAAGTACCCCTCTTCCCCCAGCAATCCCACCCCCCTTAGTTCATGTCCATGGGTTGTGCATATAAGTTCCTTGGCTTCACCCTTTCCTATATTTTTCTTTAAAAAAGATTAATTAAATTTTTATAACAACAAAAAAATAACAATTTTCCCCTCTCAGACTTAAGACCCTTTATAATCTTATAAAGGACAATGGGCGAAGGTCTTGTGCTCCTCTAGCTGCTCAAGCTCGACATGGTTGTCATCCTACCTACCCTTGGGCCCAGAAATCCCTAATAAGAGTGGGGGTATAGAGGGGAGGGTGGTCTTCCCACATGGGGAAGGATCGTGCAGACTCCAGGTCCACAACTGAGCTATTTTGCATTGAACAGTTTTCTTCTTTATGGCACCCCAAATTGGGGATTCTAGTTGGTGCTGAATGGGTACCAATGACCATCAATTGACAATGCCTTATGTGAGGATTATTTTTTATTATCTTATTATTATTTGATAATACAAGATAATATACTAGTTTTAGGAGTATAATTTAATGATTTGATGTTTATATATCTTACAATGTGATCACCACACTAAATCTAGTAATCATCTGTCACCATACAAATTTGTCATAATATTGACCATATTACGCTTCATTTTTTCCTATCTCCCACTCTCTTACCCTCTAGCTACTATTAATTTGGTTTTTGTTTTGTTTGGTTTGTTCATTTGTTTTTTCCTTAAGGTTCTACATATAAGTGAAATCATATGGTATTTGTCTTTGACTTACACCCTCTTGGTCCATCCATGTTGTTGAAAATGGCAAGATTTTATTCTCTTTACTGCTGAGTAATATTCCATTTTGCGTATCTTCTTTACCCATTCATCTATAGATGGACACCTAATTTGCTTTCTTATCTTGGCTATTGTAAATAATGCTGCAATGAACATAGAGGGATCAATATATCTTTTTGAATTAGTGTTTTTGTTTTCCTCAGATAAATGCCGATGAGTGGAATTGCTGGATTGTATATATGGTCAATTTATTTATTTATTTTTTTAAGGAATATCTATACTGTTTTCCATAGTGGCTGCACCAATTTGCAGTCCCACAAACAGTGCACAAAGGTTCCATTTTCTTCACATCCTCACCAACATGTGTTATTTGCTGACTTTTTGATAAGAGCCATTCTGACTGGTGTGAAGTGGTATCTCATTGTGATTTAGATTAACATTTCCCCTACTAGTGATGCTGAGCATCTTTTCATATGTCTGTTGGTCATCTGTATGTTTGCTTTGGAGAAATATTGCTTTATGTCCTCTACCCATTTTTTGATTGGATTTATTTTTGTTGTTGTTATTGAGTTGTATGAGTTTCTTATATGTTTTGGATATTCACCCCTTATCAAATATATCATGTGCAAATATCTTCTCCCATTCAGTAGGTTGTCTTTTTGTTTTTATATGGTTTTCTTTGCTGTGCAGAAGCTTTTTAGTTTGATGAAGTCCCAATTGTTTACTTTTGCTTTGGTTTTTCTTGCTTGTGGGGCTGCATCCATAAAGTTATTATTATGACTGATGTCAAATAGCTTACTACATATGTTTTATTCTAAGAGTTTTATGGTTTCAAGTTTTACATTTAAGTCTTTAACCTATTTTAAGTTTATTTTTTTATGTTGTGTAAGAGTGGTCCAGTTTCTTTCTTTTTTTGCATGTATCATTTATTTTTCCCTAAACCAGTTGTTGAAGAGACTGTCATTTCTCTATTGTATCTTCCTGCCTCTTTGTTATAGATTAGTTGACCATAGAAGCAAGAGTTATTTCTGAGCTCTCTATTCTGGTACATTGATGTATGTGTCTTTTTTTGTGCCAGTACCACACTGTTTTGATTATTATAGCGTTGCAGTTTTGTAGTATAGTTTGATATCAGGCAGCATGATACTGCCAACTTTGTTGTTGTTTTTCTTAATATTGCTTGGGATATTGGTGGTCTTTTTGGTTTCATATATGCTTTAGGATTATTTCTTCAAGCTTTGAGAAGAATTTCATTTGTATTTTGATAGTGATTGCATTGAATATGCAGATTACTTTGAGCAGTATGGTCATTTTAACGATATTACTTCTTCCAATCCATGAGCATGGTGTATCCTTCCATTTATTTGTGTCTTCTTCAATTCATTTCTTCAATGTCTTATAGTTTTCTGATAAAAGGTCTTCACCTCCTTAGTTAAATTTATTCTGAGGTATTTTATTCTTTTTGATGAAATTGTAAATGAGATTTTCTTAATTCTCTTTAGGATCTTTTGTCATTAATGTATAGAAAAATGATGGATTTCTGTATGTTAATTTTGTATCCTATTGCTTTACTATATTTGTTTATTAATTTTATTAATTTTTTTGTGGATTAGTTAGGGTTTTATATATATTGTATTATGTCATCTATAAATAGTGATGGTTTTATTTCTTCCTTTCAATTTGGGTGCATTTTCTTTTTCTCTCTTTCTTTCTTTCTTTCTTTCTTTCTTTCTTTCTTTCTTTTGATTGCCATGTCTAGGGCTTTCAATACTATATTGAATAATAATGGTGAGAGTGGGCATTCTTATTTTGTCTCTGTTATTAGAAGAAAAGCTTTCAGCCTTCACCATTGAGTTACTTGTGAGCTTGTCATATATAGACTTTATCATATTTTGAGGTAAGTTTCTTCTATACTTCCTTCGTTGAGTTTTTTATTATCATAAATAGATGTTGAGTTTTGTTAAGTGCTTATTCTGCATCTATTGAGATAATCATACAGTTATCTTTGGTTTTGTTGATGTGATGAATCACACTAATTGTTTTGCTGTGTTGAACCATCCTGCATCTGTAACATTAATCTCATGTCATCATGCTGTATGATTCTGTTAACGTACTGCTGAATTTTGTTTGCTAGTATTTTGTTGAGAGTATTTTCATCAGGAATATTGGAGTGGAAACATTATTTAAGGCAGTAGTGTTCAGATAAAGAGGTATCTTGTTTACTTTTCCCAGAAGAAATTAAGTACTTATATGCCATTTTCTGATAGCAATATCATCAGATGCTCTGAGGGTCTTTCAGTATGATAACCAATTATTAAATAAAACTATTGAAAGCACACATTTAGACTTTAATATGAATGGACCAGTCATGATGCAGCAGTAAAAAAATTAACTTTTAAAATTGAACATACCATTAGAAAACAATTAAAAATATTGACAATTCAGTCAAAAACGAGTGGTTATTCGTTATTTCTTTGAATTTATAAACTGGGGTTGAAAGTCTAGGACTTTTGACAAGACTAGTGTTCTAGCTGGAGGTCTATGGGCCCATCACTTGCCTTTCTTTCTTTAGTGGTAAGGATCAAAAACGTAAAACTATCTCATTTCTACTTTTCAGAAATAGTATTGCTGAAATAATATTTTTGCAACTCTCTGAGACATCATGTGTCAATAGGTTTTAAAATAAAACTTTAACTTTTGATTTTGCAACTAAATATATGCTCATTGCTATGTTAAAACTAGAGATTTAGGACATATATTTTAAAGAGATGTAAGTCATGTAAAATTTGATACCTTTTAATAGTTCAAAAATAAGAATTTTGATTGGTCATAATTCCAAATTAGTAGCTAAAAAGATATTTGGGAACCTGAAATAGAAGGAATGGTTGCATTAAAAAAAATTTCATGTTATCAACAGCTGTCAAAAGAGAAGCACCAACACAAAATTCACACACACACACACACACACACACACACACACACAAAGTCCAAAATACTCCCTTTAGTCAGGCTAGTTTTAGGGTACAATCTTTAAGTAATTTCATATATGTCTTGGGAAATTTTACTGACTTTTCCCATCCCTGACCTTTCCTTGCTCCTTATAAAGACTTTCAAAGGGTTTAGTTTCTAAATTAATTCAGGCATTTGAGGGCAGTTGGGCTCTTTGCGCTTGAATAATTAAATACTAAAAGGCTACACATTAGTAACTTGGAAGAACCAGAGTGGATGAACCACTTTTCAGAACCTGCATGACAATTTTGAAAATTAAACCCAGTTAATAGAAAAAAATGCTAAATCAATGGCCATAAAATTTAATGGGTTTATAGCAGCCTTAACACAGTAGGACTGAATTATCATGTTAATTTAATTTCCATTTCTAAATGAACCAGAAGGCACAATAAAGGTCAATTAACCAGCTACCTTCCTTGTCTTTCTTTTACTGCTGGCTTTAAATCACATTCAGCCCTAAAGCACTTACACTGCTTCTGGAAACTCATTAGTTTTTCTCAAAATTAAAACAAAAAAGAAAAAAGAAGAAATGAAAACTAACAACTAACCATGTGCTGAGAACAACCACCGAGAATATGCCACAATTATGGGGATATATGAATTCAATGAAAAATCTTTACTCTTGTTACACTGAGGCTACAAATTTAGTTCCACCAAGCCCAGGGAAACACTCAAGTTAAAGGTCTCAATTATAGTGTTTACCAAGTGTTCATCTACAGTGAAAAAGCTGTGTGTGCTACCCTTAACATTTATGAGGCGAATAAGGAAGGGAGCTTCATCTGTGTAATGTGGGTCTGTTGTTAGTACAGTGAGAACCTTAAGCTTTGCTCAGCCTGCATTTTTCGTACTGAAATGTGTCACTTTATATCAATAGGTTTTTATTACTTTACAAAGAATTTAATAGAAAGAGGAAAAAAGAAGTCAGTTTTCTCTCCCCTCACCAGCAAGAAAATTCTATCCTATTTTTGGTGTAGTTAATTTATTGTTGCAATGGGATTGCCTGTAATCTGATACAAGTTGGATCAATATCTTTCAATATTCTGGTGTTTGTGATACAAACAACATCAAGGACACTTGGTCTGGGAACAAAATATAGTTTTATTTTGCAAAATCTGTAGTCACTAAAATTGGTTTCTAATTCCAATGTTTGACATAATTTGAACAGTGACTTGGAAATATTGCAAAATGATAATTATGATTTCAATAGAAATCCCTCTCAAATCAAATAAATAATGGTTGCAAAGTATCTAACATGAGGCACCAAGTACAGCTTTCAATCAATGTTAGCCTTCTTTCCCCTTCTCTTCAGTATAAAGTAAGAAAATGAAATATTCATTACTTAAATTTTAGTTGTTTTGAGTTATTTCTTAGAATTATAGAACTTTAAGAGAACAATGACTTCAATACCTTTGTTTATCAAGTTCTTAAAACAAAGATATTGAATTTGAGTATAATTTATATCAGAAGTCTAAGGGTTTTACGATATGGCTAATGAATATTTTTTTCAAATAAAAACATTTACCTTGCCTTACATGTAATAAAAATCTGTCCCTTTGCCTCATTTTCATACATAAAATTATGTATGTACATATATATGTATCTAGCCACAAATAAGTAAATCTCATGACAATTTCTGAACTAAAGTGAAAAGCATATTGAATGCAGAAATATTAACACAGGAGTTTATATTCACAATGTACAGATTTGACAAATAAGCATAAACCCATAGGTGTAATTGGTTTTGAGAGATATTTTTTTCTCTCTGAACAATTTGTAAGCTAGCGACAAAAATCTAACCTTTCTTTTAAATTGCAACCCATTTAATCTGTCTTTAAAGTTCCTGTAATAACATAGAAAGAATTGAAATTTTGTGACCGAAGAGCTTTAGACATCAAATATATTTAAATGCTCTTGTTAGCTGCGTGTGTATAATAAGCAGTGCTTTTATGAGATGGAGGGATCTGTTCTGCTGTTTTACTCCCGGTTTTTCTTCAGATCGACATTGGGGTTGCACATATAAAGCACCCATTCTCTCAGTTGTGCAAGGTAGCTCTTCCCCCTCCCCTCTGGACTCCACCAGGGCCTCTGTGAGCTCCAGAGTGCAACCTGCAACAGTAGGAGCAAGTGTGAATCATGTGCCTGCGGTGGCCTCCTGCCACTTGCTGTTTTCTGCAACTGCTGAGGATACCCTATTACAGTGGATTCTCAAAAACTGTTGTTGATTAACTGAATAATACATATCATGTGATGTAATGATCCTGCTCTCCCCAACATTTTCTTTTGAGACTGAAGAGGCTATCATTAAACACCAAGCCATTGTGTCATGAGTTTTTCACTGAAATGTTGATATGATTTAGTTGTTGGAGTCACTGAAGTCACTAGACTGTGACTGACCATGCGCAGACGGGGAGCATAGAGAAGCAGTTTTGGTTCATGGTAGGATAAGACGACAAGAAGGAAGAAAAATTGTAGTAAGAGCAAGAGTGTAAGAAGAGAAGATAAGAACAGGAGAAAACTGGCAGTGTAGGTCCTCATGACTACATTTAAGACCCATTCCCATATTCGCACACTCTGCCTGTACACAAAAACACCATATGTACAACACACAACACACAACACACATTTCTTATTGACCCCTGCCAGCATTATTGCTGGTATCACTTGCTATGTCATAGTCAGGTTCAAAGATCATTGGGTTTAGAACTTTATGTTTTGGCAATTTTAAGGAACTTTCTTCCAGGTGAGAGGCTGGTATCTCTCCCTATCATTTTCCGTATTTTATACACACACATATCCCAGGAATTGCCTTGTCAGAATATATGAATGCATTTTACAGCTCTTCTGCAATCTGGCTGTGTGGTTTTGGGAAATCACTTTAATTTTCTAGGTCCTAGCTTCCTCAGTGGTTAAAGGAGTTTGCCCTTTGATCTTGAAGAAACTTCTGTCTCCAATATTCTGTGGTTCCCTGAAGCCCCATTTCCAGCATGGGGTAGAAATGTAAGGCAGGATCAAAATGCCTCAGCTTTCCCCTTTCCCCTCAATTTACCTGCCTGTGCAAAGTTAATTAATGAAATAAACTGACTTTTCCTAGGAAGCTATGTGTGTATTTGTATACATCGTCGTCGGCAGCCGTCCGTCTCGAGAGACGATGGTGTAGCTTCTTAAGAGTCTATCTGCACCGCCGAGAATGGCTGTGCAGTCCGACTCGGGAGTGACATGGTAGTATCTGTCTCCTCCCGTGTTGAATCGACATCTTGCGATGACGCTGAAGCTACAGAGCCTGGGCAGGGTAATATGGAGGGTCTGCTGTTGCCCATGCAGCAGACCCCCCCTCTCTTCGCAGCTGAAGGATCCAAGGGAAAGACGGAGTCAATACAGCTTGGCTTCAGGTGCGCCGCAGGAGTTGCCGGTGTTGACTATAACGTCAAACCGCCTTAGGGACTCCGGCTCCGGATTTTCTGTCGGGGTTTACTCCCTTAGCCTTTCCCCTGAAGAGGTATGCCGCAAGGCAGCGGAGGTTTTTTGGAGTCAGAGTTTTCCTTCTCTGATGTACCCTGACTGGAAGATCGAACCAGCGACACTTAGCTCGCAGGCCGACGCTCAATCCACTGAGCTAAACCAGCCAGGGCCATTTGTATACATACATATGTGAATATACATATACCTGCGTACCCAAATATGTACATATATATGTGTAGGTACATATTCTGCAGTAATTTAAAATTTTATTAATGGTGTTAAATATCTTAGAGGAAAAAATTGGATTTGTTTAAATGAAAAGACAGTAAAAAGAGAAAAGCAGTCTGTTTCTTGATCTCTAAAATTTTTGATTGTCAGTTATATTCTTTCATTGAGATGAGTCTAGTGTATTGTAGATGTCTGCTTGCTTTTAGCTTCATCCTGAAAGGAAAACTGGAGAAAAAATGATACTCGTTACTCACTGGAAAACATCTGTCCATTTTCATAGTACAGTATATGACCTTAGACCTCACCCAAAACTCTACTGAGAGAGGGAGTCTGATGCCGTATATAAAACAGTCCTGGAAACTTACTGGTAAAGGAGAACACAGATTCAACACATAGTGGGATTTATTTTATCTTTTTGAAAACATGTTTGCTAAGAATGTCAATTGGTGTAGACATTCTTGGGTTGTTCACTTTCATTTTACATTTGGAACAAACATATAAATAGGTGATGTTTGTACAGCTTGGGTGGAGGTCCTTTTCTCTCATTGCAGAGCCACTATCAGGAGAAGATGACAGTGATTAAGAAAAATGGGCTGGGATGGCAGCAGAAGGGTCCTCCCTTGCAGGGGGGCTGGGAGGAGTGATTCTGCTCCCTCTGAGCTCCCTCTTGTCCAAGAGCAGCTGGAGAGGGAAGGGACACAGGGACAACTCTGCACCTAATGGCCCTGTCTCTATTTTCATTTCTCAGATGGGGGTTGAATATACTCATTTTATAGTCACTTGTCCTTTTCAACTCTCAGGGGGAAAAAATGTTTCTTTCTCTTCCAGCTCTATTGTTTATATATCTTGTTCTTTGTTTCAGAAATAAAACAAAAACAAAACACTAAGATTATCATTTCTCTAAGAAGTTTCTTACATTCAGAAATCTGTGCACGAATGTAGCCGAGTGCTGTGTGCAGCGGTGCAGTCTGCTCCACTCCTGCCCAGCATTTAAAGAGGCGGCCAAGGATGCATGCAGCCTGGGCATCAGGGAGGCATGAAGATGGCTGAGGCAGGTACAGGAAGATGGACGTGATGTGCCTGGGAAACAAATGAGTAACCCTTAAACTTCTGGGCGCCACTCCAGGATCACCATTATAATTGATGAAAGAGTGGCCTGATTCTCTCCTTTATCCATTCACTCATTCATCTGTTCATGGATCCACTGAATCAATATGTACTCTATGAGCGCACTCTCTGTGTCAGGCACAGGTGCCCTGTATGTAAACTGGAATAAGTCTACTGAGGGAAGATTTTTAGGATAATGAGAGCTTTGATGTTGAGGTTTGCAGTTTGGCAGACATTGTTCTAAGTCCTTTAAACGCATCCTTTCATTTAATCTTCTTTATGACCCCATTTTTTAGATTAGGAAACACACCCCAAGATTTTAAGGAACTTGCTCAAGATCATATAGCTAATGAGTAACAGAGCCGGATTTAAACTTGAGACCATGTTACTCTGGAACTTCTCAGGAAAATGGTAAATGAAATGAGAGTGGCATACCTGGGGACTGAGGAATTAGAGAAGAGGCATTTGGTCCGCCTGTGGGAGTTCAGCAAAGGCATTTTGGAGATAGTGGTTCTTGAGTTTAACATTAAACTGTCGCCGGAGTAGCAGATTGAGGTACTATTGAAGAGTCTAGGCAAAAGGGATAATTTTAGAAAACACTGTGTGTGAGGAATTGCAAGTGGTTTGGTGTTTCTCAAACATCACCTGCAAGGCAAGGAGTTGTGGGAGATGATCCTGGACAGGGGTGGGGCCAGGTCATGGCAGATGTTTTAGAATCTTCGATGTAGATGATGCCACATAATGCTTGAAATCTTTGAAGTGGTCCAGACGGATGTGATTGGGGCTGGACATGGCAGGTGCAGTAGGGTGGGAAAGAGGGAAGAGATGGAAGACTGGTTGGATGGATAGAAGAAATGAGAGATAGAGGAGGTACAGGGTGACTCTTAAACTTCTAGCTTGATGGTTGGTTGGATGGGAACACTGACGATTGATACAGAGGATCCGGGAGGAGAACAAGGATCAGAAGAAATATGATGAGCAGTTTTATTCTTTGCCAGTCTAAAGTTATAACCACATATTATTATTAAAATTTTTCTATAGCAGGTTAAAGTGGTAATGCATAAATTTTATACTTACTGTGATTTATAGTTAATTATTCATTGTTACAATTTCATAAATAAGAAACACCTTCCATGCTGGGAGAAATTAAATACATTTGCTATAGTCTCAAAAAATAGAACTGAGTTAAGTCAGTCATAATTTTATGAATACTAATCATAATAATAAGCACTTATTGAGCACTACACATGGTCCAGGTATTGTTCTATGAACTGTAACTACGTCAATTCCATTCATCTTGCCTCCAGGGATTTTAGTTTCAAAACCAAAGTGATACCACTCTGGAGTTCATTCATGTCTTGTTGAGGATGGAGGCCAAATGGCATAGGTCTGCTAGGGGTGAGTTCGAGCTTGACACAATACCCATGATCTGGTGACTGAGACCAGGAGGACAGCTTTGTGGAAATAAATCAGGGAAAGCTGTTTCACTAAAAGCTACATAAGGATGGAATGCATACTTTCTTCAGATTGTCTCGGTTTGTATTCCAGTAATGCCAGTTAGAAAGTGTGTGACTCATGAATGTTCATCAGAGCATTGTTCATAACAGACAAAATTGGAAACAACCTAAATGTCCATCAACTGGTAAACAGACAAAATTGACAGACATTCCACTGAATACTATTCAGCAATAAAATAGAAGAAACTACTGTCACATGTTAGCTACCTCACGGATGAACTCAAAAACATTATGCTAAGTGAAAGAAGCCAAACACAAAAGACCACATATTCTATGATTCCACTTATACAAAGTGTCCAAATAAGGCAAGTTTATAGAAAAAGAAAGCAGATTAATGGTTGTTTTAGGCTGGGGGTGAAATGGATTAACTGTAAGTGGTTATGGAGGATCTTACTGAGATGAAGATATACTTAAGTTATGGCAGTGGTTGCAACCATTTGGTGGAATTACTAACAATTATTTAATTGTTCATATGAAATAAATGAATTTTATGATATGTAAAATATTCCTCAATAAAGCTGTTAAACAAGCTGTTGAACTTGGCTAAGTTATTGAGTCCTTTTTTTGTTTCACTTTTCTTAACTGTAAAATGGGGCGGTGAATTTTAGTCCTTACTTAACCTCTGGCAGCATTTGACTCAGTTTATCACCCACCGTTTCACCCTACTCCCTGCCCCCATTGATTTTGTTTGAAACACTTTCTTCCCTCAATTTCCCTGATGCCAAACCATCCTTATATTCTTTATTTAAAAGGCTGGGGTTGGGTTCTCCAAGAGTGTGGGGACTGCCTCAATTGTCACTCTACAGTTATCCAGCCCCATACCTGTGGCAAGCATCCTTATTCAGCCTCCACTGCTTCTGATGCTGGGATTATTTAAAGTTCTCCCTGGGATATCTAGATTTATTGGGCTATTTCTCTGATATCTGGGTATTACATCAGTTTCCTTGGCTCTTTTGGGCATTTTTATAAATCTTTCCCCATCAATTCATTTCAGAACGTTTTCCTCGTTCAGTTTTGCTAGAGACACCTCTCCTGATATTTCAGTGAAGCTACAGATTTATCTTTATTTTTGTATTTTTCCTGTTATTTCAACAGGATTTCACGAGGGAGGATATAGAGGATGATGCTGTGTGTACTCTAGAGATCACATTCAGGATTAAAGGGTTTATTCCTCCAGTTTCCCAACGTTGGTCCCCTACCTGACAGAGTCTTCATGCAGTGACTCGTTGGCTCAGGCCTAACCATCTTACCCAGCTTATTACAGTTCTGAAGGACCACCCAGACTCAGAGATTCCTGTGGGGTCTGCAGAGGCCTTTGTTGAGAATGATACAGCCCAGCTTCTTCCTCTATTTTTTTATTTCCTCTCCTTTCATAGGTGTCGGCTCCAAGAATCCTCCCTAATAAACCTTCTCCATGCAACCCTTCATTCAGAGAGCTCAAACTGTGCCAGAGGAGATGTGAATACATGGGTTTGGTCATCTATCTGTAAAGATTTTTACATGTTTTTTATGCTGCTTATTTTGAGATTGTGGGGCCTTTTAAAAAGTAAGATAAGGAAATGTATGAATTCTCTCCATCCAGAAGGTGAGGTTAATTTCTTTCTCTAATCCCAACTCATTTCTCGTGGCTTTTGACCAGAGACATCAGGCTCAGTCTGGTTCCCAACATCTCTCTCCCACTTCCCCACAGCTGGTACTTCGTGACCTATACTTGTGAGCTCAGCCTCCCACTTCTCAGGGGCAAACCAACTCTAAGTGGAAAACTCTTAACAGTTTGTCTTAAATCAGATTTTCCTGAAACAGACCCCATGATGATGGTTTGCATATAAATGCATTATGAAGGAAATGTCCCTGGAGAAAAGGGAGAAAGGAAAAGCGGGGCAGGGCAGGGCATGGAAGGAAGCCAGGCAAGGCTAAGATCTTGCATAGAGTCCTCTGGAGGTAGTGTGATGGTTAATTTTATGTGGGTACTTGACTGGCCAGAAGGGCCCAGATTAAACAGTATTTCTGGGTGTGTCTGTGAGGGTGTTTCTGGATGAGCTAAGCATTTGAGTAGGTGGACTCTGTCAAGTAAATTGCTCTCCCCAAGATGTAACTTTGGCATCACCCAATCCGTTGAGGGCCTGAATGGAGCAAAAGATAGAAAAAGGAGAAATTTATCCCCTTTGTCCTGCCTCACTGTGACAGCTCATCTTACTTCTTTACCCTCAGACTGAGATTTACAATCATCTGTTCCCCTGGTTCTCAGGCCTTCAGACTCAGACTGAATTATACCACTGGCTTTCCTGGATCTCCAGCTTACAGATGGCAGATTGTAGGACTTCTCAGCTTCCATAGATTAAGTGAGTCAATTTCTCATAATTAATCAATTAATTAATCAATATCTATATATCTGTCTTCTATACTATTGATTTTATTTCTCTGGAGAACCCTAATATGAGTAGCTTTGCCTAATCCACAAAAGAACTTATATTTTAGTATAACTTGTACCTCAGAATTTTCTTATCTGAGGCGGACGAGTTGGGCTTTTATGCTCTTGAACTGCACATGTATTTAGCTTGATTGACAATGACTCTCTTTGGTGGGGCTGGGATTTGGGATGTAAATTCCCAGGTGCTTCTGGTTCTCTGCCCATGTGGAGCACAGCCACTCTAATACCATGAGGATTGTCCTCCAAAGAACACACAACAGTGCTAAGTATTGGGAGTGAAAGCACACAGGAGCTGACGAAGGCGTCCTCAGTGATGGCGGCAAGGTCGTGAGGGGAGCTGGGCGGGGCGATAAATGGCTCTGTCATCAGTGTCTTTGTCATTCTGGATGTGGTGTCAGTCTCTGATTTTGATAGTAGGTCTTGACAGGAGACTTGAAAATTGGCTTCTAAGTAGTTTGTCTCTAGCATAGTATGATAGAACTTGTAGAATATTTAATTTTGTGTTGGACTGCATTCCAATGAGCCTGTTTGGATGAGTTAGTTGCAAAATGCACCATTAAATAATGAAATGAGTTAATCTTTTTATAGGGTTGTTCTGCATTTGCCATCAAAATGCTGAAGTGTGTTTGCCAAAAGCAGCAATCCAATATTGGTTTAATTGATATTGAGCTGTTCCTCATGGTAATAATTGCCCAATATGCTTAGTGGCTCCTTGAGGCCCCTCTCAGAATGATAATAGGGTTATGTCATCAGCATGCAGAAGGATGATAAGATGGGAGTTTATGTATACAAGTTATCAAAAAATGTAACAAATGGTTTGGGGTTACAATTAAAGAGTAGGTGGGACAAGACATTTGTACCATTTGAGGCTGTAATCTGCTCTGTTAAGAGCCCATTTCCCATCCATTTTGTTCCCTTTTTGATGTTACAGTAAAGGCGCTGAAGGACCATTAAAAGCCAAGGATCAATATTGCGATCATGTAACTTGGCTCATAAATGGTTTCTGCCTATAAAATCAAGTGCTGACAACAGAGTAATAAATGCCACAAGTCTCACATTATTTTTAACCATTTTCACTAATAGAAGAAATAGTGTAGTAATAGTTCATAATAGAAAAGCTATCTCTAAAGCATTTTTGCTCTTCCTGTAGGATATTACATTGAAATATCCAGACCTGCAGTGTGGAAGGGCAAGGTGGTATTGATTTTTGAAAGCATAGTCTAGAGATTGTTGGGTGGTAAGAAAAGATAGAAGACTGCTACCACCCCCGTCAAACAACAGATCATTCTCTTGTTCTATTTTGTGAAAATACTGTAAGAGATTAAGTCAATAATTTTGCCTGGGTTGGCACCTACAATGTAGAATGAGATTTGGTGTAAAAAAACTGCTGCAAAGTTCGACATAAAGTCATTATTTAAATTAAGTCTAATGGATTAAGGGCATTGGATTTGAGTTACAAATAGTTCTAGGGTTCTTGAAGCATGGGGTGAATATAAGAATTCAAAAAAAAAAAAAAAAAAAAAAAGCCAAAAAGAAAAAGAAAAAAGAAAGAGCACCAATTACTGAATTCCTTTAATGAGAAGAATATGACCACACAGGTAGACACTGAATTTTTTGTGCTGTGGGCTAGAGAAGGGTAACCTGACTGGGGAAAGAATGAGAGAGAGAGAGAGAGAGAGAGAGAGAGAGAGAGAGAGAGAGAGAGAGAAAGAGAGAGAGAGAAATGCTTTTAGAGAACACTCAGGGTAAAATCAGGAAAACTGAAAAGTAAGAACCAAGAAGAACCAGATAGCTAAGAACTTTACTATTATTACACCAACAGCTAAAAAACAAACAAACAAAAAAAAAAACCCGTAATAGATGCTGAGCAGCCATTTGCATTTCTTTCTAATAACTATTCTGAGTTAAACTATAACAACTATTTTATATTTCTTTAACATGATAAAGAATATCTGAAATCAATAGCCAAGCTTATGTTTGAAGGGAAAACACTTGACATATTCCCATCAAATTAAAACGTCAGAGGAAGATATCTGCTATTAGCTTACATTTTCCTGGAAGTTAGAGTCAACAAATTAAGTCAAGAAAAAGAAAAACAAATGTCAGGACTTAGATGATGTGACAACATGGAGGTTTGCTGTTTG
Organism: Furipterus horrens; assembly: GCF_987537825.1. NCBI lineage: Eukaryota > Metazoa > Chordata > Mammalia > Chiroptera > Furipteridae > Furipterus > Furipterus horrens. The sequence continues at coordinate 32,511,740 of NW_028327177.1, forward strand.
AACCATCCTCATACAGAACTTGCTGTTCAGTGGCAAGAAGTGCAGTTTAACTGAGTTTTCAGCCCTTAGCAACTTCAGATTTCCCTCAGCTTCCTAGGCAGCCCCCAGCCAACGACTGACCATATCTGCTCCTCTCTCTGAGATCTTAATTGGGTTGACTGAGACATTGTCAGGTCTGCATCGCAGTTAGCACTCCATGCTCACTTTTTATTCCTTCTTTTTTATCCCACGCACCTACCTCTGTGTACTTGCAGTCTTAACTCCATTAGAGTGTCTGCTTCCCAGAAGACCCAAATGACACTGCTGGTAGCAGGAGTGGTTCAGGAAAGCAGGATACCTCCTCACGTTTGGGGACTGGATCCAATGCGACTTGAAGCACAGACAGTCTGGCACAAAGAGGCAGCCCAAATGTTACAACTAGTGAAATTGCCTGGTTGTTACTACAGAGGCATACTGGCAAGTTGAGGGCAATTCACAAACAATTAAATATTGACAGAAAGCCTCTTTGTGGTTTGCAGAGTCCCTTATTTTCTGTAATGCAGGACTAGAACAAGCTGAAGACTAAACTCAGGACTTAATAGAGTCGCCAAGTTACTAAAATAATTGAATGATCAGTGAAAGGCCTTTTACGCCAAGACAAATGTCTTGGCTGGGAAAAACTTGGACCTTGACACATGCGATAGAGACATCTGTATTTCTGCCCCCAAAGACTTTTGTTTATCCAGATTCTACTGAACCCTCAGTGTTGCAGAGGTGGCCCACCCATTATTGTTAAGAGAGAGCACTCTCCCCTGGTGGGAACACAATGTGGAGACTTCTTTTTTTCTGCAAGGTAATAGGCCTCCCCCTCAGGATTTGTCCTCACTTTTTTCCCTGACCACTGAGTTGATATCTAGTCTAAGTTGCAGCAAAACCCAGCTAAGGACATGCTGGGCCAGATAAGGGAGGTTAGAGCTTATGCACCGTGAAGGAGCTGACAGGAGAGAGGTAGGACAAAAGAGTTGGAGTGACATCAGAAAGGTGATTGACAGGCATGCTTAGATCATGTCTTTGGCAACAGAGACCATATAACTATGCAAACATTTTCAAACAACCAGTTCAAGATGCTCTCTTAAGCACCTTTAAAAAAAAGCATTTCCTCTTCATTAATTGTTAAAACATCACCCTGTATCTACTTAGGTACAGTAATGTGCAATTTACTGCGATATATCAAAGTAAGAGAACAGGGAAGGCTCCACTGTAAACTGCTGAAGTGGGTGAATCTCTTTCTCCCTCCAGGATGCTCACATGTTGTATGTGAATACCCAGGAAACTGACTACTCATGCACCAAGTTCAACCTGAATATTAAGTGTTGACATAACAATTTTTTAAATTGAAAATAGAGAGAAGAAGATGTACTGATATTTTCTAAAGGAGTTCTAATACTTCAGTACTTCAAAGCAGTGGATTGTCTTGCTTCAACTTTGGCAACAAGCAGTGCAGGTCTTCTAAGACAGAAGGGAATGGAGACAGCTACATTAACAGGCAAGTGTTTGTGGTACAGAGTTTGAGAACGTGGGCTCAATGGCCCGCTGGCTTGGGTCTCAATCCTGTCCTTCCACTTCGTGCTTTGCGTAGCATTGGTCAAGTTACTTAATCTCACTTTCTCCATCTGAAACTTGAAGTGATAAAACCCGTCTCCTGTCTGACACATAGTGAGTGCTCAGTAAAAGAACTTTGCTATGGTAACAGCAGCAGTTGACATTATCAAGGGGGAGGGAGAACCAGCCAAGCAGCAGACCACTAGGATTGCCCCTATTTTAAACCAATGTTTACAAGGCACCAGGGAAATGAGTTTTAGGTCATGTTCAACTCTTCCGAGATTTCCTCTCAGCAGCAATACCTTTGGGGAGGGTAGTGGGCAAGAATTCATGCCTATAAAATTACATGGTTTGTTATCTAACTCTTAATAGGCTCTGAAGCTGAGGAACATGAAGCTCAAATTCTTTTCCTTTTTGATCTCATTCTTTATCACAAAATTCCTTCCAAAGTCTCTCCTTGGACCTTATCTATAGGTGGGGAAAACCAGAATAACCTGTGTTGCTCTGGTTATAATTACTACTTACTTCAGATGTTTATAATTTTTTCATTGTAGCAATCTCACCTGCATGGTGAAGGAGCCTACTTTCTGAGGCAACATGTAATGGAGCAGGGGATGGTCAGGTCTTGTTGGCATTTCTCTTGTACATACTTGGTCAAACTTCAACATTGAAATTGACTTATCTTAACTTTGTGGTCACAAGAATGAAACATTTCCCACAGTTCTAGCTGTGACTCTTCACCAGTTTGTGTCTCTTTGATAAGGTCTCACTTATCTTATCAGATTAAAGTCATTTTATTTCTACTAAATATTGTAACTTTACCCTTCTATATTAAGTGAAGTTTACTCTGAGTTTCCCTTCTGATTGATAGGGTCTATTTCGGTAACAGTAATTTACAGAAGGAAGTTTTCTAAATAATTGCTATTTTCCCTTTTATAATCTTCTATAGCATAGTACATTTTAATATGTTGATTTCATTAATATGAGAAAGAGTTATGTTTAAATATCATAAGAGGTAAACCTTCAAAGTCTATATGTATTTATCCAACCTGGCTTGAAATCCCAGTCCTTTGTGCAGATGAGCAAACATGCTGTAGAGTCGGGTTTGCATGAAAACATGAACAAGATTCAAATGTCATATTTTACAGAACTAGAACAAATATTTAAAAAATTTGTATGGAACCATAAAAGGCCCTGCATAGCAACAGTTATCCTGAGAAAGAAGAACAAAGTTGGAGGAATCACGCTACCTAATATCAAACAATACTATAAGGCCATAGTAATCAAAACAACCTGGTACTGGCATAAAAACAGACATATATATCAATGGGACAAAACAGAGAGCCCAGAAATAAACCCACATCTTTATAGTCAATTAATATTTGACAGAGAAAGCAGACATATACAATGGACTTAAAATAGTTTATTCAATAACACAGGGGAACAGTTTTTAACATAACTCCTGTTGAGTTCGATTTTTCAGCTATTTTAGACTTAAATAGGCATGCTGATTTCAAAACTGCAGTTAGTTTTCTTCTATCATGTCAAGTTTTTTCTGTACATCTTATCTTAATGTGACCACTCTAGGCTGGATTGAGCCTGGATCGAGAGAAGCACTAGTGCTCTCCAGTGCTCTCCTATTGGCTGAGAGCAAAACTCCCTCAAGTGCAGAGGGGTGGGGGATGACCTTGGAGACCAGCGACAGATTCATACTTCTCTAGGCTATTCAGTTACACATGAGACAGTGTGGTGCGAGGTTGTGTGCCGCTCTGTATAGTGAATTGTATTCCGAAGTGTAGTCCGAGTTCTTGTCTGTATACAAGGAGTTAGCAGAACTTATTATTTTATTTATTGTACATATGTACTTATTTTCTTTCCTTCAGGTCATGTCTGCCTCTGCTATTTCTCATTGTAAGTGCCTGAACAATCCTGATTTGTTTTGTTATTATATCTGTGGCAGTTTCACCATTCTCAGTCAAAGGACAAACATCAGCGCATTTGTCAGGCAAACCTATTTTGCATATTTTAAAGTAAAACTTGGTAATCAAGATAAGTCTCGGGTTCCTCACAAGGTGTGCAAGTAGTGTGTTGAGAGTTAATGGATGTGGATGAAGGGAACATGTGATAAATTGCCGTTTGGTGTACCAATCAATGGTTTGGCAAGAGCCTAAAGATTATTCAAGTGACTGTTACTTTTGTATAGTGAGAACATCAGAATGTAACAAGAAAAACAGATGTAAAATAGAGTATCCTAGTCTACCACAGCTATATGCCTGGTGCCTCATTCAGGTGAAATCCCAGCGCCAGTTTTCACTGTACTACCCTTTTTCAAAAAACAGGAGTATGGTGAAGAAATAAGTGACAGCAACGATGAAGATTTTGAAATTGAAGATGACTCAGTTCATAAGGGATTTGATCAGCATGAGTTGAATGATTTGGCACGAGATTTGGACTGTCCAAAAAGGCTTCAGAATCCTAGCATCAAGACTGCACAAGAAAAATTTGCTTGAAAAAGGAGTGAAGGTATCCTACTTTTGATCAAGAGAAAGTGCGTTTCGGCAGTGCTTTCAAATTGATGGTGGCTTTGTGTATTGCCATAACATACATGGTTTAAAGGAGGAATTGGGAATTCCAATCTATAACACAACTGAATGGCGACTGTTCATCGATAGTTCAAAGTGGAGCTTGAAGTGTGTCCTCCTTCACCATGGCAATTTATTTGCTGCAGTCCCAATTGGCCATTCGGTTTTTTTGTGTGAAGAATATGAAGACATAAAGAGAGTCATTGATCGGTTGCAATATCACAAGCACAATTGGATCATCTGTGTTGACCTTCAAATGGTCTGCTTCCTTCTTGGTCAGCAACGCGGATACGCCAAGTATCCCTGTTTTCTGTGTATGTGGGACAGCAGAGCTCATGAGAAGCATTAGGTGGAGTCAAACTGGGCCCCAAGATCTGACCTCAAACCTGGTGATCCAAACATTCTACATGAGCCACTTGTTGACAGAAAAAACATCATATTCCCACCTCTGCACATAAAACTGGGTCTCGTGAAGCAATTTTTTAAAGCTTTGCCAACTGAAGGAGACTATTTCAAGTATCTCATTAGGCATTTCCTAGCCTGTTGTTTGAAAAGATAACATACTTTAATATGTATGTTTGGTAGCAGAACTTTACTACTTGTACACAAGTTGACTTACAGTAACAATATATAGCCTTTATATGAATAAAATAACTCTAAATAAACAGTATACCAGGTAATTTTTTCTTTATTTTCCTTTGTATGTACATTTTGTATGATTCTTGGGACAAAGGGAGGGTATCCTGTACCTTAAAAAATTGATGTGATAGAGAAAAACTGGGGTCATTTTTGGATTCAGATGCCAAAAGTTAGTAAAAAACGAGTGTCAGATCTAACTCAATGGAAATTGTGTTCCCCAGTGTAAATTGTGTTGGGAAAATTGGACTGATACTTGCAGAAAAATGAAATTAGACTACCTTCTTATGTCACACACAAGAATAAATTCAAAATGGATTAATGACTTAAATGTTAGGCTTGAAACCATAAAAATCCTAGAAGAAAACAGGCAGTAAAATCTCAGACATTGATCATAGCAATATTTTATCTGATACATTTCCCTGGGAAGGAAAACAAAAGAAAAATAAACTAGTGGGACTATATCAAATAAAAAATTTTTGCACAGCAAAGGAAACCATCAACAAAATAAAAAGGACAACCCACAGAATGGGAGAACATACTTGCCAATACATCTTATAAGGGGTTAATATCCAAAATTTAAAAATAACTTACAAAACTCAAAACCCAAAAACTAAATGATCCAATTAAAAAATGGGCAAATGACCTGGATAGACACTTCTCCAAAGAGAACAGACAGATGGCAAACAGACATATAAAAAGATGCTCAATGTCACTAATTATCAGAAAAATGCAAATAAAAACCACAATGAGATACCACTTCACACCAATCAGAATGGCCATCAACAACAAATCAACAAACAACAAGTGCTGGTGAGGATGTGGAGAAAGGGGAACATTTTGTAACTGTTGGTGGGGAATGCAGATTGGTGCAGCCACTGTGGAAAGCAGTATGGAGATACCTCAAAAAATTAAAAATGAAACTGCCTTATGACCTAGAGATCTCATTTCTGGGAACATGTCTAAAGAAACATAAAGCTCTAAATCGAAAGAACAGAAGCACCCTATGTTCACTGCAGCATTATTTACAGTCACCAAGACATAGAAGCAGCCCAACTGTTATCAGTAGAAGAATGGATAAAACAACTATGGGACATTATGCAATGAAATTCTACCCAGTCATAAAAAAGAACATTTTACCTTTTGCGACAGCATTTATGGACATGGAGAACGTTATGTAAGTGAAATAAACCAGTTAGAGAAAGACAAATATCATATGATTTCACTCATATATGGAACCTAATAAACAAACTGAACTAACAAGCAAAACAGAGACAGACTCATAGATGGAGAGCAGGATGACAGCTAGGGGGTGGGGGTTGGGGGGTGGAGGGATGGAGCAAAGAAGAAAAAGGACTCACGGACATGGACAAAGCTGTGGTATTTGCAGGAGGGAGGAAGATGTAGGGTTAATGGTAATAAAAAAATACAATAATTTTTTTTATAAAAAGAAAGAAAACATGAGCAAAGGCCACAGTTGCCTGGGCTCTGGTTAAAGATTGGAACTACTGCTTTCTGTATTGCCAACTTCCTCAAGGCAGGAACAGCTCCCAAAGCAACGGCAGCGCCCCTACCTTTCTGTCTGTCCCCATTAGGCCCTGTGCAATCATTTTATAGCAGTGACTAATTGTAATTGTGTGTATGTGAGTGGTGGTGGGGTGGAGAGGGCAGAGAGAGAGAGAGAGAGAGAGAGAGAGAGAGAGAGAGAGAGAGAGAGAGAGAGGGAGAGAGAGAGAAAGAATCCCAGGAGGAGGGAAGAGGCCGCTGCCTAGCAGCCGTGGAGATGGTGTTGGTGGTGCTGAGGAGCGCATATGGAGAAAAGGGCTGCCATCCATTTTTGACATTGACTGGGTGGAGACTGTACCCTGTACAGTCTCCCTGGGAATTTTGTGATCCCCTTGTTCAATTTATTTTTTGGTCTCTGAAAACTGCTAATTTTTTTTTCCTGTTGAAGACATAAATCCATGTATCTACCCACCCAGTCATACCAAAACTTCAAAGGCAGCTTTCACAGGAAACTTGAGTTAACATTATTTGGATCTCATCACTTCTTCAGAAAGATCTTTTATAGTTGGTTTAGAGTCCCTGATACCACAGTACCCCATTTTTTCCTCATAACTTTTGTCACTCTTTATTTGCACGTTTTATTATACATCTTTGCTACCACCCTGCAAGCTACTTGGTCACCTGTATATTGCTGAGGCCAGCACTGTGCTGGACATTCAGTCTGGATGCAACAGTCTGGCTGTATATAAACAGTACTTTCATATGTTTGTTCAGCGTTGACAGGCTTCTTTAGCCTTAGTCCTAAAAAGATGCCCTCAAGCATATTTCTTTTATTTAGTGACTTTGTCTTTAGTATCATGTATCTGTAAGAATGTGCAAAAATATACCTAGATCCAGACAGCATACCTTTCACTTCCCTGATTACTGTTTCAAGAAACATAACAAAAACATACATTGATTTTATTTTGGAGCTTCAGCCACACACATTTCCACGTAGTTTTAGAGATTTACAGCTGAGGCAGACATTGGCATTAGAGTTTTGACGACAGCTTTGGTCTACATAGCTCATTCATCTGAGGACGCGTGCTGCCAGGCTGAGGTGATTTTTTTCCGTGAAGCATTCAAACACACTGAGAGTGTGTGCAGGTGCGAGAAGTTTGTGTATCAGAGTCATACCCCAAGCTGATGCCTCAGCATCAAAGAGGACTGAGCAGAGCTCGAAAGCAGATGCTGCAGAAGTAATTCACTCTCAGGAGAGGGGCAGTGACACTTTTGATGGAGGAAAACAAACTTTGCACATGACTAGCAGCTTCTCCCTTGAGAAATTCACATGTTAGTAAGAGCCACAGAAAGACTTAAAGCTTGAGAGCCATGCGTGCCTTTGCCTGTGGGGATGGACAGGGTGTACCCCAGTGAATAATCTTCCTGAATGTTCCATAGCATTTGAGTATTTTCTCCCTCTCTCTCTTTTGGCATGGGCCAGTTGTTTGGCCTGATCTGAAAGCCACTGAGTGGATTTCTTAAAGGAACTATATTTGATTACATATGCAAAATATAATTGCTTCTTGTTTGTTCATTTTCACTCTTAATTATTTCCCCTTTCTCCATCTGATGAAGAGAAGACCACAGGAAACAAAAATACCCTTTACCTTTGGTCTTAATTTATGTTTAATAGAACCATCCAACAAATATAGCAAATAATGCATTAATGAAACCACTTATTTAGGTCCTGGGGTCACAATTGATGGCATATAGAGATTAGAGCTAGAGTTTATCCAGCTCTCAAAATGGCACAATTTTAAACTCAGAGGGAAAACATCTTTATTAAAGTACCTATAGGAGATGGGCATATAAATTATCTACTTTAGAACTTGCTTAAACATTCACCCTCCTGGTTGACTGCAGTGCTGGTTAGAGGTCCACCATAGATTATTTACATGCCAGTATTTTAAGATAATCAGTCACAGCAGGAAGGTTAGGCTGGGAAATTCACCTTATCACATGATTGATGCAGAACACACTCATCCTGCTCAGACCACTGCTTTGAGTCTCCAATTCATTTGCCCAAGTCCTGTAAACTCTTAAGTCCCCATGCAGGATACAAAAAGTATCTTCGAAAGTGACTTATATTCTTTTACCCTTAAATTTCTTTAATCTTGTAAAGTACACATAACATTAAACTTACCATCTTAACCATTTTAACCATATAGTTCAGTTGTATTAAATAACAGGGGAACCCCCCCAAACCAGAATTTATTTATAAAATACTGTGAATTTATTCTTACATGTTTAAACTTCAGTCATCTTCAAAGTACTCTCCATTTAATGCCATAAACTTTTTGAGACTTTTTTCCCCACTGCTCAAAACAGTTTTTGAACTCCTCATTTTTGATGCCTTTTAACGCTTCTGCTTTTTTTTTTTGTTTGACCTCTTTCACATCTGCAAAACATTTCCCTTTGAGGACTTTTTCATCCAGGGAAACAAACAAACAAAAAAGTTGCTTGGGGTGAATAGGAAGGGTGGGCATGGGGGTCATGCCATTTTTGGTCAAAAACTGCTGAACACTCAGTGTGGTGTGGGCAGGTACACTTGTAAATCACTGATCGTGAAATAGGAAAATACGCTGAAAGTCTTAAAAAAAAAAATTCGCTGAAGCCAAACACAGCTTCTCACAACAATGCCAGCTGGTAGGCTGATACAGATGGGTTCCTAGAACACTCACCAATTGGGGAAGCCTATGCTACAAGGGGCCTGCTCTCCAGAAGATAATTATGGGTTTTTTTTGGTTCCCCCTCGTACATTAATAAGTTGCACAACCATCACCACTATTCATCTGTGTTATTCTTTTTCTTTTGTATAACTGTAACTCTATACTTATTAAACAATAACTCGCCATTTTCCCCTCTCCCCAGCCCTTGGCAATCCCCATGCTATTTTCCATCTCTATGATTTTGACTATTTTGAGTACCTTATATAAATGGAATCAAATGATATTTGTCTTTTTGTGACTGGCTTATTTCGCTTAGCATAATGTCCTCAAAGTTCATCCATATAGCAGCATATATCAGAATTTCCTTACTTTCTAAGGCTGAATGGTATTCCATGTGTATATATACTACATTTTGCTTATCCATTCATCTATTGATGGACATTTGGATCACTTCCATGTTATTGTGAATGTGAATAATGCTGGTATTAACATCAGTATACAAGTATCTCTTTGAGATCCTGCTTTCAGTTCTTTTGGTTGCATACTAAGAAGTGAAATTGCTGAATTATATGGTAACTTTATTTTTAATTTTTTAAGAAACCACCATACTGTTTCCCATAGAAGCTGTACTATTTATATTCTCACTAACAGTACACAAGTGTTGCAATTTCCTCACATCCTTGCCAACATTTTCTAGTTTCTGACTTTTTTAAATTGTTGCCCTCCTAATAGGAAATAGTATCTCATTGTAGTTTTGATTTGCATTTTTCTAATGATTAGAGATTTTGAGCATCTTTTTAATGATATTATTAGCTATTTGTATATATTTTTTGGAGACATATCTATTCAAGTCCTTTGTCTATTTTTAAATTGGGTTGTTTGTTTTTATTTATATTTATTTATTTTAGTTTTAGAAGTTCCTTATATATTCTGGATATGGATCATTAATCAGGCATATGATTTGCAATTATTTTCTCCCATTCTATGAGTTCTCTTTTAACTCTGTTGATATTGTCTATTGATGCAGAAAATTTTTTAATTTTCAGGAAGTCTAATTTGTCTATTTTTTTTCTTGTTGTTTGTGTCTATGATATCATATCCACGAAATCATTGCCAAATTCAATGCTGTGAAGGTTTTGTTCTATATTTTCTTCTGAGAGTTTTATATTTTTAGATCTTACATTTAAGTCTTTTTAGATCTTACATTTAAGTCCATTTTCAGTGAATCTTTGTACATGGTGTAAGATGTGGGTTCAACTTTATTCTTTTGCATGTGAATATCTAGTTTTCCCAGCACCATTGGTTGAAAAAACTGTCATTTTCCCATTGAATGGGGACACACACAACAACACGGCCATACTTCTAGTCTGCATCTCTATGAACAAAGCACAGTTCCATGATATTTAGAGGAAAGAGTCCTTTTTGCCCACCATGGTTCCCACAGGCTGTGTGCCTGTTGTTCCAGAAACACGTGCACCAGTGCCTACTGTGCAGCTGGAGGTGAAAGATAGGCAGCTGCTACTGCACTAAGAGCTAAAGTTGCAAGTCTCTGGTAGACACCATAGTTCCCAAAACAGATACATCAGACAGATTCTGTCAGTATAATTGTTGTCCAGGTTGGGAGACCAATTCTTGGTGGTTTCTATTCCACCATTTCACAGAATCTTTGACAGAGATGGAATGATAAAAATGAAGGCTCTGGTGTCATAATGGTTACATTTCTCACTTTTAAAATATCAAAACCTACAGCTTCTTTGTGACCTATGAATGATTTAAATCATGTGTGATTTCAAGACCCCAAACATATTCCTTTTTAAAAGAATCATGGCAGCATCACTCTAGATCTTGTTTTCTAGAGGTAATTTGGAGGTGCAAAAATTTTAACATTTATATACCACCAGAATTCCCTCATGGGTCAAGAGTTGGTGACATAGGTTATTTAAGTTTCACTATTGGCTAAAAGTTATGCTTAAAGGTGGTGAGGTAGGGATGGACAACAGAGACCAAGTTGTAATTGTTGTATTGGGCTTCCTTTTAGTCATTTCTTATAACTTGATGAGAATAATATTGAAACTATTTGTTAAAAACAATGTTGATTTAGTTAACTGTAATATAGGGATTACAAAATTAATTCTGTACTAGTAATGTGATGAAGGGAATACAGAAATAATGTAATACACAAAATAAAAAAAATTGAACTTGGTATTTACTGAATTTGTGTTCAGTGAAACTTTTGTTCAGACATTATCACCAACAGCTGGTTGTTTTTCAATAATGTACTTGTACTATGCATTTAAGTGTCTTTCATGGTAAAATGAGGGGATTAAGCTAAGAGACAAAGTCCTTTTTTGGTTCTGAAACTCCGAATTTGGAGTCATCATTAGCAGGTCAAGTTGAAGAGATGATGTATTTTCAAATGGAGGTATCCTTTCAGCTTTTACTTATATATTATGTTATAAAACATTAGGACATTAAATATTTGATAGTTGAACTCTGGATATTGCTTCCTCACCCCACCTCCTGAGTTGTAAATGGCCTTTGCTTGTGAAGAATGGTAGGCACTGCAGAGTTATTTATATCAGTAGATGGCATCCCTGAAAAGTGAATGTCAAACAGTACATCTGGGTATTGTCTCAATAAATTACATGACTCAGTGATCACTGACCCACATTTTGTAATATGATTTTATAAAACCAGTGTGACAACACTAATAGAGATAGATGTACTGTAGTTTTTATAATGTAAGAGGACAACAGTGTTCTTGGTGAAAATGAAAATAGAAAATGTAATTACAAATTTGCTATTATAAGATTTCATCTAAAGAAAGAGTGTTAGGTGGGTGGATATTTTATACAGGGAAGTTGTTAGGATTTCAAGCAAATTTACTGCATACCAACCAATAAAACTGCTCTGTCAAAATTACTATTTCTGTTTTTCTAAAATCTGCACTGGCATAGCACCAGGTGTGGAATAATAGGCTTGCCCTCTGTACATCTGCTGAGATGCATGATACATTGGCATATGCAGTCTTGGTCTGGGATTTCTTTTGTATGACTTCATTTTCATGGTGGCAGCCTCTGTCTGAGGATACACAGCAAAGAAAAGATGCTGGCTGACCTGACCAGTGAAGATTTTAGCCTCACTCATGAAAGGCAGAAGAGTACATCAGACAACAAATTTACACTTGTGTTTATAGAAAAAACATTAAAAGAATTTTAAAGATTTCTTTTCTTGAAACATAGCAGCTTATATTGTTTTGTCATGGAAACTGCCAAGACAGGAGAAAGAATTTATTGAGTTTCACTGAAGATTCACAAAATCCCTTTGTAAACTGAGCATTTTAATTCCCAGAGTTTTGTGTGTCTGTTTTAATTTGGAGTCTGAGTTTTTGCTTGTTGGAAAAATGCATTATCAACTGGTAACTGCATGTGATTATAGCTACCCTTCTAATTTCATTTCTTTAATAATGGTAGGAATCTAAAGAAACACTAATTTGGCTTTTGATCACTTTTTGAGAACTGAGTTTATAGTCTCTGTTTGCTAAGTGTTCTTAATATTCTTTTATTTTGCATATTAGTCATCCATTATCAGAATCTAAGTGGTGGCAGAAAGGTGAAACCATACAAGAAAAACAGACAATTTGGGTTTCTAAAAGGACTTTAGTCTCAATTTTTTTTTCATCGGTTCGGGACAAGGAAAATAATAGAGTTAGTTTTGGTCAGTGTGAAGTCATAAGCTTATCGTATGTGCAAGCAGAGATGTGAACCTAGAGGTCAGATGTCATGGTCGTAAGTGTTGTTTGAAGTTTGTGTGTGGATAAGACCACCTAGGGAGAGTGTGAGGCATGAGATAAAGTGCTGAGAGTAAAATCTTGGGAAAGATCAATTTTTAAGTGGCTGTTGGAGAGAGAAAAGGGAACTCAGAGAGATAGTCAGTCATGAGGAAAATCTTGAAGGTTAAGGCAGAAGAGAGTTTGAAAAAGAAGGGAATGGTCAACAATGACCAATGCTGCAGGGAGATAGAGTAATAATTGAAACGGAATGTGTCCATTTTATCTGTCAATCAGTAGGATGTTAGTGACCATTGTGAGAGCCAGTTTATTGGAACAGTTGTGGCAGACACCCAGATTGCAATAGACTGAAGAGTAAGTAATAAAAAAGCAAATAGAGCTAATGTTAATTTCTTTTCAAAGAAACTAATTTTTATTTACTGAAGTTACAGTATTGTGTATATGTGGGAAGGGTTATAAATTAAGACTTCAAGGATAAATTGGGATTTAGGAATATTGTAATGATGGAAAGAAAAGTCTGTTGTGAACTGTGTTGGGATGGGATTTTAACAGCACAATGCAATTTGATGGAACATGGGAGGGGGCAGATCAGATGAAGAATTATTCAGTAAACTTTCTTGGAAGAACCTGGAGTGCAAACAAGGAAACAAAATGAAGAAAGCAAGGGACTGAAGGTTGGACTAAAGTTATGGAGTGGAGTTTAAAAAAAAAAGTGGTTGAAGATTGTAGTCTATCATAGTGGAATTCCAAGGTCATAAGTACGGGACAATCATCCTCAGAGCCCAAAGTAAAAGGTGTCAGTAGCCTTGAGCACTGAAAGATTTTCAAATAAAGAGGACTCTCGATACAACAGGCTATAGAAGTGGCACAGAATTTGAAATAGTAGGGGTGGGGTTGTAAGAAATGAGTGGGCCTGACAAATTTATGGATGACCAGTGGGAGGGCTTGAACTTGCCCTAGATGTGAAAGGTCAGAGGTGACTGGAGAGCCAATGTTAGATTTGTTTATCAAAATGTTTATAACACAGTGGCATGGGTCTTGTGAAGAGCAGGCTGCTCATGGTTCATGACTGAAATGGACAAAAAGGGACTTCTGGGCCCTATGTCAGAATTCCTTAGGAGAAAAAGAAAGCTTTGATATCCTTGCTCATTTATACTAGAACATCTATGATAATGGAAGTGTATGAGCTTTAAGAAAACATAAAAAGTGAGGAAGAGATATTTAGGACCCTTTAAAAGAATGCTCAGTAGGAGGAGAAATCAATTATTGAAACTGTATGATAACTACTGAATTGAAGAACAAGGATGAATCTAAAGTGGCAAAATTAACATAGGATAAAGTTAGTCTTCTTTAGTTCTTTAGTGATGTAGAAGTGGGTATGGTTATGGTGAATTGTTAAGAGTTTCAAAGTGTGAAGAGTCCAACCTTTCTTCCAAGTAAAATTTTTCCTTTAAAATATCTCCAACAAGTTGGATGCACATGCTCAGTATCTTGGGTTCATTACTAGATGTGTTCATCTTTAGTGAACACCTCGGAGAGATGATACAAACATCTCTGTTGTAGAAAGATCACATTAAGGATGCCCATTCCATTTACAAATTCTAAATTCCTTCTTATCTAGTCCACAATCCTTCCAACTCCCCAAATTATTTTTCTTAAAAATATCTTCCTTATATAGAGATTTTACTCAGTGGTCCCGTTTTATCCTCTGGAACTGGTCTTTAAAAAATTTAGTGGCCTCTTTTTTCGCATACCTCTTTCTACCATTTTTTACACTACATAGTTTCACTTCCAGGTCTTCAAATAACTTGACATTGGGTATCAAGATATAGAACTGGACACAGTTCTCCAAATATGGGCTGCCATATTTAGTAGAAGCATTGTCTATGTTGATTTGAACATAATGATATTACTCACAGGGTCTTCTAGCAGGGGAGTCACAGGGCTCTCTAACGTAAAATTTTTTGACCTTATAATTTTTATTTTCATGTAGTGCTATAAAGTGAGAATTACTCATTTTATTTTTTCTATAATGGATTATTTTTTAAACATAAATGTAGTTTAAAATTTTATCTTGCTGGCTTAGGCCCTTCATTCTATTCTGCTGAGAGCTTCTGAAATCTTGATATTGCTGAACAATACATTTGTCTTCTTCCCAGCTTTGTGTCATCTGTAAAAAGATTTTGCCCCAATTCTTGATGTATTCATTGAATAAAATAGAATAAAAGAAAAGGTATACAAAATGCTAATAACAGTATTTCTACTTGCTAACAATTTTGTGCATTGACATTTTATAGAACAATTTTCCAAATTCTGTAGTTACAAATTCACCTACTTCATTACTACCCAGCCCATAGTTCTCCACTGTATACACAATAACATTATGAGAGACTGTCAAATATCTTAGTGAAATTAACATGCATTTTATGGCAAAAATCTTGTGAAGCATCTTTATTACTTTCAGAATTAAATGCAAAGTCCTTAACAGGTCTTCAGATCTTATTGCTGCCTGTTTTTCCTACCTTTCTCTCATTATTTTTCACTTCCAATCTGAATTCTATATTCCAGTCTTCCTGAACTACCTGCAGCCCCCTAACCATCTAGGAGCTTGAAGCCTTTCACCTTCTGCTTTCTTCATCTGGCATGGTCCCTAATCCCCAGCTCTTTTGGCCTCATTTATTCCTCTTTGTCCTTCCTATCCTCACTGAGATACCACCCTCTTAAACTATTTCCCCTCATCTAAGAGCTTCCTTTCATTACACCCATGTTTAACCCCATAACGACTGATCTTGTTTTCTTTCTATCTCTCCTTTTAGACTGAAATGACTGTGTCTTGTTGGGCACTTGATCCCCAAAACTTATGTGGCACTCAGTGTATAGTAGGGACTCAGTAATGTTTTAAAAATCAATTCTGACTGGTGTTTAAATACATTTTGCGTGTGATGTTCTTTCCATCTACTTTCTTCTAACAGAATATCCATATAAATTAGTTTGCACTGAATTATTTTTGGTGACTTCATCCTGGCCTCTGGTGATCACCTCTTTCCTTACTAAGTATATACAAGTTATCTAGTGAAGAACACACTTTAGATGGTTGCTGGGTATGAAAGTCAAATTCATCTCACTTTAGATTACAACCTCCCCTTTTTGAAATCTGAGGCATTTGCTTAGCTCTGATCTTCTGGCAATTTTCCCATTGCCTCTGATTTTTTTCCCCCTAGGACACTAGCAGCTGTGATAACAGCTGCAAATTGTTTTAATTGTCTTAGATGTAATGCATCTGGACTTGAACACATTTTAAAGCTCCTAGACCTTCCCTTACTACAGTTCCTGCTAAGATTTGTGTTCCATTCATTGCAGCTGAATATGATTCTCCTTCATGGAGGAAAAATGGAAGCAAACCAGGAGAGAATTATTTTGCTTTCTTTCTTTCATCATCTTCATCAAGCAATTAACTTATTCATGTCTTTGTTTTATTATTAAAAACGAGTTTGAACAACAACACTTTTATTTTGGTTTCATCTAAATTGAGATCTGGAATGTTTTACCTGCCAGGTTGGTCGGCAGGAGAAATATCAATAGATAGACAAGGAAACAGCTATCTTATGTATGTATGCAAGGCCTGCTTGGTAGCAGACACTGCAATAGATGGAGATCTTGCTATACGATCTCTAGTCTTAAAAAGTTCACGGTCAAGTGGAGAGTTCTCAAGTCCATAGTGTTATATTTCAGTTAGCTGTGAGTCAACCTTGGTAAATAGAAAAAAGGTGCCAATGACTACTTTGTATGATTTAGTTTTACATCCATCCACCCATTCATCTTGGTCATGTTTTTCAACCATAGTCGTATATAAGAATAACCCAGGGATTCTGGACTGGGTAACAATAAACTAGGTTGATTTGCAAACTTTAAAACACAACAGACCAACTTTAAAATAAAACACACCAACTCAATCAGGATCTCTGAGGGCTGAGACCCAGAGGAAGTATCTAGTAAAACTCTGTTGGAAGAGTCCATATTCAGAGAGTTGAAAATTAGTGCCTTAAGTATTTACTATATGTTTAGATAGTGCTGTGCTAGGGGCTGAGAAAAACTATCTTATGTAATATAAAGTCATTACTCTGAGAGAGGTAACATACTATTTGTGTACAAAAGGAATTCTCGTGGAAAAAAGCAAAGTAAAAATGCAAGGTAGTATATCGTATGACTACAAACCAAAGTGAGAGGTAGAAGCAAAAACAAACAAACAAACCATATGCAGTTATAGGTAAAAGCAGACAAATTGTGGGGTAAGGTTATGAGACAACAGTTGGGTCAGGTGGGTTTAAAGAGGACTTTGAAGAATGCATTGGATTAGACAGGTATTAGGACAGGAATGTGTGGTTTGGACAGGGAGTACTTAAATGAGCAAAGGCTAGATGTCAGCAATGAGTTTGGAGTATTCTGGGTATAAAGCAGATCAGTCAAAACTGAGCAGAAGTTTTATTTTGAGGACCAGGCAGACAAAGCTTATGGAAGTAAGACCAAAATATGGAAAACTGTATGCCATTTTGAGACATTTTTAACTTTAAAGTATAGGCAACACTTCTTTAAAAAGAATATAACCATAATCTTGAAAAATTTCTCAAACCTCTTTCAAATGAGCAATACTTTATGTTATTGATCAACCTCAGCTTTGCTATTAATTGAGTATAAATCTGAAATATAAACTTGGAAAAAAGAGAGGAAGCTGCATCTCATGGTCAAATGGTAGTATTCTCTAATGCTCAGATTCACCTGTGTGAGTGATCTACTGGTAAGTGTGTAAACAACAGCACTGTATCGGTAAAAAAAAATCCTGTTGTATAGCATTTGAGGATTTCTGTGATGTGAACACTACCACTATGACTAATACCATACCACTGACAATTTAAAAATCAGGTTTCAAAATTCCTGGAAGTTTAACATTGACTCTTGGGTGCTGGTATGAACTGGCTTCAACACACAACTGCTTGTGTTTACTAGAGTAAGTTCTCACTTAATGTCATTGATAGGTTCTGCAACTTTAAGTGAAGCCATATATAATAAAACCAATTTCGCCACAGGCTAATTGATATAACCAAGGGTTAAAATCCTGGGAATACATCCAAAGAAACCCAAAACACTAACTCAAAAGAACATAAACACCCCTATATTCATTGCAGTGTTATTTACAATCACCAAGATATGGAGGCAACCCAAGTGCCCATCAGTAGATGAATGGATAAAACAACTATGGGACATTTACACAATGGAATACTATTCAGCCATAAAAAAGAAAATTTTACCCTTTGTGACAACATGGATGGACCTGAAAAACATTATGCTAAGTGAAGTAAGCCAATCAGAGAAAGACAAATGCCATAAGATTTCACTTATACGTGGAATCTAATGAACAAACTGAACTAACAAGCAAAACAGAGACAGACTCATAGATGGAGAGCAGGATGACAGCTAGGGGGTGGAGGTTAGGGAGTGGAGGGATGGAGCAAAACAGGAAAGGGACTCACGGACATGGACAACAGTGTGGTAATTGCAGGGGGGAGGAGGATATAAGGGGGTTAAATGGTAATGAAAAAATACAATAAACAATTAAAAACCAAACAAACATCTCATCATTATAACAAAACAATGTTGAACTAAACAACGTTATTCAAGAACCGACTATACATTAATTCTTTCATAATAATGTTTGCCTCTGGAAGTGCTGGCATTGAGGTATAGAAAATTTACCTTTGAGAGATAATATTCCTTTTAATCTAAATTTATGTAACTCATTAAAAGAAAGGATGTGGTTGGAGAAAATCTCTAAGACTTCCAAAGCAGAAAAATTGTGAGAAAATTTGAACATACATTTCTTAGAAAATGCAATTCCAGAGGCCTCTTCCACTGAAAGAGGGACCCTGTAAGCGCTCACTGGCTGAGCACAGCTCATCTTACCTTAGTTTCATGGTGTTCCCAGAGAGCAGGCGAGGGTTTAGAAAGCCTGGGGAAAAATATGAATATGCTGAATAACTCAGATTTCCATGCAAGAGTGCTTTGGGTGCCCCTGGAGGAATCATGGGTAATCACACTCCCTTGAAGCTTAGACAGGGCTGCATTGGACCCTTTCAGCTGTGGCTTCTGAACTGCCCTTCCCTCTCCTAGTTTCCTGGTGTAAACAGCCAACTGCACCTGCATTGCCTGTACAAGCTCTTTGCAAGACTTTAAACGCCATCAGACCCGATCTAATTGCAGTTGCCTCTCCCCAGCCCCCCAGTCATCCACATGGCCAATTAGCTCTGGCCTTTATTTAGTCCGTCTCCCCAGCTGCATGAGGGGAAGAGAGCGGGAGTCCATTTTCAGCACCCAGGTCCCACCTGAGTCCTGTACCCAGCTAATACAAGTCTTCCAAGGGCAAAGCCACCACAAAGTGCCTGTGTTCAACCCACATTTTCCTTTTCTTTGTCCCTTTAAAACAACTGATGTGTGGGTACGAAAGCCATTTAGGTAAAAATAAAGACTAAAACGTTTTTTCCTTCTGATAATGTTCCTGGTTCCATCACTCGGTATTATGCTCCATAATGTGCCATGTGCAGCCATTTTGTCATCACTTTGGGTCATCCTTGCTCACAATTGGTTATTTATTCAGGGGCTTTTGAAATTATTGAGTTGACACATCTGTCAGACAGCAAAAGCAGAAATGCTAAAAGGTCACTTGGAGAGAAACCAGCTGCTCCAGACAAACCTTTCTGCCTCCAAATAGCACAATCATTACAGCCTGGCAGATGGGGCCTCTGCTTTCATTTCAGTTGCTCCCCTTGCCTTCAGGTATTTAGCTACACTACCTCATTGCCAGGTCAGCCAGGCCTCCTTGTAATTACCCACACAATAGGCATCTCTCTGCTTAAGAATAACAGCTCCATTTTCTCTAAATAGGAAACCAGTTTCCTCACAGATATGAGCTATGGAATGCTTGCCACAAACTTTCCTATTAAGAGATTAGTTTTGACAGTGGGAAGTATGTTTCTACTACTTCTGAAGCCTTCATTACACCCTGAAAACATGAAGCTTGGTCTGATTTAACAGTTTGAAGGGCTTGTGAGGGTCTCTGAGAAGATGATCTCTAGAAAGGAGGTCTGAGATTACCTTTCTCATCCACCTAACTTGTCCTTATCCTCACCTCATTCACCTCTGAGTGCCCCTGATGATATGTTGGAAGGAAGAAAACAAAAGGTGATCTTTTGTTTGTGCTGCTACATGCGGAAATTTCATTTAGATGACTTTTCAGTCTGCTTCACTTGACAGAGACCACAGAACCTGAAAGGTATGTGTGTGCATGTGTGTGTTTATGTTTTTGACAGTGGGAGATAATATAAACTAAAAATTAAAAATAAAAACAAGCTGATGTGTAATATCAACCGTATAGAAAAGGAGATTCTTCTATAAAGCGGGTTCTTACAAACTCTGCTTTGGGAAACAGTTAATATGTCAGCAGCTATAATGACAGCACTTAACCTTTCAGCGGAGTAACAGATAAATTGATAAACATAAGCTATGTCTCTCGAACTTAGTGGCCATGGGGGTGGTTTTTAGAAAACCCAATTTAAACATGGCCTTTTCCCCCCCTGAAGTACATAGTCATCCAGGTATACCTCAGAGATATTATAAGTTCATTTCCAGGCCCCTGCCAAAAAGTGAGTAGTAATCTTTTTGCTGGTTGAGAGTCTTGCCTTCAACTCGTAAAAAATGCAACATCTGTGAAGCACAATAAAATGTGATATATCCTAAAATCACATACTGAGTAGATCACATGGCCTCACTATCCCCTTTCAGCTTCCCTGAGCTTCACACATAAATGAACGTGAACCTTGGGACTTCACTTGGGAAATGCTATCAAAGAGCTTCAAATAAAAACAGTAACAAAAACTTCAGCCAACCAATATTATGGCAACACATGATCAATGCCCTAAAAATGGATGATTTCCCCTTAGTTTCCCTCTGATCTGCTATCTTGTCCATTAATCTTCAATGTCCGTCTTTGCATTTTCTTCATTCTATCTTATTCTGGGGGTTAAACAGTCACTCTGAAGTTGGCCTTAGGGTCGGTGAGCTCCAGGAATAACTGCTATTAGCAGCAAAAAAAGAGGGGCTCTATGCATTGTCCCTCTATTCTACAAGGATTCAAAAAGGTTTTGTTACATGCCATAGCTTGAGTCTAGCTGTAAATCAGGAAGTGGTGAGAAGTTTGGAAGTGAGACAACCGGTGTCAACATGACCTAATTGTTCTAGGATATTTTTCCTTAGTAAGTTAAAACTGTACACCAGTAAATTACTGTTTGCTTCAGGTACTTATTGCAAATTAGTTTATCCGAACAAAGAGTTTGGTTGCATGTGCAAACAGTTATATCAGGATGATACATTGCTCATTTAATCAACAGTTCACCTATCAGACAGTTTATTTATCACAATTTGCTTTAAGACATGAGTTCACCAATCCTAAATTACTATGTCATAAACTTTGTCTAATCTCCATTAAACCAGGTGACAGAACCCATAAATGTGCTCTTCTGATCTGCCTCTTGTGCGATATTACTAAGATGCTGACAAGATGTTGTTCTCCATTACTGCAGGAAGTCAGATAAACTTAGCTTTGATTGATAAACAGGTTTTTCTGGTAGTCTTTTTTGGGAACTTGATAGTCACCAAAGGGTACCTCTGTCTAGTCTTGAAACAAATCACCAGAGGAAGAGATAACACCCTGACAGGACCCCAGAAGAGTTCTGATAGAGCAGTAATTCAGAACATGATGATAGAGGGAGGTCACAAGATAGATTTGGAACATATAACTATTATACAGGGGTTCCCAGAAGTTATATATGTAAGGAAGCTTGTAGAAAAATCAATTGCCTATAATTCATGAGACAGCATTCAGAGACATTATATTTTTAATATTAAAGGATAAATGATTTTTCTTTGAGATCACCAGCTGTTGAAATATTGGATTCTTGAACTATGGGAGAAGGGGAGAAACTAAGGGAGTTAGGAGTGGGATCAGAAAGGACTTTATGTGGCAGGTAGCTAGAATTTGGGGTGGGTAGTTCTTGAAGAATGGGTAGAATCTCTGTGTGTATATGTGTGTGTGTGTGGTTATGTGGAGGTGGGTGATGAGGACAATTGGAATAGTGAAAGGTTTAGGAGGTAATATAATGAAATAATTAAGGGATTGGCATATGATTCAGAGGCCTGTACTTGAAACTTAATTTTAGCTCTAAAATTGTGTAGGGTATTGATCATAGTCAAATTGCTTAAATTCTCCAATTTCATCTATAAGATGGGATATAATACCTACTTTATTATAATTGTTATAAGATAAAATGAAATAATACATGTAAAGTGGTTAGAAAATTATGTGGACATATTAAAAATTCAATAGATGGTGGCTATTATCATCAATTATTATCATTATTGTCATTAATATTGCTTAACACAACCAAGATGAGAATGAAAAGAAAGCTCACATATTCTAGGAAAGACTAAAGCTTCAACTATGCATATAAAAATAGTAGAAAACAATTCTGGAAAAGTTGAGACCAACTGTGAAAATCTTGAATTAAAAAAAATTATTCAGTAGGCAGAGGGGAGGCCATGAATGATTTAAAAAAAGTTTATCGAGGTGACTGGTTAATAAAATTATATAGGTTTCAGGCACACAATTTTACAATACATTTATCTGTATTTTTTATTGTGTATTTATCCCCCAAGTCAAGTCTCCTTCCTTCACCATTTCTCCCTTCTTTACCCTTTTCTACCTCCCCTTTCCCCCCTTCCCTCTGGCAATTACTATATTGTTGTCTGTGTTTGAGTCTTTCTTTTTTTCTTTGCTTAATCCGCTACACTTCTCACCCAGCCCCCAACACTCCCTGCCACCCTGACAGCTGTCAGTCTGTTCTCTGTATCCATGAATCTGTTTCTACTATGTTAGTTTATTTTGTTCATTAGAGTCCACATATAAGTGAAATTATATGGTATTTGTCTTTCTCTGACTGGCTTACTTTACTTAGCACAATATTCTCCAGGTCCTTCCATGCTGTCGCAAAAGGTAAGATTTTCTTCTTTCTTATAGCTGAGTAATATTTCATTGTATAAATGTACCACAGCTTTTTCACCCACTCATCTATTGATGGGTACATGGGATGCTTCCAAATTTTGGCTATTGTAAATAATACAGCAATGAACATAAGGGTGCATATATTCTTTTGAATTATCGGTTTGGGTTTTTAAAAAAATATATATATATATTCTCATACATGGAATTGCTAGGTCATAAAGGCAGTTCCATTTTCAATTTTTTGAGGTAACTTCATACTGTTTTCCATAGTGACTGCACCAATATGCATTCCCAACAACAGTGCATGAGGGTTCTCTTTTCTCCACATCCTTGCCAGCACTTGTTGATTTATTGATGATAGCCACTCTGATTGGTGTGAGGTGATATCTCATTGCGGTTTTAATTATAATTTCTTTGATGATTAGTGATATTGAGCATCCTTTCTTATGTTTATTGGCCATTTGTATGTCCTCTGTGGAGAAATGTCTATTCAGGTCCTTTGTCCATTTCTTGTTTGTATCATTTGTGTTTGTGTGTGTGTGTGTTGAATTTTATAAGTCCCTTATAAATTTTTGATATTAAGCTTTTATCAGATATATTGGTGAATATGTTCTCCCATCCAGTAGATTGTCTCTTCATTTTGTTGACGGGTTCTTTTGCTGTACAAAAACTTTTTAGTCTGATGTACTCTCATTTGTTTATTTATTTTTTTTGTTTCCCACTCCCAAGACAACACATCAGAAAAAATACTGCCATGAGAAATGTCAAAGGTTTTACTCTCTACATTTCCTTTGAGGATTTTTATGGTCTTGAGTTTAACATTTAAGTTTTTAGTCCATTTTGAGTTTTATTTTGTGATTAGTGTAAGAAGGTGGTCTTACACCATACACAATTACTCCAATTTGGTACGTATTTGTCCAATTTTCTCAGCACTATCGAGCAGACTATCTTTATCCCATTTTATGTTTTTGCCTCTTTTGACAAATATTAATTGACTATGAAGATGTGGGTTTACTTCTGTGCTCTCTATTCTGTTCCATTTATCTATACATCTATTTTTTTTTTTTGCCAGTACCGTGCTGTTTTGATTACTACAGACTTGTAATATATTTGATGTTAGGTAGCATGATTTCTCCAACTTTGTTCTTCTTCCTCAAGATCACTGTTGTTATTTGGGGTATATTGCAATTTCATTAAAATTTTTGCAATATTTTTTCTCGTTCTTTGAAATATGCCATTGATATCTTGATAGGATTGCATTGAGTCTATAGATTGATTGCTTTGGGTAGTTTGGATATTTTAATAATGTTAACTCTTTCTATTAATGAACATGCTATGTGCTTCCACTTGTTTGTATCTTCCTCAATGCCTTTATTTAGTATATTATAATTTTCTGAGTACAGGTCATTTACATCCTTGGTTAAATTTATTCCTAGGTATTTTATTTTTTGGAGCAATTGTAAATGGGATCTTTTTTTTAAGTTTCTCTTTCTGATAGTTCTTATAGGTATATATAAATGCAACTGGTTTATGAATATTTTATATCCTGCTACTTTACTGAATTCACTTATCATTTCTAGTAGTTTTTTGGTAGAATCTTATGGTTTTCTATATACACTACCATGTCACCTGCAAATAATGACAGTTTTACTTCTTCCTTTCTAATTTGGATGCCTTTTATTGCAGTGGCTAGGACCACCAGGACTATGTTGAATAAGAGTGGTGAAAGTGAACACCCCTGTCTTGTTCCCGATCTTAAGGGAAACATTTTAGCTTTTGCCCATTGAGTATAATGTTAACTCTGTGTTCGTCATATATGGCCTTTATTATTTTGAGGTGTGTTTCTTCTATTCACACTTTGCTGAGAGTTTTCATAAGAAACAGGTGCTGGATTTTATCAAATGCTTTCTCTGCATCTATTGATATGATCATGTGAATTTTTATTCTTCATTTTTAATGTGGATTATTGCATTCTTTGATTTGTGGATATTGTACCAACCTTGAATACCTAGAATAAATCCTACTTGAGTATTGTATATGCACTTTTTAGTATATTGCTTGACTTGGTTTGCTAATATTTTTTTGAGGATTTTAGCATCTATGTTCATCTGGCATATTGGCCTATAATTTTCTTTCTTTGTAGTGTCTTTATCTGGTTTTGGAATTAGGGCAATGCTTACCTTGTAAAATAAGATTGGGAGTCTTTCATTTATTTCTGCTCTGATCTTTATTAGCTAATTCTTTCTACTCACTTTGGACTTTATTGATGCTCTTTTTTCTAGTTTTCTTAAGTGTAAAGTTAGATTGTTTATTTGAGATTTTCTTGTCTCTTGAGATAGGTCTGTAATGCTATGAATTCCCTTTTAGGAATGTTTTTGCTCTTATATCATAGATTGGGATTGTTGTGTTCTCATTTCACTTGTTTCAAGGTATTTTTTGATTTTTCCTTGATATTGTTGTTAACCCATTCATTGTTTTTAGTAACATGTTATTTAGCCTCATGTCTTTGTTTTTTTCTTTTGTTTTATTTTTTCTTGTGATTGAGTTCTAGTTTCATACAATTATGGTCAGAGAAGACACTTGATATGATTTAAATTTTTAAAAATTTATTGAGACTTGTTTTGTGTCTTAACATATCGTCTATCCTAGAAAAATTTCCATGTGCAGTTGAAAAAAATGTATACTCTGCTGCTCTGGGGTGAATGCTCTGAAGATATCAATTAAATCCATCTGATCTATTGTGTTATTTAAGGCCAACATTTTCTTGTTGATCCTACATCTGGAAGATCTACCCACTTATGTCAGTGGGGTGTTAAAATCCCTTATTATAACTGCATTGCTGTCAGTCTCTACACGTATTTACATCAAGATTTGTTTTACGTATTTAGGTGCTCCAATGTTGGGTGCCTAAGTGTTTATAAGTTTTATATCCTCCTGTCAGATTGCTCCCTTTATCATTTTGTAGTGTCCTTGTCTCTTATTATGGTTTTGTTTTAAAGTTTATCTTGTCAGATATTACTATTGCTACCCCAGCTTTGTAAAATTTCCATATTCATGAAATATTTCTTTTCATCCCTTTACTTTTTTTTTTTTTTTATTATTTTTTTTTTAATTTTTTTTTTCATCTCTTTACTTTTATTCTGTGTGTATATCTTTCATTCTGAGGTGGGTCACTAGAAGACAGTATATGTATGGGTCTTGTTTTCCATCCAGCTAATTATGCTGATGGGAAAGTAGGGAGAATGGCTTCCATCCCAAAACCAAACAACCATGTCACTGAATCTTCCCAGATCTCCATGCCCTGGCCAATGGGGCTGACTCCTCAGCAGGGCCTAGACTCCAAGGAATGGGTTAAAAGGGATTCCACAGGGTGGGGCTATTGCTTTCCCAGAGGCTAATGCCATGGGGAGGGAAGTGCTCCACCAAGGAAAGTTGGCATATTGTGATATGGAAGAATGACTGAGCACAGGGTTTCTGGCAGAGGTTCCCCAGTTCCTTCCCCAGAACCACAAACTCCAGACTCTCCTCAGGCAACTATTATATTCTCTGCCCTCCCTCCACCAGAGCTCAGGGTAAGTGGTTGTGAACAAAATGTTGTGCATTGACCCTTTAAGAGCGTGCTAGTGTCTCCAGCAGACTCTGACTTTTGTGGCCAAAAGAAGCCCCGCTGCTTTTCACACCTAAATGTTATGTGGGTACCACTTTCTGACTCTGGTGCCCTGGGCTGGGGAACCTGACTTGGGGTTTAGGCCCCACTCTTCTCATGGGAAATCCCCTGCAACTGAGATATCCATCTGGGTCCTCAGCTGCCATCCTTGGGGTCAGACTTTTTGTGTGTCTCCATCTTTCCTACCAGTTTTGATGTGGCTTCTTTCATAAATTCTTAGTCATAAGACTCTTCAGCTTCAATTGGCTATTCAGAATGATCGTCCTATGATTTAGCTGTAATTCTGGTTTGGTCTTGGGAAGAGTGAGTATAGCTTCCCCCTACTCTGCTGCGATCTGGCCACTCTCTTCCATTTCCTATGGTTGATTGTTCTGTAATTCCCAAGAGTGAACTTTGAGCAGGGAAGTGAAATGATCAGAGTTGGGCTGGTAATACAGAGGTTGGATGAGATGAGAGAAAAGACCAAAGTTATAGAGATCAATGAGCTAACAGGCTATAACGAAGTCAAGGGGGTGGTGTTTCTAATACTAGAAAGAAAAGATAAATGCAAGAGAGAGCACAGAAGGGTTTTTGGGTTCAAATTTTCTTTTGTCCATTCAACTCAGGTTAAACAAATCAGCAGAGCTCTAAACCCTTAATCTAAAGCACAGCAAATGAATTTTAGTCACAAGTTTAAAACTAATTTATGCTAGTGTCACAGTTTATGTTGTGACCCTCTCTGCTTTCTGACACCTCATGCCAAGAACAATGGGGATGTGAAATGAATGCATCACAAAAGCATCGAGCTAGTGCATCTGAAGTCTGCCCAGTTCATAATATATTTATATTGCCTAAGAAGTGATTTTGGGATTACGACCCTTTCACTCACTAGTAGAGTGTGTTGTTTCATTTTATTTCTAATTTTTTTTTTATCATATAGACAGCTAAACTTGATGCCCTCCCCTTCTTTTTGAGTTCATTTCAATTTAGAAAGGAAACATTAACAAATCCACTGAATGTAGAGTTTTTTTGATCAATTCTTGCCATGCTTTATCTATTGGCATTCAAATTTATTTAATTAGTAGGCTTTAATTTGCACTAAACAGAAAATCCAGGATTCAGAGCAAGCATCAGGTGACACTAATGCTAGCCTAATTGGTTGATCTGTTTTAATTATCAGGTAACTTGGCTAAACAATAAAGCCATTCACTGTCAAGGACAAAGTGATTTTAAAAGTCTCTTTAACAAGCCCTCAGTTCCCCAGAAGAGTCCAGCAGCCTTTAGAACCACACTGTAATTTATAGTGGCTCTTGTTGGAAATTCTATTTTTAGGTGGAGGAGGAGAATTAAGGATCAGGATTTAAGGTCATCAGATACAAATCAGAATTAGTGGAAGCTACACAAGGGAGGGCGATCAGCTTCAAAGGTTTGGATGATATTTAGAAAGGAAACAAAGTACATAATGTGTTTTATTCTTAAACAATTAATTGAGCATTTGAAGAGACTGAGAGCAATCTAGATAAAACCCAAACTACCTTCAAAATTAATCAATAAAAGGTAATTCTCTGCTCCCATGATTGAGATCATGTTGTGTATATGCTGTAGGTTTCTGAGCCTTTTACTTAACATACTGTGAGTGTTTTTTTTCCCCTATAGTACTAATAATTCCTCAAAAATCCTGTCTAACTTTACAATGAAACTGGATAAGTCACATGTTATACTCTAACCTTCTTATATAAAGGTGAGTAAAATCAGTGCAGAGAGGGTATCTACTGTGTCCAAATGGTTAAATGCAAGTGTCCAGTGTGGAGAAGAGGGAGGTGGTGGCCCTTCTCTCCTTCAGTCATCCTGGGATGTTAATATAAAACTATGCTGGGGGGTCAAGGTGTGAAGCCATGCCAACCTGACTGACTCTTATTCGCATTTCTCTCTCCACGGCAAAACTCAATCACCCTTTCTAAGTTTAGGTTTTAAGATTTTTGAAACAGGAAAATACAGTCAGTAGCCATATTTGTCCCGCTGCCTGTTTTTGGATAGTTCATAAGCTAAGACTGTCTTTATTTATTTATTTTTTGTTTATTTATTTATTTTTAGAGAGAGGGGAAAGGAGAAAGAGAGAGAGAGAAACATCACTGTGCGGTTACCCGTCACATGCCCCCAACTGGGGACCTGATGTGCAACCTAGTCATGTGCCCTTACTGGGAATTGAACCAGCGACACTTGGCTCGCAGGCCGATGCTCAATCCACTGAGCCACAGCAGCCAGGGCCTAAGATTGTCTTTATATTTTTAAATATTATAAAATATCAAAAGAAAAGGCCTGGCCGGTTGTGGCTTGGTTGGTGGGAGCATCGTCCCATAATTCGAAAGGTCCCTGGTTTCAATTCATTATCAAGGCACATACCTGGATTGTGGGTTTGGTCCCCAGGAGGGGAGTATACAAAAGGCAACTCATTCATATTTCTCTCTCACATCAACATTGCTCACCCTCTCTCTTTCCCTCCCTTCCCCTCTCTTGAAAAATCAATGAACATGTCCTTGGGTGAGGATAAAAAAATTCTAAAATTAAAAATATTTTGTGACATTAACATTATGTGAAATTAGAATTTTGGTGTCCATAAAGTTTTACTGGGACACAGCCATGCCCATTCTTGCCAGTGGCTGCTTTCCTATACCCTGGCAGAACTGAGTAGTTGAAAAGCCTAAAATATTTACTATCTGTCCTTTACAGCAAAATTTGCCCACCTTGCTCTAGAAAGTGAATTTTCAAACTAATATCCATACATCCACCTAGAATTTTAAAGGAATTCTAGGCCTTTAATAACGGCTGCCTGACATCACAATTGGTATCTGCTTGTTATTGAGCGTGTTTATTTCAAGTAATCCATCCTCGCTGATAAGAGCATTGCAGCCTGGACTAAATTTTCATGTCAGTGCTAACATGTTAGAGACTTCTGCTTTACTTCTAACTTGCCAGGGCTACATATTATCACACAATTAGAAGCAGTCATTAAGGAAAAAATGACTTTCATTAGTTATTACATTAAGCTGAGAAAAAAACATTAAATATTATGTTAAGATCAAAATATGATTTTAATGACTTTGCAAAGCATCTTGAGAGATCTTGGGTGATAATGAGAACTGATTGTGTAGTGGGTAAGACTACATGCCAATCAGTTGTTTGTTCAAATACATTCACACATTGAAAGATCAAATTACCTGGAGATTATATCATATTCTATCTCTCTCTGTCTGTTACACACACACACACACACACACACACACACACAAACACACATTCTTTATAGCTGAAGTCTAAGCTAGCTACTGTATAGATAGCAGTAGTTGTTGTCCATGCTGTTCAATATGTATTTTCATAAAATAAGTCAGTTGAATTGTGACTTATACACCAACTCTTGCCTCTGACCATTTATTATTAAATGTGGGGAGATCAACAATTTCAAGTTTAGCATGTAATAAACACTTAATTGAAGTTACCTATTATTATTATTATTAGCCACTTAAATTGAGTATGTCTCCAGATAATATTTTAGAGGTCAGTTAATATAATACTATTTATGACTCTTAGTGGCACAGCCAAAGAATACAGTAGTCCCTCTCTATATCGTGGTTCACTTATCATGGCCTCACTGTGTTGCAGAATTTTTAAAAATATTATATTTAATTATTTATCGCAGATTTTTCACTATATTGTGGAATTTTGGTACTGTATATGTATGTTGTTGAAGTTATGTAGGTTTAAGAGTGTAGAATAAATGTAAGGTTCCTACTTCTTGGGTGGGGGGTCTAGAACGTAATACCCGCGATAAGTGAGGGAATACTGTATACTATAGATTAGAATTCAGATTGTGATGATGTGTCTCCATAAAGTTTTGCTGCATGTAAGAACAAAAATAAGATGTTTTCATAGTTTATTTAGAGCAACTGAAATAGTAGGGTCTTGAAAGAGGTTAGTTGCCAAGATCACAAACTGGGGCCCCATATTTAAATTTGATCAATAATAGCTTGAAATACCAAAGAGATATATTTGAATATTTTAAAGCAGGGCATGTATTCCTAGGTTTGCCATAGTCTCTGCTACTCCTTATTGCTTGACATTTTACTTGCCTTATCCCTGAGTCATTTGACTTTTAATCCTTGATTTGAAACACAGTTGAGAAATCCTTTAGAAAGGCATTTTAAGGAGCCTGGATATGTATGTGTTTTATTATTATTATTATTATTATTATTATTATTATTTGTGTGTATGAATATAGGTAAATAATTAGTTTTGCTGTTAGGTTCCAGATTTGAAAATAATATAATTATATAAAGCATCCAAAATAAAAAGAACTTAAGGCAAATTTTATAGTAGATTTCTGTGAGAGTGAAAAACAATTTCTTCCTCTCTTTTTAAAAAAATAATGTAGTTTTCTATTTAATGAAGAGTTATGCTTACTATTTACTATGCTCAAAAATAAAAATCAGAAAACACTAGCTCCCAGAAATCTGGCACTTTTCTAAAAAAAGAACATTCTTGTGTTACATGAATGTGTTCTTCTGATCTGAGGTTACTATAATGCCCCTTAGGGAAAGAACAGAACATTTTCTTGTCCAGAGAATCTTGAACAACAGCCAGAATAAATGCACTTCCTTTGGATGAATTATGTTGACACCTGCCCATTAAATACTTGTTAGACACAAGCCTTTTACTCTCCTGTGGCTCTGGTTAAGTCTGATTTCTTTTCCAATCAGCTGTTGTAAAATATTTTGAGAAAGTGACTTTGTTATCTTGAAGTTCTTAATGGTAAAAGAAGAAAATGTGGAATAAAACTGGACATGATACTAAAGTTGGAAAGAGAATTTTTAAGAGTTTACATAACAGTTTCTATAGCCAAAACCATGGAAGAAAATAGTATTTAAGAGGGGAAGGAAGCTGTACAAATGAAATATGGACAATGATAGTGGTAGGTCAATCCAAGAGCACATATGCCTTTTAAGTGAACATGGACCCCTTAAGGCAAATTCAGGATGTTTCTGATCAAAAGTAAATATTAGTTGCATGCTGATTAACAAAAGGGTACATTCTTTTTTAAAATTGCTTTTGGAAAGAGAGGAAAAGGGAAGAGGGGAGAGAGATGACTTGAGAGAAAAACATTGACCTGTTGTCTTCTCTTTGTGCCCCAATGGAGGATTGAAACCTGTAACTTCTTGGCATATGGGATGATGCTCCAACCAATTGAGCCACCTGGCCAGGGCTTTTTTTTTTTTTCAAACATTAAATTTTGATTTTGGTTTCATGCTGTCATATGGTATTTCCCTGTCATTACTCTGATGCTACTTTAGTTCAAGTCTTTATAATTCTTTAACTGAACTGTAGTATATATTATTATTGTTCAAAGCCTTTATAGCTCTTTCCTATAGCTTCCTTTTCTGTGATGACCCTTCTTCTGGGACAATTATGAGGGAGGGCTCAAAAAACCCAGAATTATCCTCTGGAGGGTGGAACCCTTGTATACAGGCTTCTCCTGCTAGGTGAATGTTCTAGGAACCCACCTGTATCAGTATATTAGTTAACATTGTTATGAGAGGTTGCATTCAGCTTCAGTGAATTTTTTTGAAGACTTTCATTGCTTTCGCCCATTTCATGATGAGTGATTTACGAGCATACCTGCTCACACTGTGCTGAATGTTCAGCAGATTTTGATAAAAAAATAACATGATCCCTGTACCCCATCCTCTCTATTCACCAGATCTCACCCTGAGCAAAATTTTTTGTTTGTTCCCCTGGATGAAAAAGTCCTCAAAGGGAAACACTTTGCTGATGTGGAAGAGGTGAAACAAAAAACAGCAGAAGCACTAAAAGGCATCAAAATCAATGAGTTCAAAAACTGTTTTGAACAGTGGAAAAAAATCTTGATAGGTCTATTGCCTCAAATAGAGAGTACCTTGAAGGTGACTGAAGTTTAAACATATAAGAATAAATACAGAATTTTTAATAAATAAATTACAGTTTCTTTTTTGGCCCCCTCCCTTGTATACAGCCCTGCCTCAATGAATTCAGACAGCATGATATAGGATTTGGTTTGGCTCAAGAAATGTGAATGGAAGTTACTTAGAGTTACCCTTGCTGAAAAGTTTGAGGGCACAGCCCTCCAGAAAGCCAATTCTGCATAAAACTTCTGATACCATCTCTAAAGAGTTAGTGTTCAACTACAAAGTTGGCAGGAGAAGTCAACATAAGATCACCCTCACTTCTTACACCTCATACAAGTTGAGCAGTTTCCAAACCACTCTACAAGTCTGATTTGCTAGAAAGACTCCAAGAACTTACTGGACGGTACTGTACTCATGGTTACAGTTTATTACAGAAAAAATATGCAGATGAAAACTCAGCCAAAGAAAGACATGTGTAGAACAGAATCTGGTAGGATTCCACATGCAAAGCTTTCATTATGCTTAGGACATGTCACCCTCCCAGAATCAATGTGAGACAGTATGTGTGGAATACTGCCAGCAAGGGAAGTTCTCCTGAGCTTTGAGTTCAGTGTTTTTATTGGGGCTCCATTACACAGTCATGATTAATTAATCAATGCCCACGGGGTTGACCCAATATAATAATCCTAAGTCACATGCTTGTCTCTGTGATGTGGCCAGCCCCCAATCTAAGACTATCAAATGTGGCTGACCCCTGCCTAAGGGTCATGTGGACAGCCTCTGTTCTAAACAGAGTTAGGACATAGATTACCTCCCAGAAGCCAATGGCAAACGTCAGATCTCTCTTTGGGCAAAACCAAATTCTTTACTACACAGAAGTGAAGTGAATCAGTTTTAACCACCAGGGTGGGATTTACTATACTTCTTTCCCCTCTGCCATCTCTCTGGCAATTCCCCAGATAAAGTAGCCTGGATGTGGAGTGAAGATGGTGTGCAGCTGAGTTGCCAGCTGACCCAGCATGATTATGTAACATGAGCAAGAAGTAAATCTTGGTGTTCGTTCTCTGCGATTTGGGAAGTGTTTGTTAGCAGAGCATTGCTTCCAGAATGAAATCAGTTTATGGATGAAGAAGTTAGCATCTGTCTCTCCCTTTTCTCTGTGCTTTGACCTGCAGGACCTGGCTGAGCCTAGACATCACGGAAAGCTGTGATTCTGGTTGCCAACGGTAAACAGACTGAGAAGCACAGAGTTCTGTCAAGACCGACCAGATTTCTGCTCACTGGTCCCAGCTTCTCTACTTGGCCACAGGCTGCTTAAGCCAGGGGGCAGTTAAGTCCCCATTTTTAGAGAGGGAGGACAGAAGCCTTGCCACATTCTCCAATTTATTTCAAAACAATAAAGCTGATAAGAAATTCTGATTCTCCTTTGGCCGCTCATGTCTGCTCTCAAAGGGCTAAGAATGTAGAAAGGGAAAGATGAATGCTTAACACCCCAGCGCTGGGCACCAGGGAAGCCTAAATATGCTGATATCCTTGCTTGCTGATCAGCAGGACTGGGGCTGGTAGGAATTGATAGTTCAAGTAGATCTCATTGTTTGTCCATTTTTAGTAAAAAAGACTATTCCAAGAAGAGAAAATGGACAGTAATCTGCTTGCTATTAATGCAGACGAGAAAGAGCTACTAAGGTGTTCCAGGAAAGAATAAACATTTTGGTTTAATCAGTTCAAGTCATCTTCTAGGATGGGATCAGTTAATGCATAAGGCAGCTGGCATTTTCAATGAGTCTGAGGATGTCATGTGCACAGCCAGGAATTCCAGAAAGCAGTTGATGGGCTGGCCATAGCACAGCCCATCAAGAGGGCAAGAGAGACTGACAGAGGAACTGGAGTGGTGGGTGTCTCTGAAGAGGAGACTGAGAGTCTATATTTGATCTAAGAGGAAAAAGGACAAAGTGGTTGAAGCAGTTCACATAAGAATTAATTTCCAGGGAAACAGTATACTTAGCAAATTGTCTCTTTTCCTGAATAGACAGATATGATAGGAACTGTAGTAATACATCTCCAAGGATGAACAGTTTATTCCCAGGGGTATTTTATTTACTGAAAAGTAAATCTCGCTGAGAACCGGGCTGGAAAGATCTTTTCATTTACTATGCTCTCTGCCTGCCTTACCGTTAATAGAAAACAAGCCAAGAATGTTTTCAAATAAAACTAAAGGCCATGCAGCCACTTATGAGTTTCAGAGGAACATTTATAACAATAGCTGCAGATAGAAAATCATTCTTTCTGGGATCGCAGTTGCTGGGCTCCTCCCTGACATGGAATAGAAGAGTACTGTGCAACCTGGAGCTGAAGCTGCCTGTGAGCCACAGAGATAGTCAGTGGAGACTCTAGGGAAAAAACAATGTGGACAGAAAGACAATATCCTAGGCTAGGGAGGCCTTACAAGAAGCATGCTGAGCAGCTCATTAACTCATGAAGAGCTACAATTGGCCTTCTTACTTTTTCTTCTTCTCCTTCAAGCCCTCTCCCACTTCTGTCTCCCCAACCCAGCAACACCTGTAGCTGTCCTTGGCAGAGGCCAAAACCAGAACTGCCTCTAGGAGCACGTGATAATTTTGCAAAGCTTGTGGAGGACTTGACAATGACTAAGGCAGGACAGCCATAATGAAATAAACACCAATGTACAGTAGATGACAGTCTTCATTGACATGTATTAGGCTTGGTGCAGAATATAGACTCCTTCCTGTTTCCACTGAAAGGTGGAGAGAGCATCTCCCAAAGTAGTCATGGTGGGTTTGAAGCTATCAGATGGCTCACATGCTGCTAAATATTTCTTCTCCAGGTTTGTTTTTGGAATCTGAGAGATACTTTCCATGCCAGTAACATTTCTTTAGTGTAGAGGAATGACTATTCCATGACATGACCACTGCCATACCCTTGGGCTAGATTGTTAGATCTGGGACAGAAGAAGGATTGCTTCACAAAAATCCCCTTAGGGAATTTCTGCCTGACCCCTCCCCTGTACACTATAGCCTGCTGGATTGTGCTGGTTTCTGAAACAGGTCGTTTTTCTGCCCTGACATGATAGGTGTTTTCCCCTTACGTGAAGTGGTTCATGCCTCAGCACTCCTATCTAACCTGCTTTATCCTATATAATCATCAGAGCCTGCCATGCAGGGGAAGGGTATTCATGGTATCTCATATGTATGTTCCCTTAATAAACTCTTAATGTAATGATAAAGTTGTCAGCCTCTTCCTCTGATCTCTTAGCCACAGGAAAATTTCCCATCAACTTCTTGGCAGCCTGCTAAAGACATACATCTTTGACTAAGCCAAGCCATAGGGCCATGGCATTACTGGGCGCAGTTAATGCATGTGCTAAGTACAATGCTGTCAGAATATCCCTTTCTCCTTTTTGGCATCATTTCTGTAAGGAAGCCCTGGGAAAGTGGAGCATGGGGGTGGGTAGGTTTTGTTGGGTGAGCTGAGGCTTAGAAGAGGAATGGACTGTTGTCAGGACCTGGTGAGGATGGTAGAAGGATCCAGTCAAGCCCAGGCCAGCATGAAGACACAATGTGTGTGTGCACATGTGCATTGGAAGTACAGGAAGGAGGTGGAGGGTGATAGATGGAAAGGGGAGAGTCTGTGGGACAGATGTTTCCACTTCACAGTTTTTAAATTTCTTACCTGATAGTACAGATTATTTCTTGACCATGCCGCCTTAATTTATGACCTTTATTACTAGTGGTTCCTCTATGATATGAGTATGTGCATGTATTTTTAAACTGATAAACTTAATTTTTTAAGAACAGTTTTAAATATACAGAAAAATAGGTCAGGTAGTACAGATGTTTGCACACATGACCCCCACCTCTCTCCTCATAATAATTTCCCTATTATTAACATCTTGCATTAGTGATGTACATTTGTTACAAATAGTGCACTGATATTGAAGTGTTATTAATAACTAAAGTCTGTAGTTTATATTAACCTATACTCTTTGTTTTGTATAGTTCTTGGGTGTTGGCAAATGCATGATGTCAAGTATCTATCATTATAGTATCATACAGAATAGTTTCATGCCTAAAAAATCCCTGTGCTACGCTCAAATATATTCTTTAATTGAATATAATGGTAAAGGAAATAGTCACTTAGATGTACATATGTGCCTGTGGTATAGGAATGTATAAGTGTGTAAGTATACATGCATGTATGCAAATAGGTACTCAGATGATGTTGCTTCTAAGTGACACAATTTCCTTCTGGCTACTTTACCACTATCTCCAATAAAATAAGAAGCTGGATGAATACATGTGAAACTTTCATACTTATACCTGTGTCTGAGTTGTTTTCTTTGACAGGGCAGCGTAACAGTATTAGCATTTATCATTAAATCCAGGGAAGGTCAAACTTACCATCTTGCCACTATCATCATGATCCTCACGATGTCCTTGTAAAGTCTGGATGTCCTGGAAACCAGTATTATATATCAGGATCCAGTGCTGCAGAACTTCTTTAATAAATCAGGTGTAATTGACATATATATACTATAATGAATTAAAAGTTACTCAAGCAGAATGATTTCATATCGTGCAACATTAAGTTATTAAATTTGCTTGTCTTGATCTTCCTTCAGTGCTGGTATTCTGCTTAAGCTTAAAAAAGTTACATGTTAATAACAAGTGTTTTAAAAAATATCTATTTTGGATAATATATTGTGCAATGGTTCAATGCTTTACTTATTTATTTATTTTGCTTTTGACAGTTAAATTTAATTCTGTGAGTTTAGATCAGGGAGAATGAGTTACAGGACGCTTTTTCCATTATTTAGTGGAGGAAGAAGTCATGGTGCTTCTTAGCCCTGTGGATAGATAGGTAAGTGTATGGGCTGGAGTGCATGTGCCAGAAGTTGTTAGCCCACCCACCATG
Source organism: Furipterus horrens (assembly GCF_987537825.1). NCBI lineage: Eukaryota > Metazoa > Chordata > Mammalia > Chiroptera > Furipteridae > Furipterus > Furipterus horrens. Next base: position 32,549,168 of record NW_028327177.1, read on the forward strand.
CTCTCATACTATCTTCTTCATTGGGTCTGAATCTGGGTTGGAGCCAAGAAGAACTAATTACCAAATCTCTGAAGGCAAGACAGCATTTAGGAAGGGCAGGTAGTATTGCTACTTGCTACTCTAAGAATAATTAGAGGGCCAACAGATTCATCTTCTGGGGGCTTATTAGAAATGCAGAATCTCCAGCCCCATACAGACTGAATTAGGATCTGCTTCTAATCACAATTCCCAGATGATCTGCGTGCACAGTGAAGTTTGAGAAGTATTGGCCTGGTGATTAGGAACATGCGCTTTGGAGCAGGAAGACCATGAGCTAAAATTGCAGCTACTTTTTAGTGGTAGAAATTGGACAGGTTTCTCAGTTTTAGTTTCCTGATCCTTTAATGTGGTAACCAAGTGTACTTACCCCCTTAGGAGCATAATGGCATAATGGAAGTAAAGTGTCCAGCACAGTGCCACATACACAGTAGTGCTTGTGTCACTGTGATTGAAACTGGCAGGAGAGTATGTGACTAGGAAGTCCCAACATAAGTGAGAGAGAATGAGCCCCAGCTGGAAAATATCAAAATCAGGAGAAAATGATGCACAGCCATAGAATTTAGGCAATACCAAGAAAGGAGACAGCTAGCCATTTTCTGTGTGATTTATAGAGCCAGGATCACCCTATTAGTAGCACATTTTAGTTTCCCCAGTATTTCAAAACATCCCAGCTATTTAGGAACCCAGTGACATTGCCTCAGGAGGTTCTCTCAAAGTCGTCGTCGGCAGCCGTCCATCTCGAGAGACGATGGTGTAGCTTCTTAAGAGTCTATCTGCACCTCCGAGAATGGTTGTGCAGTCCGACTCGGGAGTGACACGGTATCTGTCTCCTCCCGTGTTGAATCGACATCTTGTGATGACGCTGGAGTGTCCTCTCCAGTGAAGCTGAAGCTACAGAGCCTGGGCAGGGTGATATGGAGGGTCTGCTGTTGCCCATGCAGCAGAACCCCCCTCTCTTCGCAGCTGAAGGGTCCAAGGGAAAGACGGAGTCAATACAGCTTGGCTTCAGGTGTGCCGCAGGAGTTGCCGGTGTTGACTACAACGTCAAACCGCCTTAGGGACTCCGGCTCCGGATTTTCTGTCGGGGTTTACTCCCTTAGCCTTTCCCCTGAAGAGGTATGCCGCAAGGCAGCGGAGGTTTTTTGGAATCAGAGTTTTCCTTCTCTGATGTGCCCTGACTGGAAGATCGAACCAGCGACACTTAGCTCGCAGGCCGACGCTCAATCCACTGAGCCAAACCAGCCAGGGTTCTCTCAAAGTAAGAAGAAGGTAAATGAGCAGATGAGAAAGAAAGTAGCCCACATTAGAATCACAGGAGGTCATGTTTGGGAGGAACCTAAAAGGTTATCTAGCTCAGATATCCATTTTATGTTTCACTTCCCACCAAGCTGTTTGCCAGCCCATGACTGAATAGTGCATGTGACTAAAAACTTACCACTTCTATTGAATTAACTGCCAGGTGGCCATTGTCTTTGGGCAGAGAACTGTTTAGAAGTCCGCTGACTCAGATGTTCGGTGTTCAACACACAGACAAACCAACCAAAAGATTTTCAAACAAGTTATCTATGTTTGCAACCATGTTTACTGAAGCATGTATTATGTTTTAGGCATCAAATTAAGTGCTGGAGATAAAAATCTAAATAAGACACAGAGGCCATACTTTTGCAGAGTTCATAGCCTAGATGAGTGACAGCTATGTAAATAATAATTATAACATGATGTAATAAAGGTAATAATAAAAAATCAACAATTGAGCAGGATAACAGAGAAAAGGCCATTTATTCTGTTGAGCCATGCTGGGAATTTGTTAAAAAGGTAATTTTGAACTGAGGCCATTAGTGTTTGCTAAATCTGAATTGTGTGTGTGTGTGGGTGTGTTTGAAAGGGTGCATGTGCTCCTGAAGGGAACCTAGCAGACGTCTAGTACCTTGCAGTCCTGAGATGGCTTTTATTCCATCCCTCCTTTGCTGGATGATGTTGAAAATATTATTTCTCATCTATGAACCTCAAGTCTAAACCACGGCAGTTCTTAGTATTTTGTAACATATAATACTACTTTGCAAATTCTGCTTTAACACATTCAATGTGTGATATTAGAGATTTATAAAACATAAATGAGGTTGTTATTAGGTACATAAAATCATTCTTCACTTTACAGAAGGATATATTTTCAGAAATTCGATAAATTCTCTTTAGCACATTTCAAATGTAATTTGACTTAAATTCTTTGTTATATTTTGTTTTTTAAAGCAATGCATATCTCCGTTTAGACGGTATTGATCATAATACAAATGTTTGAAGTAATAGAAAAAAATGATTTGTGTTTTTAATGTATGGATCATGGAAGCATTGGAAAAAGTACATTGAATTTTTAAAATCCTAAGGGTCCTCCTATTGCACCATTCATCCATTTATCCTTTTACTCTGTAACCCATTCATCCTTTTCAAGTCTGGTGATTTTTCCCCCCTAAAATTGTAATGATATTGAGTATAACCAATTTTAAAATTAATCTTCAGGGTAGAAAAGTCCAAGATATTATCTAGTTGTTTCTATGTTTTTCTTAAAAATAAAATTGGGACCATCCATATACTTATACCTTTGATAAGTCATCAGGTAACACAACAAATTATTTCTTTTCATTTAATTTTTAGGGAGAAATTTGAATTTTATTATTTGCCGGAAATAATTCTTTTTCTCTGATATTTCAAATCTCTGTAAATTACCTTTCGATATGCCTACCACTTGGACCTCAAATACTTTGTTATTTATTTGATACATGTCACCATGTTTACCTAAGAAAAACTTTAAACGATCTGAACACTTGTAAGAATACGTTTGACTTTTTGGACATCAACTTGGTACAAAACAGCAGTTTGTTACAAAAGGTATTTATGAATTAGAAACACATGAATTATATATCTGTGAATAAATACAATTAAAGGTTTAAAAGCTTGGAGAAAAATATGCTCTAAAACCATGTGGCTGGACAAATAGAGTAGGAGGTGTGACTAACCTCAGATAGGTTAGGATCCCTTTCCAAGTCTATCTCAAAGTATTTTTAGGGCTACTCATATCTTTTTATCCTCAGTTTGGTTCGTGCTTGTGTCTAACCTGGAACTGTCAAGTAGGGTTAGACTACCTGTACTTTAAGCTACTTCATCATAGTTTAGACCTACCAAGTATTGTCGTTAGTAATCACTTTATCATTTCTAGCTCCTGGTTCTGTGTAAATGCGCACTTGTTGCATCCAGTAATTGCTTCCATTGTTTCTCTGGAGTAGGCATTATTGAGTCGCATCCAGGCCTTGCTCAATTAGTTAGGACCAATGAGCTGAATTCACAAGCAGATCTTGATGTTTGATATCCAGAAGAGGGCAGTAGGACACAGAGATTAAATCCCTGTCAACAAGACTCTACAACAAACAGTGACTGCTGACAACTACTCAGTGTTAGACCAAACACTTCCCTTCCCTCTGGCATGTACCATGGACAGCATGGTGTAGCTAAGAAAGGAAACTAACACTTTTGGCACCCCTACTATGTGTCAAGCACTAATTAGGTATTTTTCAAATGTGTCAAGTCATAACAATTTTGAGATATAGATGATATATTACTCCTACTTGTTTTAGTTTTAATGAGAAAATCAATGCTCAGAGAGCTTATGCAACTTGCCTGAGTTCACACAGCAAGTAGTAGAACCAAAATGCAAATCCAGATCTGACACTGTGGCTCTGTTCAACCATATCAGAATTTGATTACTGACGCCACCACTCATAAACTTACTGACTTTGGGCAAGTAATTTAACCATTTAGAACTCCAGTTTCTTCATCTTTAATGTGAGAGTAACGATTTTCTTCAATACTTTTAGAGTTAGTGTCTGGATAAATTATTCCATGATCAGCTCTATCTAAGTGGATAGGTTTTACCCAAAGACAATGTTTTAAATTAGAGTAAAAATTATAGAAAATTATCTAGAAGGGAGACAAGAGAGCTTATCTGCCTTAGAGATGATGAAAACAGGCTTGGGTATTTAAACAACTTGCATGGTATCAAGAAGCTGAATAGTGAACTAAAACTCAGGATTGGCAGTTTCTATCCAGCTTTTCTCTCTCAGCTCTGCATCATTTGTTGCTGGGGATGTGGCCATGCAGAGACGTTGGTGCTGGTAATGCTGTTATAGGGGTGAAGATAACAAATAAATGTGCCTGAGGAAATTATAGAAGAATTACTTTATTTTAGAAGGACCTTATTTTATCAGGTATCCCTGCTTCCTTTGCTCTGCTCATGAGGGAGGCCAGTATACATCTGAGGCTAGAAGAGTTGTCTAAGACTGCTGGTTTCCAGGAGGTTTGAGAGGCCAGGCTACGCACATTTCAGACACTCTTCAAATGAGAAATACTAAATCACAGATTTCAAGCAATGCTAATCTTAGATTTATATGGTTCTTTGTCAGTCAATCATACTGCCTTTCCCAAGGATCTAGGATGGAGGGGCTGGCTACTTGGAGAAAACATAGGAGATGAATTTAATGTCGCATTGCCTCATTTGAGAGATCTTTAGGACAAAGTATATTTTATTTCATTTCTTCAAACTTCTTTCTTTCTGAATTTGGTATAATTTTTCTAGTCCTTAAAACCATCCATGATAGAAAATTGGGTAAGAGAAAGAGGAAAGAAAGAAAGAAAGAATGAGAAAGAAAGAAGAAAAGAAAGGAAGAAAGAAACAAAAAAGAAAGAGTGGGAGGGAGGGAGAAATGCGCCAGTCTTCCTCAGCAAGAGGTCTAGAGGACAAAGGACCTTGTCTGTGCCTTTGAAGACTTCCCTGGGTTCTGCTGGCCTGTGATGGGACTGTACTGTAGTTAGGAAAGCTGAAAGTCAATTACATAGATGCAGAGAGCTTTCTGTTTAAAAGTACTTGTAATCAGAATGACTGGTTTCCCCAATTCTCCCAAAGGTGGCTTTTTGTGTTAAAATTATTTGAAAGTAGAGATTTCTAATAGTTTAAATGATCTATCCCTTGCTCGCAGGGAACAGTTTCCCAGGCCCCATACATTGCTTATTTCATTGCATCCTTAGGATGCTCCCTTTCCCTTGCAGGGCTGGGGAAAAGACCACTCAGGGGTCTGGAGAAAGGCAGCTTAGGTGATGAACTACGAGCACATGTTCTAGGGGCTGGAGCATGGCTGTCCTGAAGGCTGAAGGAAAGAACAAGTGGCGAGCAGTGATGTTTCTGATTCCAAACTCTGCACTTGGACAGCTGCATTGTTCATTGACCATTAGTCATGTGGCCAAATTTTATATTTTATTTGTGTCTTATGATTCAATATCTTGTGTTGATTATGAGTATGCATAACTCAGCTCATGCCTAGCATCTAGTACAGTGCCCCATAATAATACTTATTAATTATCTTAAATGATCCTGTACATAGGACAAAACTTCTGACTTCTGTCCAATCTGTATGACTGATTGGGAAGATAGATTTTAGGTTGTGAAATATAAAGAAACAGAAAACAAGAAGCCTCCAGTGGGCTGGCAATATAATCTGGTATCTTTCAATGTACGTTTAGCATATTACCAAAAAACAATATTGCCTGCGAAGTGTTGAAATAATTCCTGACATGTTACCTGCTGCATGGCAGCAAATTGTGATATATCACTGCTAATGATATAGGGTGTGAGAGATGATAGGTCCTGTAGGATTGAGCCTGCCCATTCTACGTTGTATAGGGGGCCCATTGTCTCAGGATAGTATGGTTTTAGCATGAGAGATGCTTGACACAAGTTACAATAATTTTATCTTCCACAGCATTCCTGGAAGGAAGTTGATAGGATACACACACACACACACACACACACACACACACACACACACAGATGTATATGTGTGTATATTTTTCCAAAAACCTTTAGTTTCTCATACAAATGTTATAATTTTAGATGGTAGAATGACCATAGAAAATTAGAGATAGTAACATTTGAGAGTGAACTTATCACAATAAGTAGTAAATTCTTGTATTGTCTATCATAATAAATAAGGAGCTGTTGCTCTTTAAGCAGGTGACAGCTATGTGGGGGCAGTTAGGGGGTGGAGGGATCAAGCAAAAAGGGAAAAGAACTCATGGACATGGACAGCAGCGTGGTGATTGCAGGGTGGGGGAGGGGGGTATAAGAGGTATAAGTCATAATGAAAAAATACAATAAAAATAAATAAGGAGCTATTGCTTATTTTATATAGTCATATAAAAGATTAACATGATCAGTAGTGTTTAATACAGATTAGCAGTGTGTTAAATTATGAGTGGAACAAAAGTCTGACTTTGCCATTTGTACAGTAGGTCCAATGATGGATATTCAGAATATCTTGTATCTCATCATTCTGTAACACCACTATCATTTTTATCATAAAAGAATTATGTTACTTCATATATGAAAAATGCATTCTTGAACCACTGTGAATTAGTTTTTAATGTACAGTGACCTTGGATTGCCCTGGGATATTAATGCTAAATGATTACCTCTGAATGCTTTTTTGAATAGCTGCATAGTGCAATTAAATGTGCAATACATCATGGATGACACAGCTAAATGCTTCTTCTGGTCAAAGAACCCAAAGAGGTCTTGGGAATAATAGTAATTCTGCACAGCTAAGGATGGGAGAGAAAAGAATCTCTTGTTAGTAGTGAAATAAGTACAAACTGAAGTAGGTGATAACCTTTTTCTGGGGTTAGTCAATGGGAAATAAATTTTTGATTAGGAACCATAAAATAAGATGATTTTTGATCACTGCCAAAGTAGTGTCCCATTATATCTGCCGAATGCTCAAAGTGAATAATTGTCGTTAGTCTTTCTGAGTTGCAAGTTGCCCAACAGTATATGTGGGTGTGTGGGTGGGCGCGTGCACATGTGTGTGTGTGTGTGTATGTGTGTAGAGGTACATATAAAAGAATAAAGAACTTGGTTCATATTCCCGCCCCTTATCTAGAAGGGGCTTACATTGAATTACAATTTGTCTCAAGGTAGAACCTCATAAATCTTGCACTTAATCAAATCTTTTTTTATTAAATTATTGGGTCTGGGGAAATGATGACAGATGAAAAGGTGGCATGGAAGAGCCAGGAGTTACCTGGGGATTTCGGTCTTTGAGCTAGCAACAAAGAGGACTCTTAACTAATGCAGAACTCAATTTCTCTTTGGTGACATTTTTAAAAGAAAGCATTAATAAGGATTTTGTTTCTATTTCATGAAAATAAGCTATCATTGTGCAAGTCAACTGACTTTAGAACTCAGTAAGTACACCTACCATATCCAGTGTCTCCATGGCCTCATGCAAAACCTGCTCAATACTGAGTGCTCCAATAAGCCTCTCTAGTCATCCCCTGAGCTTATGGCCTCAGTGAACCCAGAGATGGAAAACACCTTTTCCTGGAAGCCAGCATTCTGCATTCCTAACCTTCTACTCTCTGCCCTTGTGATTGTAGGTTTTACTTGCTGTGCAGAGATTATGATCTTGTATTTTAAATGTCAGTGTTTTATGGTAATAACAATAGCCTAGAGGTACCAATATTTCTTTTCTAGACTGATACTGATATAAATGAAATGTAAATATATTGGTTCTTCCATCTCAACTGGTGACTTCTTGGGCAAGCCTTCTGGGACATTTCTATGGCTCTACATGCACAACTGCTGTTCTAGAGTTTAGCATTCTGTTTCTGTTTATTCACAGAGATTTGCATTTTATAATGATTTATTTGTTTATATATTTATCATGTGTCTCCCCAGCAGACTGCGAGTTCCATGAGGCATGGATTTTGTTTTGTTCTTTTCATATGTCCTGCCCTTAGCACAATGCCTACTGCATCATGGGTACTTAATAAACATTTGTGGGATGAATGAATTAATGAATAAATGAACATACTTGTTGGGAACATATTTACATACCTGTGTGAATGAAGAAAGGTGGCTAGAAAGAAAAAAAGAGGAGGAGAGTAATTTTATAACTAACCGAGTTATGCATTTGAAGCTAATTACAAAAGATACAATATGAAGGCAAAAAATTCAAAGCACTTGAATGAGGCAAAGTGGAATCAAGAGCTTTGATGCTTCCTTGCTGTCTTTGCAATTCACTAGCTATGACCTGATTCCCTTCTTATACATCTTGGAGGAGCTCTCTGTCTCCCACACTTCAAACAGGAAGAAGGCTCCATCTCAGTTCCCATCCTCATAATTTCTTACCTGGATGATGGCAAGAGCTTTCTAAGTAACTTCCCTGATCCAAGAGCAGCAGCCCCTCTCAGAGCTACCAGGGAAATCTTTCCAAAATGCAAATCTGATCATGCCATGCTCCTGCTTAAAAGCTTTTGATTGCATCTGATCGCCTTTAGGATAAAATTCAAACTTCTTCGTATGGCTTAAAGGCCTTTCTCCATCTTACCCTTCCCTGTTGCTCCTCCCTCATGTCTCACTCTCTCTGTCAAAGCAGAGCATCTCTCCTAAAGCCAAGCTGCCCCTCTGCTCTGTGCTCTTGCAGGTGGCCATCCCTTACTTCCTTTTGTTGCATTAACTTCTTTACTTCCTTCAACATTTAGTGCAGGTTTCACTTGTGGATGGAAGAAGGGGTTCTATGGAAAGCAACCTCACAGGCTAATTTTATCATAAATTCCTCACTGGGCAGGCCATGATGGCAAGTCATACCTGAGGAGGCATTTCACTTTTTCTTTTTTTAAAAAAATATTTTATTTATTTATTTTTAGAGAGAGGGGAAGGGAGGGAGAAAGAGAGGGAGAGAAATGTGAATGTGTGGTTGCCTTTTGCATGCCCCCAACTGGGGACCCGGCCCATAACCCAGACATGTGCCCCGACTGAGAATCAAACCAGCGACCCTTTGGCTCACAGACTGGCGCTCAATCCACTGAGCCACACCAGCCAGGCATATCACTCTTTTAGTAAAATGTATGTCATTGCCTTAAGTAAGCCCTGTTCATTGTTCCCGGGCATCCAGGTTAGCACATCTTTGAAGTGCTCCCTTTCAGACCCACCAAGAAAGTACATAATCTTAACTATCCTGAAATTCAATCCCTGCCTGCATGTAATCTTCCTTATGTCTTCTTAATTTCAAAGTTATAAAAGAAGCTGCATAATTATTATTCTCAGGAGCGTTTGAGATTTTGCTCCCTGGCATATGTCGACAGTTTGGCCGAAATAAATTCTGATAAAAAATCTCTAAAGGTCTGAATGTTTCTTATGTTGACACACTTCATTCAGAGAGTGTTTCCAATACTTCTCCTGCACCTTCCTGTGGTCAGATCCCTGTGAACATTTGTCTTTCATGTTCCAAGTCTCCTGTGGTAGTCCAGTGTACCAACTCTATTGTCATTGAGAGGCTGGCTATGGTTTGAGCTTTTTCCAGATGCTGAGCACCTTCAGGGACTCTTTTTCCATCTTCTAGTCTCTGGGGCTCATGGAACCTGCACATGATAGATGCTCAAGGAGTGTGTGTTGAATGAACAAGTGGCTCACTTCATGTGGTTCTTGATGACAGAATTTTAAAGTGTGTGGGGTTAAGTGCAAAGGAGAGAATGAAAGAAGAATAGTTGGACACAAAAGACAGTGTGGCAATAGCTGGAGGGAAGAGGGAGTGGGGGCTGAGTGGAGGTGGGCAAAGTGGGGTAGATGGGGACATCTGTGATGGTGTCAACAAAAAAATAAAGTTAAGAAAGAGAATAGTTGGTCAGCTGAGGTCAACTGATTACTTGGTTGTCAGGTCTTTGTTTTATTCAGTGCTAAATCTAAGGCAAAGCCAAGCAAAACAAAATAAAAAACCACTGGAAAGAAAGATGGAATTTTTTTTGTCTTGGTTGCTACTGATGTGATCTAGGTGTAAATGAGCTCTTCCTCCTTTGAAATCCCACATTTCTCTTCCAGACCTGACTTAATACTGTGGTTAGGGACGCCCTCATCTTTGTTTGCGTAAGTTATACTGTAGTAATGAACAACCTCAATATTACTGGCTTACAATAACAAAGTTTGACTACTTGCTCATGTACATTTCCATCATGAATTGGCCATGGCTCTGCTCCTTGTCAGGACCCAGGCTAATGAAGAGCATCCTCTATTTCTCTCTGATTTTTCTGAGCTCGTGGCAAAAGAAAAAGAGAACCATAACAAAGTACGTATCTTACTTTTTTATTGAGATATAATTGACATGTAATATTATATTAGTTTCAGGTATACAGTGTAATGATATATGTATATATATATTGCAAAATGATCACCACAGTGACTCTAGTTACCATCCATCACTACACATAGTTACAAATTTTGTACCCTTATGATGGGAATTTCTGAGATCTACTTTCTTAGCAACTTTCAAATATATAATACATTATTATCTATAGTCATCATGCTGTACATCTCCAGGACTTATTTATTTTATAATAGCAAGTTTGTATATTTTGATCACAATCAACCATTTTACCCACTCCACACACCTCGCCTCTGGCAACCACCAATCTGATCTCAATATTTATCAGTTCTTTTTTTTTTTTTTTTGATTCCACATGTAAGTGAGAGTACATCTGGCTTTAATGCTTCTGCCTAGAAACACTGCTTCTCCATTTCCTTAGCCAAAGCAAGTCATAAGTGCATATGTATTGTACTCCCCATGGGAGGCAGGGGCAGCAAATATTACTAACAATGATGCAGTCTATCACTCTCCCTTACTGGACTGTACACTCCTGGATGGCAGGAGTTTTTGTATTCTCTGACTCACAAGCCTGGAAATTTGCCAAAGCACATTACTCATTTTCTGAAACAAAGAGCAGAGGTGATAAGCTATGGAAATAACAAAGATTTATTTGGAATATTACTCTCCTTTGTGATCTCTTATGTTTCAGTATGTGTGATACTAATTATTTAAAAGCTCTTATTTCTTTTTTCAATAAAATATTTAATAATTTATGTTTATTTGAATATTGGTTGCTTGCAAAAGAACTCTATGTCATCTACAGAGGGGTGTTTTATTTCCCCATCTGGTTTTGAACTAGTTCTCCATTACTTCCTCTAGAGGAAATTACATAGCTTGTACTTAAGGCTTTCTATGACCTGGAACCAAAAAACGGTTCTAGCTTTATTCCTTGCTACTTGTACTGACCTCCACCTCTAGCAACAAGGAGCTGTTCCCTTGCCTTATGTGTGTTTCATGAGTTCCCGCCTCAGTGTCTTTGCTTTGGTTGTTCCCTCTGCCAAGAATGATCCATTGTCCCAGCAGCATATGTTCAGTTCCTTCTCAGTCCTCACAACCTAAGTACTACTTCTCTCAAAAAGTCTCCCCCAATCACCTAGGAGATGTAATTAATACCCATATTCCATGCCCTTTATATTATTCTTATCAAAATTAATTTGTTTTATCTTTTCAATGAGTTAAGATCACAGGCTTTATCTATTAATAGTTAGAACAGAGTTTGAACTACAGGTTTGACATTGAACTACTCAAAATGTAGATGAATTTCTTATCCCTTGAGTCTCAACTACCTCATTTGTAAATAGAAGGTAGTAAACTGTCTCATGGGATATATTAGGTAAGTTATGTAAAGTGGTTTGTGATCATCCCTGACATAGGAAGTGATCAGTAAATGGTAGTCATTACCTAACATAGTTATGTATTTACCAGGTAGAATTTCTCTGCTTCACCTTTCTATTTCCCTCAGCAAAATTGCACAGAGTAGGTATAATATAGATATTTGTTTAGTGAATAAATGAATGAATGGAATGATGCTAGGAAGATGACCACGAGGGTCACCTTTCAATAAAATTAATGGTACTTGACCAAGTCTTGCTTCTTCTTCCTGAGGTTGAGTTTGCCTAGATTTTTAATAACAGGTCTATTGGTGGTTGTCCTATATCCAGTGGTAAGGTGGGGAGAGAGAAAGAAACAAGTTACAAAAACACTTGGAAGGTGTCGCCTGGTGGAGGAGCCAAGAATTGGAATGAAATATTCTCCTAACATATTTGCAATAGGAAATTACTGTTTAGTGACTCCAGAAAAACCACTTTATGTATTATCCTAATAGCTTATTAAGAGTGTCTAATTTCTTCTTCCTCTGAATTTTGTCAGACAGAATAAGTAATTATGTCTAAAACTGGGTCTAATATTTGCATTATAATTCTTTGACATACCACAAACTTTTATTGAATACTAAATGGACACTTCAGAGCAATCATTTATCAGGTTAAAAGAATACTGTTTGGAAAAATCACAAGCTATATATTTTAGATATCTTGTAATACACTAATGTTTTCAAATAAATAAAATTTCTTTCTTATAAGCCATAAATAATATCGTAGTTCATTTTAGAGTATTGCATGTGCTTAACTCTCCTAAGAGAGACTTTTAAATCAAGCTAAATATTACTCCTTTCTTAAATTGGCAATGTTGTCAAATTTTTGGATTATTGTCTTCCCAAAAAGAAGACTACAGGACTGCCTGAATGACAGCAAAGAAAGAGTCCAGGTTCTGATGAAGCCGGATGTCTCACCTCAAAGCCACTTAATTGGTCCTCAGTCTGGAGCTAACTTGATCTTGGGAAAAACATTTTAGTGAATCAGATTCTTTCTCTGTTTATTAATTCTTGTTGCCACTTTAACAAATTACACAAATTTAGTGGTTTAACACAAATTTGGTCTCTTGTAGTTCTGGAGATCAGAGTCTGAAATAAACCTTATCAGCTAAAATCAAGGTGTCAGCAGGGTTCTACCCTTCTGGAGGTTCCAGAGGAGAAGATGTTTCTTGCTTCTTCCACTTCTAGAGGCTGCCAACATTTCTTGGCTTCTGGCCACATCACTACAGTCTCTGCTTCTGTGGTCACATTGCTTTCTTTTCTACTGTAGTCAAAACTCCCTCTAACTCCCTCTTATAAAGACATTTGTGATTACACTTAGGACTCACCAGGATATTCCCGCATAATCTCCCTTTCTCAAAACCCTTACATTCAATCACATCTGTAAGGTCCCTTTGCTATATAATATAACATTCACAGCTTTCAGAACATGGACATCTTGAGGTGTTATTATTCAGCCTACACCTTGGCTTTCAAAAGCCAAGACTAAAATACTGGGTTTCCCAGGAGGGAAAAATAAGTCATTTCAGAAGGCTATAGATTGGGGAATGAGGGGTAGTTTTGGGAAGGTTCTGATTTGATCTCTGAAGTGTGGCTCATGTGGTTTTGTTTTCAACATACAATGTGTCAGTACCACTGTGTGTTGGTGTTTGTTTCTATATCCAAATCCACATGGTACTAATTCATTGATATGATTTTGAGGTGTGAAAACCATCACAGGACTTGCTTCATCTTTCACAAAATAGATTTGTAGGCAATGAATGGTCTAATCAAATATTTATATGGTCCCTCTACTGTACCACCTTCAACACTATGTAATTCTAGTGGACTAAGGTCACACTGCAAACCTAGTAAATTACTGTTTAGAGTGGAACTGATTCTTAATCTGCTTGAAATTAGAAACAGATAAATTCATCTCCACCTTCTCCAATTATTGTATTTTTTCTTATAACTCTGGGCACAGAATAGTTTACACCTTAATTCTGATGGTCCTTAACTTTATAAGTTTCATTAAAACCCCTAAGAGTCATTTAATTTTATGGAGTTCAGTGCTAATATCCAGACACATTTCCTCTGAAATAGGTTTTTACTTTGTATTGTAAAGATTGAGCTTCCATTTTCAACACATATGTTCTTAGTGCTTATGCTAATTTCACTGCTTATCTTTAAAATTGGCATATTGTTGTTGTTGTTATTATTATTGTTATTATTATTTTTGTGTATTGACCAAGTTGAATGCCTCATTCTCAAAGGATTGCTGTCAGAGTTATATAATACGAGAACAATGGGTGAATGTTGCTCATTTTAAATGTAAAATTATAAATCAATTACAGTGGTGGCTAAAACTCCTTCATGACATGTCACAATTTACTTCCAATGACATTTAAACCTATCTTACATGCTGAACAATCTGTAATAAATTATGATTTTTTTTTGCTTCTGAAATGAAGCTATAATTATGACAGTTGAATTCTTGTTCTGGGAAATAAGGTGGCATTTAATTCCTTGAGAACAAATGACACTCACAAAAGAACAGTTAATTATTCTCAGCTGCAGAGGAAGGGAGGAGGGGAGAGAAAAATTATAAAGAAGAACATGGTAGTGCTTTCTGTGAAGTATCTATTAACTAATTCTTAACTAAGGCTGAACTACAATTGAACTTCTGGGACTGTCCCTGAGCCCAGGTAACAATTTTTATTTTAATTCTCAATAAAACTGAACTAGAAGGAATTAGCAACCTGAAACTTTCTTTATTTCTTGCACATAATAATATTGTACAAAGGTTCTCACAATCAGACTTAGTTCCAAGGATGCTGATCTGCACTCTAACCCAGTTAAGTCAGATACAGGGGGGTAGCATGGTTAGTTACAGCTGTCCTAATTCAGGTCTTTAACTGCTATAGCCATTCAATCCATATTGCAAATAAAGGGAAAGAGAAGCAGTGTAGCCCCAGAATTTTATTTTTGTTGTTGTTTGTTTCTAGTTTAAACAGCAAGTATGCTTGTGTTGGCTTTCCTCTGATGGCCCTTTCCAGTTCATTCTGGCAAGAAGCCTCAGTGCAATTGAATATGCCAGCAAACACGAGGCCACTCTTCGTAGCTAGTCCTGACACCATCAGCTGTGATGTTAGCAACCTGCTATTAGAGATGCCTCTTTCTTTGACTTCTCTTTCTTCCTTGGGAGGAACAGATACTCTAGAGAAAGGCCCTGCTGAGTGGAATTCCCCATTTTGACTGCAATTAGGGGTTGTGACTTGATTGATTTGGGGCTCTCTGAAATGTATCAGGATCAACACAGTTGCACACAAAACAAGGCATAATCCATTGGGTTAAATTAACGTTAAATCAGAGATGATTGGATTAATTGCTATTACATTTTATCTTCTGTGCACATGTGCTGTTGGCAGGCTTTCAGACCCTTTTTAAAATTAGCTTGGAACTAGATGGAAATGGTACAGGTGCAAATGATTTGTGCACTGGGTCTTTCAAGTACACAGTGGGCTCATAAGAAGGTGCAATTTTTTTTTTTCAAATCATATTTTGGATGTGATTTACGAAAAAAAAAAAACTGCACTGAGAATAAACTTGGCATCACTATGCAGAAGCTATAGATCTGTTAAATGGCAAAAGGACCCTGTTGACTAAAGATAACTAAGAAAATAGATCTCCTTTGTGTTGTGGCCTTGGTACTGACCCTCTCGCTCAGTTTATTCCTCTTACATGGTTTTCCGCCCTCATGGGAGTTAGTAGGGTCCTTGAGACCAATGCAACAGAGCGCTTAGTGTGGCATCCAATACCTGGAAAATAGTCTTCAAAAGCTATAATGCTTCAGCAAATGTTAAAGGTAAAATGTTGATATGTTGTTTGTTAACAGGATGAATCTATTTAATAGAAATAGTGTGAGATATGGGACTGAAACCTCAGGGTCACAAAGCAAAGATAATCAGATTGGATCTTTTCGTGTACTCCTTTGCCCATCAGCCAGTGGCTCAGGCTCACTTCCAAGCTGACCGTTATCAAAACCTCGGAGTACTTGGAGGAAAGGTTAGGTTTTTATGCTTTAGGAAGTAGGGTGAGTCAACAGCTCTTTTAAAAACCATTGTGTGCACAGGTATTGTGCGGGAGACAAAGGCTTTGTTCTGGGACTGATCATATTTGGGATCAACACAAATAAATGGGTAAAAGCATGGCGTCTTCTCCTTGGCTTGCCCAGCACTGCCCGCAATGCCAGGTTCAGGAGAGCAAGCAGTGAATATCATCAGTCTCTTCCCTCCTGGCTAGTCTCCCTTCTGCTCATCCTTTGTATTTTATGCATTTGTTTTTGTCTAGTGTCCCTAACCTGAGCTTCTTGGCTTCTCTAGTCTTATCATCTCTGTGCTGGCTCTATTTAGAGCGGTGACTTTCGGCACTTGCCCTGCTTTTTGAACCCATTTCTGCTTGCCCTTGTTTTTCAGCATTTCTTGTTGCCACTCTGGACACTTGTTTCCCACTCTCCACCACGGGCCATCGGTTCCCCCCAAAAAGGACATTTTGATATCTGTAAATATCCAGATGCAACACAAGTGAACTGGGCACACAAAATTATTTCAATTATATCTATAATTCTTTTACATATCTATTTGTACCATTTAATGCTCTTTTACCATGAATGCTCAGAGAAGGAAAACTCTGACTCCAAAAAACCTCCGCTGCCTTGCGGCATACCTCATCAGGGGAAAGGCTAAGGGAGTAAACCCCGACAGAAAATCCGGAGCCGGAGTCCCTAAGGCGGTTTGACGTTGTAGTCAACACCGGCAACTCCTGCGGCGCACCTGAAGCCAAGCTGTATTGACTCCGTCTTTCCCTTGGACCCTTCAGCTGTGAAGAGAGGGGGGGTCTGCTGCATGGGCAACAGCAGACCCTCCATATCACCCTGCCCAGGCTCTGTAGCTTCAGCTTCACTGGAGAGGACACTCCAGCGACATCGCAAGATGTCGATTCAACACGGGAGGAGACAGATACCGTGTCACTCCCGAGTCGGACTGCACAGCCATTCTCGGCGGTGCAGATAGACTCTTAAGAAGCTACACCATCGTCTCTCGAGACGGATGGCTGCCGACGACCATGAATGCTACTTTGCCTAATATTAACATTGCTACATTTACCTGGTATATATTTTTACAAGCTTATTTTCTTCCAGTCTATGAAGTTTTGTTTTAGATATATTCTTATAAACAGAAAAATGATAGGTTTTATATTTTGTTTGCTTGATTCACCCAAACGTTTTTTATTTATTATTTTGAAAAAGTAACACATATGTTATTAAGTTCACATGATGCTAACAGGTATACTGAGAAGAAAGTTCCCACCCTATCCATGACCTCTGCTCTTCCAATTCCCCATTTCCGAGACAGCCACTGTTGCTGGGTTGTATTTTTACACATTATTCTAGAAACAATATATATGCATATATAAAACACACATACATGTATTTTCTTCTCATTTTACACACAAATGAAATGATAGGATACTCTGCACACTGTTGTATATCTCCTGTTTGTTGTTTGCTTAAATATATGTTGGAGAGTGTTCAATATCAGTACATGTAGAGATGCCCCATTCTTCTAAAATTTCAAGTGTTCCCGGACGTACTATAATTAATTAAACTTGTTTACTGATGGGCATTAAGTCATTTTCAGTCTTTTACTTTCATGAATAATGCTTGAACTTAATTTTTTAATCCTCATCTGAGGATGTGTTTATTGATTTGAGAGAGAGGGAACATCAACGTGAGAGAGAAATATCAATCAGTTGCCTCCCATATGCACCCTGACTGGGGTTCAAACCTGCAACCTACATATATGCCCTGACCAGGATTGAACTTGCAACCTTTCGATGCTTCAGCCAAGTCACCTGGCCAGGGCTGAACTTAATTTTGAATATACTTATGCATTATATCTAAAAAATAATATCCCTAGAAATAAAGTTTTAAAAATATTATTACAAAATTTTAACTTCTTTTCATGTGAAGTAAACCCTTACTAAGGGGGCACAAAAAATATACGTGCTCCTCAGTGACTCATTACCAGTGTAATGCCTATGTGAGCCCTGCTTGGGTCAAGAAAGAGACTGTTGCCATTATCCCAGAAGGCCCCTTCCTGACCCCTTCTATTTCTCACCTGTTTCCCTCCTTCACTGCCTTAACTTTAGTATTTTAGTTTAGATTTTCTTCCTTTGAACTCTGTGTAATTGACCTATACAGTGCTATAGGCTGAACGCTTTTGTCCTCCCCAAAAGCATATGTTGAAATGTGATGGTATTAGGAGGTGGTTATGTCATGGGAGTGGAGCTTTCATGATTCAGATTAGTGCCTCGTAAAAGAGACCCCACAGATCTCCCTCATCCCTTTTGCCATGTGAGGACACAGCAAGCACACTACCAACTATGGATGAGAAAGAGGGCTCTCATCAGACACTGAATGTGCCAGAGCCTTGATTTTGAACTTCCCAGCCTCAAGAACTGTGACAAATAAATGTTTGTTGTTTAAGCCACCCAGTCTATGGTACTCTGCCATAGCAACTTGAATGGACTACAACACACACTGTGCAATTTTTGTTTCCGGCTTCTTTGCTCATTGTGTTTGTGATGGTTGTCCATGTTGTTTTATGTAACTGTAGATAGATCATTTTCGTTGGTATATGTTATCCAGTGAATAAATACATCACAAATTATTTATTCTACTGTTGATGAGCATTTGGGATCTTTTTAGATTTGGCTATTTTGAATAATGCTGCTATACACAAATCATTATTGGGGCTATACTCTAGGAGTCAGGTTGTTAGATCATGGGTTCTATGTATGTTCAATGTGAGTATATAATACCAAACTGTTTTCCAAATTAATACTCATGTCAGCATGTATAAGAATTCGCATTACTCCACATTCTTGCACATATCTGATAATGCCACTATTTCCTTTTTTTTAGACATTCTTGTAACTCTGTAGTGGCATATCAAGGGGATTTAATGCATATTTTTCTAATTATTAAAGAAGACAAGTATGTTTCCTTATTTAGATCTTATCATTATGAAGTACCTGTCAAAGTCTCTTGCCTATTTTTCTTTTGGACTGTAAGAGCTCTCAGAACATTTATTATATTTTTATGGCTTATATTTTAATGTTTGTAAACAATGTTCTCCTTATTTGTGATTGCCTTTTCACTTTCTTAATGTTACCATTTGATGAAAAAATTTCTAGGTTTTTAAAAATATATTTAAGATTAATTGGCGTACAATATTATATTAGTTTCAGGTGTATGGCATAGTGATTTGACATTTATATACCTTATGATATGATCACACTAAGTCTAGTAACCACCCATCACTATGTGAACTTCTCACAATATTATTTATATTTCCCCTTTACCTTTTCACCCACCCCTCTGGAAACGATGAGCTTGAGCTCTGTTTCTATGAGTCTGTTTTTATTTTGTTTTGTTTGTTCATTTGTTTTCATTCTTAGATTTCACAAGTAAAATCATATGGTGCTTGTCTTGTCTGACTTATTTTACTTTGCATAATACAGTATTCCTTCACTTATCACGGGTATTACGTTCTAGAGCCCCGCCCCCCCCATAGGTGAAAATCTGTGAACTAAGAAACTTACATTTATTTTAGTATTTATACATATTTTAAGGCTTTATAAACCCTTCCCACACACTTATAAACCATTCCCAGTCCCTTATTAACCTTATAGCAAAAAATCCGTGATAAGTAATTAAATATAATATTTTAAAAAATCCCGAAATAGGGTGAGGCTGCGATAAATGAACCGCAATATAGAGAGGGACTTCTGTATAGTCTAGTTGCATCCATGTTGTTGCAAATGGCAAGCTTTCCTTTTTTGTACCTGAATAGTATGCCGTTGTGTCTATCACATTTTATCACATATATCACACATACATATATCAATATTTATCTCTATGTATCTATTTATAGAGATATACATTAGTTGTTTAGCAGATATTGAACCAGCCTTGCATCCCTGGTTTAAATCCCACTTGATCATGGTGTTTAATTTTTTTAATGTACTGTTGAATATGGTTTGCTAGTATTTTGTTGAGAATATTTGCACCTATATTCATCAAAGATATTGGCCTGTAATTCTTTTTTTAGTACTGTTTTTGGTTTTGGTGTTAGGGTAATGCTGGCCTCATAGAATGAGTTTGAAAGCATTTCTTTCTCTTTAGTTTTTGGAATAGTTTAGTAGAATTCGCCTGTAAAGTCATGTGGTCCTAGACTTTCATTTGTTGGGAGTTTTTTTGACTATTGCTTTAATTTCATTTCTAGACTCAGTCTGTTCACATTCTCTGTTTCATCCTGGTTTAGTCTTTGAAGGTTGTATGTTTCTAGAAATTTATCTATTTTGTTTACATTGTCCAATATTTTTTGGCACAGAATTACTTATAGTATTCTTTATTCTTTGTATTTCTGTGGTATCAGTTGTAATATCTTCTCTTTCATTTCTGATTTTATTTATTTGGGATCTCTCTCTCTCTCTCTCTCTCTCTCTCTCTCTCTCTCTCTCTCTCTCTCTTTCAATGAGTCTTGCTAAAGGCTTGTCAATTTTATTTATTCATTCAGGGAGCTAGATCTCAATTTCATCGATTTTTTCTCTTTATGTATTTCTATTTTGTTTACTTCTGCTCTGATCTTTATTATTTCTTTTCTTTTACTTATATTGGGTTTTGTTGTTCTTCTCATTGCTTTAGGTGCACAATTTAAATTATTTATTTTGGATTTTCCCTGCTTATTGAGGTAGACCTGTATAGCTATTGATACAGAGAGATCTGATTAAGATCACTGGGGGAAAGTAGGAGGGACTGTAGAAGGAGTTCCCTGAGGCAATGGAAAGCAATCTAGGATGGGATTGGCTGAGAAGCTGAATGCTTCCAGAGCCAATGGAAATAAAAAGAGATCTGGCTCTTTGGCTCAGAGCTTTTCTGGCTCCTGAGCTGGCTATTTCTAAGTCTCTGGCTCTGATTCTGGCTTGGGCTCTCAGGCTTTTCTTCCTCAAGAATGCCTGGATGATGGTGCTGTAGCTGCCTGTGTTTCCCAATGGTCAGTATTTTGGATGGGAAGGAGCTCTGGGCACAGCCTAGGATGGGGCTGTCCTGATAGAGGGTGGCAGGTTTATCCTTTGGGTGTTCTAGAGGGAACAGGCTGTGAGGCAGAAGCCTGCCATTCTTCTGGAATTGTGTGTAGCTTTTGTGTATTATGTTGTTTTAGTTCATAAACCAACCCTATAGAAACTAACAGGGGAAAAGCTAGGAAAACCCAGGTGTTAGAGTTTAGCCTTAATTGATAGGCTTAAGTAATTAAGGCTGTGACTTAATAAGCTTAAGTGACTGCTTTTGAATAAAGACTCCTTTTCTTTATCTCCAACCCTTTGCCTCTGGAATTTTGCCTAAATGGTGGCAGCGGGCAGTGGGACCCCAAATTGCTGTTTGATAACACTATAAATTTTTCTTTTATAACTGTTTTTGTAGAATTTCATAAATTTTATAAAGTTGTGTTTTCATTTTCATTTGCCTCAAGGTAGTTTTTGATTTTCTTTGTCATTTCCTCTTTAATCGATTGTTTGTTTATTTATATGTTGTTTAATCTCTGTATGTTTGTATTTTGTCCAGTTTCCTTCCTGTAGTTGATTTCTAGTTTAATGTGGTTGTGGCCAGAAAATATGTTTAAAATAATTTCAGTCTTCTTGAATTTCTTGAGGTTTGTTTTGTGGCCTAGTGTGTGATCTATCCTGACAAATGTTCTGTCTGCATTTGAGAAAAATGGGTAATCTGCAGTTTTTGGATGAAACGTTCTAAAATATAGTATCTAATAAGTCAAACTGATCTAATGTGGCATTTAAGACTATTATTCCCTTATTAATTTTATATCTTGATGATTTATTCATTGAGGTAAGTGGAATATTAGAGTTGCCAACTATTATTGTATTACTGATAATTTCTGCCTTTGGTAGCTGTAAATTACTATTCTTTCATTGGTTATCCTGAAAAATATAATGGTTATCTTTAAATTTTCAAAGACTAATATTGCTTTATTCTTTTATCTATTTTCTTGACATTATAATGGTCTTAAAATACTTTAAATCCACTTACTCCACTCTCAACATTTATATTATTTTTGTCTTATCTCAGTTCTGTGTACTGCTCTTTTGCTTTTCTGTGTTTCATATTTAGTATTTTCTTTGCACTTTAGTTTTAAAAACAGAAAAAAAGCTACTGATCTTTGCAGAACTATATTCCTGTTGGGGAGACCTTTAACATAAAAATAAATAGCTAAAATATATAGCACATAAAATGATGGTAACTATTTCAGAGAGAAACAAAGTGGGGAAGTAGGGTATGAAATGTTGGGAAGCAGGACTACAATATTAAATGAGAGTGATCAGGGAAGACCTCCCAGACAATTGAGATCTGAGCAAAAACCCACAGGAACTAAGAAATCTAATAGAAGAGAATTTCCTGGCACAAGGAACTGTAAAAGGAAAGGCTGAGGTAGAATTGAGCAGACATATTCCAAGATCAGCCAGGAAGCTGGTGTGGCTGGAGTTAAATGAGTGTGAGAGAGTAGAAGTGGATGATATCAGAGGGGTAGGGAGTTTTACCACAATAAGGTAGTGAGGTAGAAGTAGAATAATATCACTAAGGCCTTGTAAGAGAATTTTAGCTCTTAGTATTATGATGTAAAATTCAATTTATGAGAAGAGATAAAAGTTGAATGTAAAATATTGGATTGGCCACAAAGTTCATTTTAATTTTTCATTTTCACCAATAACTTTATTGATTTGGATATTTTGAATATGTCAGCTATCTCCTGCTATTAGCTTCTAGTGGGTAGAGTCCAGGGGTGCTGCTAAACATCTTCCAATGCATAAGACAGACCCATAGTAAAGAATTATTTGGCCAAAATGTCAGTAGTTCCAAGAAACTTTGCAAACCACTTTGACATGTTTGAGCAGTCATAGCATCTTCTCCATACACTGCACAAATTTTTTCTTGGTTTCAGTTGTATTTTTACCTTTCTTGAAATAATAAAGCATAATATGCCAAAGTGTTGCATATTTTCTTCCATCTGCAATATTAAAATGGCTACACAAAAATTCACCAATTTTGATGTTTTTTTAAATGCATGCTGACATGACAGCTGTCACAATACAATCTAACAAAATTGTTTTGAATGGAGATAAAGACAACTAAACACTACTAGAGCCACTGTATGAAAAACACTGAACAAACTTTTTGGCCAACCCAATACAACTTCTTTCTTCTTTTGGTTTATAGTTTTAGAGGGCCTACTGTACATCAGGCACTGTATTAAAAACAGTACATGCAAGATTACTTTTCATACTCAATGTATAAGAAGAATGTAGGTTTCACACAGGTAACTTACCCAAGCTCACAGCTCATATATATGCAGCTAAGTTAGGAATCAAGACCATGTGATCTCAACTATAATTCTATATTTCTCTTATTCTTGTTATTTAATGACAGAACATTTCTGGTTCCTCTAGAGAGATGTAGCTCTGAACTATGTGGATGGGCTTTTTGCTTCCTCTCTTTTCAGTACATACAACATAGCAAATGATCCTGAGACTCAGTTGGTTTTACATGTGGGTCATTTGCCACATGTGTTTTATTGTCACATACTGAACACTAGATTCTGTACCATTTTTTCCCTAAACGCCCATTGCCAGTCCACAAGGATGGATAAATCCAAATTAAGCACCATTACTGAAAAAAAATTATGTCTCATAGAGGACATTGATATATATGAGTTATTTCATCTATTGTAAGATCTTTCATCTACACCTCAGTGACCAATATATTTCTTTTCTATTTTATATAATATAAAATAAAAAATTAAATGGACAGACTATGCAAGAAAAGCTTGTAGTCGAAACAATCCAATGTTATATTTGTAATGTCACAAATGAGTTGCATTCACATTTTTAAAAATCATATTTATATTCATGCTTCATTAGCCCTCCTCAGAGGGAGGAATGTTGGCTAACCCAACCCCAGTGAAACAGCTGGAGATTGGCCAATTTATTTATTTTTCACACAATTTGGGTAGAAAACTGAAGATTTATTGATGCAATGTAAAATATTAGCTGGCAGGTAAAAATAAGCCTATTAATTAATTAATGTGATTAGAACAGCAGCTGAAATTAATTGAAGTGTTCATAACACCAATAGAGTTAATAGGCCTTAAAATATTCAAGAAATCAATTAAAAGTCATCTTCAGGATTCAAAAAATGTGTGTTTATGTGCTTAACTTTAAAATGAACACCAGGAAAAGAAATGGCCAAAACTGTCAGAAAAGCATTTAAATACTCCAAGGTCATCTGACTGTTTCTGGGCCCAGCCAACTTCTGAAGGAAGCCCTGGTCAGAGGAATAGCAGGCATCCTGGAACATAGGCTCCAAACTGTGTTTTCAAGATTTAAAAAAAGAAAAAAAGAAGAAGCACATGAGAGCAATTGAAATGGGTGTATTGCCACACTCCCTGAAGGTTTTGCCATCTTGTTAAACTTTGAGAAGAGCACAGCTTCTGACCATGATAGAAGAATAAAACAAGGTGAATTTCTTAAATATGTTCTCTATAATGGTCACCCCAAAGACCTTGAAAAGTTTCAAGCTAGAAGTTTTGAGCTGAGTAGTCTGTATACAAGTCCTTGGGTGGAATTAATTGGACAGCATAATGTACAAGCAACTGAACATAGATATTGTCCAGCATTCCCCAAACTGGATTAATTAACTTCTATTTCCACCCACTAATAAATTAAATATGCTTTTTAAAGCTATGTCTTTATGCTTTTACTTTCAGGGAAGAGCTAAGAGAAGTGTTCATTGTCTTCACAATTATTCTGCAATTGCAAATTTGAAAGTTTCTCTTCAAAATAATGTAAAATAGAAGCATATAATAATGCAGGGAATATTATTTAGTTCAGGCTATGCATGTCTAAAAGACCTATTTTAATTTTAGTGGTATATTCATGCCCTATTTCATGTCTACATTCAAAAGATGTGTACTTATTTACAGGTTTATGTATTCTGTATAATTTCCATGGTCCTTTTTTCTCATTATATCAGTTGAAAGCTGGACAGTGTCAAAAATCCTGCAGTTACAATTACTGGTTTTGTGAAGATCATTTCAGTATTTCTGAACCTGTAACATTCCTACTGGTTTCTTATGGACCATATGGCTTCAAGCTTTATTGTTGTCCCTAGACACAGGTAGCCAGGACCCTACTCATGGACATCTGGTGCTCTTTCTGCTACAGGAAACAGTGGGGATGTGCTCAATCAGAGCCTAAACTTCTCTTCTAGACAATGCTCTGGGGACATGGGGCGTCAAAATTCCTGCTTAAACCTGTAAGCTAGCTCCCTAGGGTACAGTTTGTCCTCACAAGAGTGGATTGTAGTGTTGTGGGTGTGTGTACATGTAGACATTCGGTGTTTGTGTATTGGGACAAAAGTGAGCAATGAGGGTGAATGGAGCCATGTGGGATGTATCCAGGTCTCTCAGGGTCAAATAATAGGAGGCTAGGATGATGACAAAACCGAGGATGGCCACACAGTTAGGAAACCTCTTTTTGTATTTTTGCCTCAGGTCTCACTGACCCTCAAAGATCATGGCCACACCAGGAGATAAGTTGTCTCTGTTTTGGGTCCCTAACAAAAGGCACTGAAGACACAACTTGCCTTCTCACCAATTTTCTCCAATTGTTTTATTTAGAAACTAAAGCATCTATTTGACATTTTACTGCTGAGATCATTAGAAGCAACAACAAACAATCTCACCATTTATTCTACCTAGTTCAAGTCCCAGCAACTTATTTCCTATTTTAGCATCTCCTATGGTTCCTTCTATTTGAATATTCATTTTGTGGCAGTGTCCCTGCTACGTGATACAGCCATTATATATTACCTCCATTCTCCTGCAACACTCACTTAGGTTTTTTCTTGTGGTATTACTACTCATGATTTTCCACTTTGGCCCGCAAATGGCTTCTGTTGTCAGTGGGGTTGAGTGTGATGTCATCATGCTGTGTATATGTGTTCAAGTAGAGGGAGTGTGATGTCACCATTTTGTGTATATGTGCAGGAAAAAGAGGATGATGTCATCACGCTGAATATATGTGTTCAAGTAGAGAGAATGTGATGACATCATACTGTGTATATGTGCAGGAAAAGGAGTGTAATGTATTTTACTATGTACATGAGTCTGTGGGCAGTGCGGGGAGGAGAAGGGAAGAGGCAGCACAGAGCAGTGTATGTTCAGCTATAGATACCTTGAAACTACACAATCTTGAGACTGCAAATTCTTCTAAGGTTTGTGATATTTGTCAATTAATCATTTGAAGACCCATAAAAAGAAAAATACATTTGCTGTGAAGAGCACTAAGGAGAGCAAATTATTTTTTAGATAAAAATGAGGAATTAACATATAAATATCTTAGCTAGGATCTGAGGTCCTGACCTGAGGACAGGAGGGGTAGGTAGGTGGAAGGTAGGTTTAAATACCATTAACTCATGGGGGGTGGGGGGAGACAATTTGAGACCATAAACACACACATGTGAGTGACAGAAAACAGTACATTGAATTGTCATGGGGTTGGGAGACTTAATTCTGTCTCTTCACCAACTGCCCCTTGGTGTGGCAGTTAAGAATCAGGAAGTATATCTCAGCTGTGGAGGTACCCCTTGATGAGGGAAGGGTTTCAGCCTCATACCAGGCTTCCCAGTGCAGAGCACCAGTGCTGGGAGGAGAAGTATCCATACATCTGGCTGTGAAAACCAGCAGGGTTTGTGTCTGAGGAAAGCAATCGGCTGTTAAAGACCTAAGTGCTGAAGGTCATGAAGGGTCTGTGCAGACTCACTCACACATTCACATACACACTCACACACTCACTTGCTCAGAGCAACAGCTCAAAAAATGCCAGGGACATATGGGAGGAGCTGAATCAGCTAGCTTGCGGGCAATGGTTGGATAGGCAGGGACCAGGGCAGCTCTCTCAGGATGGAAGTACTGGTAAGCATTGTTCCTGAGTTGAGCCCTCCCTCTCCAAAGAGCCCTCAAAACCAATACCTTATAGGCCAGTTTCAGACTATACCAGAGCACTGCTCAACTAGCTCCAAATTAGGACACACCCCCAAAGTGAACCCAGCAGGCACCAGAGCCCTGCTAAAACAAAAGCCCCCACACAATAGCTCATCCACTAAAGTCATGGCTAGTCCTCACAGCCAGTCAGCCTGAGAGACAACTCCATTCACTCATGTGCCAAAAACAATCAATGCCCAACTACAACAGGAAGGCACATATAATCTACGCAAGAACAATCTTGGAGCACCTGACTCAGATGACCAGGGAGATTGTGCTACTGGGTCCCAGAGAACTTACTACATAAGGCCATCTGTGAATACTGGGAGACATAGCAGATATACCTAATCCACAGAAACAAACACAAGGAGGCAGCCAGAATGAGGAGACAAAGGAACATGTCCCAAATTAAAAAACAAAACAAAACAGGACAGAACTCCAGAAAAAGAACTAAATGAAATGGAGACCATCAAGTTACCAGATGCAGAGTTAAAAACATTGATTATAAGAATGTTCAATGAGTTTAGGGGAAAAATAAGTAATCTCAGTGAGAACTTACACAAAGACATAGAAACAACAAAAAAGATCCAGGCAGAAATGAAGACTACAATAACTGAAATGAAGAATATATTGGGATTGACAGCAGATTAGATGAAGCATAGAATCAAATCAGCAATCTGGAAGACAAGGTAGCAAAAATACCCAGTCAAAAGAGTGAAAAGAAAAAAAAGAAATTAAAAAAAATTGAGGACAGTTTGAGGGACCTCTGGGACAATAACAAATGTATCAACTATCACATCATAGCGGCACCAGAAGGACATGAGAGTGCTAAGGATTAAAAACATATGAAGAGATAATGACTGGAAACTTTTTAACCAGGTGATGGAAATAAACATACCAGTCTGGGAAGTACAGAGAGTCCCAAACAAGATGGATCTAAAGAGGCCCACAGTGAGACACATCATAATTAAAATGCCAAAGATTAAAGACAAAGAGAACCTTAAAAGTAGCCAGAGAAAAAGTCATATATAAGGGAGCTCCCCTAAGACTGTCACTGATTGCTTCACAGAAACTTGGCAGGCCAGAAGGAATTGGCATGAAATATTCAAAGTGAAGAAAAGCAAGAACCTACAACCAAGACTATTCTGCCAAGCAAGCCTATTATCTTGAATTAAAGGAGAATTAAAGAGTTTTCCAAACAATATAAAGCTAAAGGAGTTCATCACCACTAAACCAGCATTACAATATATGTTAAAGGGACTTCTTTAAGAAGAAAAAAAGAAGAAAATATGAATAAAAATACAGTAAAGAAAAATGCTCTCAGACAAACACATAATAAGAGCATTGGATTAAACAACTAGGAAGCTAGAACAAAGTTAAAAGGAATAGACACAAACACACATACAAATAAAATTAAAAATAATGACAAAAACATAAACATGAAGAGTGTGAGTAAAAATGGTAATTATTTAGAATATGGTCAAACTTAAGAGACCATCAACTTAAAGTAGACTGCTATAAACTCAAAAAAGGTTAAAGACTTAATTTAGGACTTGAAACCATAAGGCTCCTAGAAGAAGAAATAGGCAGTAAACTCTCTGATTTTGCTTGTAGTAAGATTATTTTTGGGTATGTGTGCTAGGGCAAGGGAAACAAAAAAATAAACAAATGGGACTACATCAAACTAAAAGTATTTGCACAGCAAAGGAAACCATCAACAAAACAAAAAGACAACCTACTGAATACAACATCAAGAAAATATTTGCTAATGATACATGCCATAAGGGATTAATATTAAAACAATATAAAAAGTCATACAACTTACCAAACAAACAAACAATCCAGTTAAAAATGGGCAGAGGGTCCTGACTGGTGTGGCTTGGTTGGGCATTGTCCCGCAGAGCGAAATGTTGCTGGTTCAGGGCACATTCCTGGGATACCAGTTGGGTCCCTGATGGTGTGTATGCAAGAGGCAACTGATCAATGTTTCTTTCTCACACTGATGCTTCTCTCCATCTCTTTCACCCTCCATTACGCTCTTTCTAAAAATAAATACACGAAATCTTTAAAAATATCAAAATGAGCAGAGAACCGGGATGACTTTCTCCATAGAGGACAATGAATGGCAAATAGACATATGAAAAGATGCTTAACATCTCTAATCATGGAAATGCAAATTAAAACCACAATGAGATATCATCTCATTCCCATCAGAATGGCTATCATCAATAAAGTTGACAAACAACAAGTACTGGCAAGGATGTGGAAAAAGGAACCCTTGTGTGCTGTTGGTGGGAATGTAGATTGGTGTAGCTGCTATGAAAAATAGTATGAATGATTTTTAAAAATTAAAAATAAAGCTACCATATGACCCAGCAATTCACTGTCTAGATATTTATCCAAATCATCCAAAACGTAATAAAAAAAAATCATCCCTACATTTCTTGCAGCATTATTTACAGTTGCCAAGATATGGAAACAACCTAAGTGTCCATTAATAGACAGCTGGGTAAAAGAGAGTTGGTACAATGAAACATTACTCCTCCATAAAATAGAATAAAATTTTGCCATTTGTGACATCAAGGATAAATATAGAGGGTGTTACATTAACTGAAATAAGTCAGACAGAGAAAGACAAATACCATATGATTTCATTTATATGTGGAATCTTAAAATCAAAATAAATGACCAAACAAAAGAGAAATAAACTCATAGATACAGAGAACAAATTGATGGTTGCCAGATGGGAGGGGGTTGGGAGCTGAGTGAAAAAGGTGAAGGGATTAAGGAGTGAAAATTTGCAGTTACAAAATAGTCACAGCAGTATAAAATACAGCATAGGGGATATAGGCAATAGTATTGTAATAACAATGAATATTGTCTGATGGATAGTAGACTTATCGAGGTGATTACTTAGTAATTTACGTAAATGTGTAATCACTATGCTGTCCACCTGAAACTAATATAATATTGTATGTCAACTGTAATTGATAAATTTTTAAAAAGAAGGGCAAGAAATGAAAGAGTGAAGATAAAAAGATGGGGAGATAAGGATATTTATTTTGTGGCCAGGAAGGAAAAAATAGAAGCCTGTACCTTGATTGGGGGCAAAAGAAAAATCAAAACACTCAGTTACTTAAGGGTGCTTTGTGCTGGTGACAGATTGCAACCTATTTAGGAATATTTGTAAACCAGATACTGGTGTGTGAAAATGTGCCTAGATTTTGAATATTTGCCTTGGATCTACAAGAGTTTTTAGCTGTGCTCCTTTTTTTCTTTCTCTTTTTTAAAAAGACAAGCTTAATGTTATTCTTTGCTATTTAGCAACTGTCAGATGTGGCTGATTCTGACATTTTAGCACCAACTACAATCTATTTTCCTCACTAAATGCTGAATTAGAAACTTGATGCACATAATGCGGATTTAAGAAATTGCCCTGCAGAGGTTAATGTGCTTAAAGGTCAATGGAGTGGGGTGTGTTTTGAAAGAACATAATAAAAATCATTTAAAAAATACAGATTTGACAGGTCTTTTGCAAGATTTATTGTCTAAAATGTACTGCTTAGTTTCTGTGAGTTTAATATATCCACAGAAGAAATTATTACTGGTAGCTTGACAGACTGAGTTGTTTCTGAAGCTACTGTAATACCAAATCCATACTGAATACAATATGCATAGGCAGCAGTGAAGCTGTAATTCAGCCCCGTGTGATTATGATGTTTAAGTAGAAAGCAAGATTCAGGGAAAGTGTTTTGCAACACTGTCCTCTCCAAATAACACAGTATTTACTGATTTTCTAAGCAAACACCAGTGTTCAGAAGGACTGCAGGTGTCACAAGCACTTAGTGTGTCTAGGAAACATATTCTACAATTCCCAGAGAAGAGAGGAAAATTTTATGTAAGATGTGAGTGTAGGGGTCATTTCAAAAGTAATAGATACTGACACAGAACTACAAACAATTTTAAGGTTTACACATCACTCAGAGAAATTGGATTAGAGCCAGAGAAAATGATGTTTTATATTACAGTTTCAAAAATCTTAAGGACATTTGGTACAAGACAGCATAATATTTACCTTCTTTGGAAATGTAACGTACATGATGGCAAAGGATTCTATGCCATTTCTAAGGTAAAATGTTACTGTTTGGAGCATATTTGGTTTCAAAATACCTCACACCAACAATAGTCTGTGCATAGTAAAATAGTTCCCAAGTGGCACGTAAATATAATATGCAGTCATGCATATCCTAGTGTTCAAAAGTGTTTCTACTTCCAGGTGAAAAAATTACTTATTAAATGTTTCATAGCCTTTGTCTAAATTCCCAAATAGGATTAGACTACCATTTGCTTTCCTTGGAAACACATTGAACCAGTTAAGTGTTTTGACTTAGACCTGGGATAATATTTGTGGGCACTGGTTGGCTTGGGAGAATGGTTGACTCTCTGAGGCTGAGCTCTCGTAGACATCATGAAAGTTACCTCTATTTATGTGGGCATTGTAATGTTTTAAATGGCAGACTCCAAGAAGATATGTTCTCAGTCTAATTTCTGAATGCTGTGGGTATTACCCTTATTTGGATAAAGGGTCATTGCAGATGTAATTAAGTTGAGGATCTTGAGATGAAGAGGTTGTCTTGGATTACTACCTGGGTGGGCCTAAAGTCCAATGACAGATGTCCTTATAAGAGAAAGACTGAGAGAGATTTGAGACAAACAGAAGAAAAGACACAGAAAATGAGGCAGTGAAAAGTCATGTAAGAAACTGGAATGATGCAGACACAAGGCCAAGGAAGTGAAGAAATGCCAGCAGCCACCAGAAGCTAGAAGACACAGGAAGGATTCTTCCATAGATCCTCCTAAGGGAGTGCAGCCTGATGGAAGTCTTGATTTTGGACTTCTGGCCTCCAGAACTGTGAGTGAAATATTTTGTATTTTCTTAAACCACCTAGTTGGTGATAATTTGCTACAGTAGCCATAGGAAATGTATACAGGAAGCTCCTATGATTTCTACATACCAAAGAGAAAAGCAGGGTGCTGGGTAGAACATGGGCTAGACCTGCTCACCCTCCATGTCTCATTCTATATTCACACGAGGTGATAATAACATGCTAGAGATGACAACAAACAGGAGTAGAATAGTTCTAAGTTCCAAATGCCAAATTGTTAATGTATCTTTAGTTTTGAGATGAGGAAATATAACAATTATTTCTATCTGCTTGTTTACCACATTATCTCTCCTTGCTTCCCTTTTTTTTGCCTCCTGTCCACCATATTGGCCTTGAAAAGAGGAAGAGATTAAAAGGAAGCAAGAAATAAGCTGTAAGTAGTAGGGACTCTTCTATGACAAGAATGTATAATTATATGGTATATAGATGAAGAAACCTTGAAAAACACACAAACACACAGACGCAAACAAAAACAAAAAATAGACACAAACCTTGGAGAGATGTAAACTAATATTAAAAGGGTAATGTGACTTATTTTTACAATTTTACCATTGATGATATAGGTAGACTATACCACCGTATTAGGACATAAAATTCTTTCTTTCTTTCTTTCTTTCTTTCTTTCTTTCTTTCTTTCTTTCTTTCTTTTTTTCTTTCTTTCTTTCTTTCTTTCAAGAGAGGAGAAAGGAGAAAGAGAGGGAGAGAAACATCACTGTGTGGTTGCCTCTCACTTGTGCCCCAAACTGGGGACCGGACGTGCAACCTAGTCATGTGCCCTGACTGGGAATTGAACCAGCGACACTTGGCTCGCAGGCCAAGTGAGCCACAGCAGCCAAGCATAAAATTCTTTATGTCTTACTGTATAAAGATACACAACAATGACTGCACATACATCATTTAACTTTGGACAGATTATTTTTTTCTGTTATGAAACAGTTTGGAGTATAAGTATGTTGTTTTGACCCATTGATGTCAGAGCCTTTGTTCTTGGTCCTTAGTTCTGTTTCCCTTTTCTCTGTGTTTTTCTTCTCTTTAGCCAAACCTTTGAGATGGGATTTTCAGGGTTCCCTTAAAGGGAATTAGCTTCTTGACCTTATTACTAAGATGACTGCTCAATTCAACTTAGGATGTTAGTTAACTCTATTAACTTTTCTGTTAAGTAGTACATTTTTAGCCTTTGACCCCAGGTATTTAAGTAGATTACATATTGATATGTTATTAGAGAACTGTGACTTCAAAGAGGCCTTATAAAATAGTAGTCCTGTCCTCAAGTCTTAAGTAATGAAGTTTCCACTAGATGAAACTAAATATACATCCAGACAAAACTGTAGGCTCACCTGAGCCAGTTCATATCCAGCTACCACGAACAGATTGGGAAAGTCTGAGGATCCACCAAGGTAATTGCTTAGATAGTTGTTGCTTGTGAGGAAACTCATCTTCTTTGGGTTAATATGAAAGCAGTGGTGTCAAAGTGAAGAAGGATTCAATTTACTTCAATTTGAACAGTTGTACGGACAACTTGCTGACTTGGTACACTACAAATGGCTTTGTGGGATGGCTGTATATTGATTCACAGATGCCCTGATAGATGTCTGCTCAAACAGCTCAACTGCCATTGCCTCAACCTAAATCTTAAGGTCTTCCCCATTTTTCTTTTCTACATGATGTCCCTCTGCATATCTGCCACTTTGACCAAGTCTAGCCATTCAACAGTGATGTCAGACCATTGGGACTTTGTCAAAGACACTGGTCCCCTCATTTCTGCCTAATAAAAATTCTTGTCCTTTCAGGGCCTTGCCTAACCCAACCCTCTCAAACATAGTTGCCTACTTCTTCCTCTGCAGTCATGCATATCACGCCGCTGGAACCTCTGTCTTGGCCCCTCTTTCATCTGCCTTGTTTCACAACTGATGCTTTTTCTGACTCTCTCACTGGACTATGACTTTCTGGGCACATGCTTCTTAGTTGTCTTTGTATAATTCATGGCAACTTTGTATAAGTCATCTTTGCATAATTCACAGTCACCTTTGTATAATTCACGGTACTTTTTCTCTTGTAGCTGTTTGATAAACATTAACTAATAAGTAAAAAATTATAAGGAGCTCTTGGAGAAAAACATGGCTTGGTCATTTACAAAATAATTTTAATTTCTCTGAGTTGCTGGAGAGTCTTCAATGAACAGTTGCCTAGAATACCCCAAAATTAAGTAAACATCTAAGAATCAAGAAAACAATCTATTGTTTCATAAGTAAAGAGGCAAAAATACTGGAATTAGCTCAGGATTTTCCTAGTGCAAATTACCTTAGGTAAGAAAATCAGAGATCATCATTGCCAAACTTGTAATGGTCTAGGATGTCCTGCTTGGGTTGTGGCAATGACCTCCTAATTTGTCTCTATCCTCCACTGGCATCTCCTCCAAACCATAGTCTTCACAAAGGAATATTTATTAAATGGAAATATCTCTTTGCCCTGTTATCAGGATGAAATCTAGACACTGTGGCCTGGCATACATGGCCTTTTATTACTTGTCCCTTCTTGCCTTTCCAGTGACATCTCTATAGATGGTTTATGTTTTGCTTTCAGATTCATTAGTTATTCTCTGATCCTATGTTCTCTTAGATATCTGTTCCATGGAATTTTTTCTCCCTGGAATATTTTTCTTCTTTTCATCTTTCGAATTAACTCCTTATCCTTTCAGATGTAGCTTAAGAAAAATTTTCAAGCTGAGTGTGCTTTATGTGAAAATACTATTATAACATTTCCCAGCATACCATTTCCTATACTCTGTCATAATAATTGGTATCTTTTGTCTTTTTCCCTATAGAGGGCCAAAATCATGCCTTACTTTTGGGAATCCTCAGCACAGAGGAATGGTTTTAGTCATGATGCATATGAATGTCCCCAAGATGAACAGGGGACCCCAGGAAGACCAGTATTCACACCGTTAGCAGAGGAAAAGTATCCATCAAAGGAGATTAACAAAGGAGGATAATTTGAAGAAAGCCATGTTTGGAATCCAAGAAAGAAAAAATTTCATGTTATAAAGTGGCCAAGTTAAGTAAACATTGAAAGGTAGTTATTGGATTTGGTGGTTAGGAGCTCACTGGGGGCCTTTGTAGTAGATAGATCACAAGGTAATTTTCAAGGGGTTAGCATGCATGCAAACACTTTCCTGCAATCAGGTATATAACATATAATTTTGATTTAAGACTATGGAGTGCCTAGGTTAGCATGTCTACTATACTTCGATCATTAGGAACATAGTCCAAGGTTCTTAGCATAAAGAGATCCATATATGGCAAAAGTTGAAGAAAGATGATGTATTTCTGTGCTTTGACTATGATTTTAATTCCAACTCCTGTTGTATGCTGTAATCTTATATACCTCATTATATTCTCAAAGCCTCACCTTGCTTTGCCAGCAGCTGCCACTAAGTCTGATTGGTCTTTTGTGGACCTGTGCAATTAAACAACCTGAGGTTGGCCAGCTGCATTCCTGGGGTCTCTGACTCCTCCAGCCACATCCAAGCTTGGATGCAGCAGGACATTGGGACACTGATGTGAGCCTCTTCAGCAGCTATTGAGAGAGTTGTGTGACATGACTTAGAATTTAGGAGAAGAAACTGCCTGTGTGCTGAACCTGGGAGACTGGAGATGGGAAAAAGTTATGCAGATAAATTCCTTCTTCCTCCTCCTTAAAGGGACAGCTTTAGGCAGCTTCTCTGAACAGCCTGTCTGGAGACATCCCAGGTGGCTGAGTGACTACACCTGCTGAGTGAACAGCTGTGTATCTTTTGAAGCTTATGGTAAAGCACTGGCCATTGCAATGACACGCTGTGGCTTTCCAACCTTCCCTGTCACACTTCTATTTTCATTAACTTTCACTGCCTTGGGACTTCACCTTTTAAACAAGGAACTGCTGTTCAGGCTCTCTTTTCAACGAACACAGGTTGAGACATTTCCTTATCTTGCATGTCCACGTAGGATGATGGTGGTTGTGGAAATACTGATAGCAAAGTTCAGTTTGTTCTTTTCTTCCCAACTTTATGGCCACTGATAGGGTGAGGATGTCACAGGATTTGAATGACACGAGTAATTGGTCATGATTCATTTTGATTGACATCCCACCTATTCTGCGAAAGGTAAAAAAACACTATTTGGGGGATGAGAACCCAAGAGCCACATGTCTGCTTATCACTAGGGCACTGGCTCTATCTGGCTTTTTTTGGATGCATATGACAAGATAATGGGGCCATTCAAACACCAGAAAGAAAGTAATTTTGTCAAGACTCTACCAGTCTGCTGAGTTCACCATCAGCCGGCTCCGTCTGCACAGATGTGAGATTGTATTTCTGCAGAAATAAGGGTTCTTTAGGTTAACATTAGTAAACATTGTCCTACTTAATTGAGAGGATGTTAGGCTTTTGAAAACCTCCCAAGAAGAAAAGTGAGTCCACATATCCAGGGTGAGTGGGAGTAAGTTAAATGCTGGAACCTGGAGTAAATCCTTTAGTGGCTGGACAAGAGTTTGGGAAAGATTCTGAGTAGGCATTCTGTATAGGGCCATGGAGAGGGGGTGGGTGGAAATAAAATCATAAAGTAATAAATTCTGTTTCTAGAAGTTTGGTTATAGAAGTCAGGATACATAAATGTCAGAGGCAGAAGTTAGGTCAAGGTTTTCATCTTTTTAATTTTTATTTTTTCACTATCAGGTAGACTTTTGCCCTATTTACATGCTGAGGGGGAGGAGCCATCCTCTGAGTTAGAGAAAATGTTTTCCTTGTTACCCAGTTGACTCTTGAGACCTTATGTGACTCCAGAGTGTTGTGGTTATTTTGCCCCTCTGGGCTTCAGTTTCCCTTATTTGTAAAATGAGGTCACTGCACTAGGTGGTCTCCAAGGTGGCTGTGCTGAATGGAAGCTTCATGCTCACTCATTTTGCTGTGCAAGGCTGTGTATGGGGGCTCTACTGACTTGTTTCAGGTTCCCCACTGCTTCCTCCATTTCTGAATTCCAGAGAAGAAGTATGTATACCACTGACTACGCTTACTCTGAAGACAAGGTTGCCATTCTGAACACTCCACATAAGGGAAACATTAGGGATAATAAAAATGTAATAATACCAGAAAGTTATTTTGATACATTGGCTGCATAGATTCTGAAGTCCTGATGTGCTCAAGGAAGAGGGATGAAGTATAGATGAATAGAGATTAGGTCAACTGGAGATGGGAGAGAGAGGGGGAGGAAGGGGCGGAGAGAGAGGGAGAGGGAGTGGGGGGAGAGCGAGGGGAGGCGAGAGACTACTGGCTATTACCAGAGAAATAAACAGCAGAAATGCCAGGTTCTGTTCCCAGCTGGGCAAAACTACACTAACACTCAGACCTACCAGCCCTCTCGAAAATCCATACTGTCACATGTCCCTTTTGTCTCTCTGTAACTTGGTGGTAAAAATATGCACAGTTCAGATCCTTGAGATTTTTTTTCTCAGTTATTCTTGTTCATTGTCCCAACCAATTTTCATGACTGTTAGCTGACTAAGGCTGCAGTGGCTAGGGACACAGTTGAGAGAGCCTCTAACATGGGGAGAAAAGCACCTGCGATTTAGGGGAAGGGGAAGTGCAGGGTTACAAGCTTTATTATATTTGTGGACAGCCTAAAATATATGAAGCACTGTGCCCCAGCCTGGCACACAGCAGTGAACAAGATCAATGGGGTCCCAGTGCTCATGGAGCTTCCATCCCCAGATCAGGCTTTCTCTTGCGGACCTGATCAGATATTTTGTGTAATGTTAAATAAATCTTTCTCATATATCACAGATAATTTAAAAAAATGATACAGATTTTATTTGTTCAACAAATAAACATTTGTTGAACTGTATTGTGTATCAGTGAATTTTCTTGGTGTTGGGGATAAAATATAGAATAACACAGACACTGTTCCTGTTTCCTTGGGGTTCATGCTTTAGTGTGTAAAACAGAGACTGAACAAATAATCACGTGGTGTAAGTGTTGTGAAGAACCGCACAATCCTGGAGGACGCACATGGTGTTGAACTGGAAGGTCAAGAAGCACATTCTGAAGAGGTCATGTTCAAAAGGATTAGCACTCATTCTCAATTATTTGAGTTGGAAAGATTTAATGCAGAGTTAAGTTTTAATCTCCCATTTGACTTTCTAGCCTTACCTAGTATGGATAAGGTGGTTTTCCCTCTATAATTAGTTGATGCTTGCTAGGGAGCTTATACTCTCATCTAAATGTTAATATAAGCCAAAGATTATTAGGAAGGTAACTTTGATGCAAATAAATAAATAAAAGGTTCTAAAACCGAAAACCAAATATTAATTATTTAAAAATGATCTGTTGTGTTCGATTATCTGTGCCACTTTTTATGAATATGGATAATTGAGAACTGACTGTAAAATGCTACTGCTAGCAGCCAATTGATCTCTTCCACAGATCAATTTAAGTTCTATTATTTGTACTTAATTTTATTTAGCCAATTACTTTGCTGTGTATCATATTAACCATATCCTATGATGTTCCTACGCCAGCTGCAGGAGAAGTGTCACGAGCAGCATAAACCACTCTACCTCGCCTTTATCGACCTCACGAAGGCGTTTGAGCTGGTCAGTCGAAGCGGACTCTTCAGCTTGCTACGGAAGATTGGCTGTCCACCACATCTGCTTGCTGTGGTCATGTCCTTTCACAACAACATGCACAGCACGGTGTCCTACAACGGCGCAACCTCTGAGGCCTTCCCAGTCAGCAGCGGAGTAAAGCAGGGCTGCGTCCTCGCGCCTACGCTGTTCGGAATCTTCTTCTCCATGCTCCTCCAATAAGCCTTTAAGGACTGCAGCGAGGGTGTCTTCATTCACACCAGATCCGATGGCAAGCTCTACAACCTGGCCCGTCTACGAGCCAAGACCAAAGTCAAAGAGGTGGTCATCCGTGAGATGCTCTTCGCCGACGACGCAGCCTTGACATCACACTCCGAAGAGGGACTCCAGCAGCTAGTCGCTTGCCTTTCCCACGCATGCAAGGAGTTCGGACTAGCCATCAGCCTGACGAAGACGAACGTTATGGCTCAAGGCACGGGGACTTCCCCATGCATCACCATCGACGGGTACACCCTGGAGGTTGTCAACGACTTCACTTACCTCGGGTCCACCATCTCGAGCTCTCTGTCAGTCGACTTGGAAGTCAACCGGAGAATCGCCAGGGCAGCCACAGTTATGGCCAAACTGAACCGGGGAGTGTGGAACAATTCCAGCCTCACTGAGAAAACCAGACTGCGCATCTACCAAGCCTGTGTACTCAGCACTCTCCTCTATGGCAGCGAGACGTAGACCACCTACGCAAGGCACGAAAGGAAACTCAACAGCTTCCACATGAGGTGCCTGCGACGCGTCCTGCATGTCGCCTGGCAGGATAAGGTTCCCAACACCGAGGTGCTGAAGCGAGCCAACATGAGCAGTTTGCATGCAGTTCTTAGTGAGAGAGCCTCAGGTGGCTCGGCCATGTCAAAAGAATGGATGCAGGCCGTATTCCCAAAGACCTCCTCTACGGCGAGCTAGCAGAAGGCCAGAGGATGACAGGGCGCCCAAAACTGCGGTTCAAAGACATCTGCAAAAAGGACATGACACAATGCTCCATCAATCTCAACACATGGGAAGTTCAAGCAGACGACCGCCTAGCCTGGAGGCTCGTGGTCAGGCAAGGTACGTCACGCGCAGAGGCTGCGCGCAACGAGGAGGCGGTCCAGAAGAGATCGAGGCGGAAGCAGCGTCAACAGCAGCAACAACAGCCATCTGCCTTCACCTGTAACAAGTGCGGCAGGGATTGTCACTCCCGAGTCGGACTGCACAGCCATTCTCGGCGGTGCAGATAGACTCTCAGGAAGCTACGCCATCGTCTCTCGAGACGGACGGCTGCCGATGATGATGATGATGATGTTCTATGAAAGCAGTTTTTGAGTTGTAGCTTGAAATGCTAATGGCTGACTTTTGTTATTGTTAGCTGGCTGGTGCTGCAGCTGCTAGGGACACACTGAGATAACCTCTCAGTGGGAGAAAAGCACCTGTGATATGGGTACATGGGGTTGTTAGGACTAGTGGCATAAATAATAAGACCTGATACTTTGGGCTAGCATCACCTTTCAGGCAGCAGGTAGAACAGGCCTCACTTAATTCAATTGCAGATAATAGAGAGAGGCCAAGACCTTGGAAACCCAGTTAACCAGAAACTGAGTATTACGAAATCCAACCACTTGGGTTACATTCATTTTATGTTAAAAGATAGGTTCAGAAAACATGTTTATCACAATTCACTGAAAAGTGTTAAAATACAGTCAGAACAGAGGTGACCTCAATGAGCCACCAAGTTCTTAGACTATGTAAGTTTCTATGGCCTGGAAACTACACACTAAACATCAAAGCAAATTTTAATTGTCTCCCTACCTGGACCCTACGTGTCCTGGAACCGCGTTGTAAGGGCTTTCTGGAGCTTAGCACAGTGTGTGTTGCACTTCTTAGGTCTACTTCAAGACAGAATCAGCAGGATACTGACCAGTGTTACATCTGTAGGAGATATAAATTAAATCTAAAGCCAAAGTTTAAAATTTTTCTTGGTTTCCAGAAGTTCTCTGATTTGGAAATAATTTTAACCTTTTTATGTGTGACTTTGATAAAAACTGTGGGTTGTTTGTCCAGAAAAGTGTACATGTATATATGTACATAAAATGTTGCTTTTTGGGGTTGGGTGGGGGGAGTTGTGGACCTCAGGTTAAGAACTTTTGGCCAGAGGTAAAATGGAGACCAATCTTATTCAGCTGGAATATTCTCCCATTGAGTCTTATTTGGTAAAGACATAGGGGTCTCAAGTCACTTGTGGAGAGTTCATGTTCCACTCTATGAACTTTGATATTTATAACTTCTAGCCACTCTTAAGTAATAGAAGTATCCATAATCACATTCAACACCAAAAACATATTAAATAGATGCATCAAGTCTGGTATTATAAAAGTAAAACAACAACAACAATAATAATACCTCTGACCTTGATTTAATGTTAATCTTTTTTTCTCAAAATGTAGAACTGGAGCCTGGATCTATTTCGACTGGTAGCTTAAAGTTTATGGCAAGGCAAGACTTTGATTCTCTTTCTCTTTCCTGTGCATATTCATTTATTCTCCCTGATCTTGCCAGCTGTGATTTCTGAGCCCTTGAGGGTTGGGGCAAGGTGAAAATAAAAAAAAGGGTAAGGGAGACAGGAAAGATCTGATTGACAGGTACTATTCTATAGTGAACTGGCTTTAAGTTCTTGATACTATTGCTTCTCTACTTTGTTACAGGACTTAGTAGACTTCACAAAAGCTAAATCCAGGTAATTTTTGGACAGTAGATGCTGCTGCTAAAGATTTGGTGAATTTTTACCCACCATGGTTGAGAATCAATGAGCTCCATGAAGAAAAAGGATCATATTGATGTCTCTGGTTTTCTTTGGTACCATTGAGCCTTAATAATTCTGAACAGTTATGAATATTGCATTGTTCTTTTGAAAGAATGGGCATATTCAGATTTGACTTTTCTCACCAGCAGTTTTCAAGTCCCCAGTCAATCTTAACCTGATATTCATTTATTCCTTCTCTGTGTCTTTCTTAACCTGATATCTTCTCCCCTCCCTTCCCTTTCTCTTTCTCCCCCTCTCTCCATATATATGATGTATAGTTATTACAGATAATAATAATACCTAACTCCTTGACATAGTCTTGGATACACTCCGCCTAGTTAATGGAGTTGAGCAGTTTTGCAAACATGGGGAGTCAATACTTGTCATTTTTAGCGTTTGTAGTTGGATAGGGAAGAACACAATGAGTGAGAGGACTACAGGCTTTGGAGGCAAAAGAAACGGGGTCCAAACCTACCTTTTTCCTTTACCAATTGTAGAAACTTGATGAGTCATTTTTTATCACATCAGATAGTTTGCTAATTAGAAAATTTATATAGTAATAACCACTTTGTGGTCATATTGCATAACCAGAGGTAATGTTTATAAGGTGTCCAACACTTAGTAGGGAGTCAATGAATGGTAGGTATTAAGATTAGTTTGAAAACACTCCCCAAGTCCCTTTAATGCGGAAGTTTATAAGCACTGCACATTCTTGCCCTTTCTTAGTCTGCATCAAATATTAAATGTGGCTTCCAACACATTTATTGCTTTTAGAAGAAAAATAATATTCAAGTTGAAGTTATTTTTCTTTTCCACATGTGGTTTCTCATAGTTCTACATGTGTGGCTTGGTTCTTGGCTTCCACTCAGTTATTAGGCAACATCCTGATGTTCCAAAGATGCTGTGCTGAAGAGAGAGCTACATTAAAACAGACATAAGTAACACAGAGTCAAACCCGTGGTGGTGGCAAGAGATGAACTCGACCAGATGTTCCCCAACCTCCCACAGGCTGTTCTCCCAGCTGAGTTCTCCATCATGGTTAGGTCAGAGCCCAGATTAATGAGCTTCTGGCAAGGTGGAGTGCTTATGGAGAAAATTTCAACTTGAGCTTTTGCGAGGGGATCAGGGAATACCTTTAGGAATTGTCAGTGCCATGAGTT
This sequence comes from Furipterus horrens, assembly GCF_987537825.1. Classification (NCBI taxonomy): domain Eukaryota; kingdom Metazoa; phylum Chordata; class Mammalia; order Chiroptera; family Furipteridae; genus Furipterus; species Furipterus horrens. The sequence goes on from NW_028327177.1 coordinate 32,591,529, forward strand.
ATTAGAAAGTTTATACTTCTGAACCCTTTCTCCTGTGAAGCTCCCCTCTGCTGCTGACTGCTTCCCATCTGCCTTGCCACAATCTCTAATTATGCCCATGAACTGAACCCTTGTCTTGACATACTTTGTGCTTGATATTTGTTGGAAGCTTCTCCTTTTATTTACCCTTCTGGATGGATCTGAAATTCCACGTGGCCAAGCATATTCCCTATTGATGGAAGAACTCAGAATATAAGATCGCATGACTCAGAGAGCTTGCAAATGAAGTCGTTTTAGCTTTCTCTCCCTCAGGGGTTTTGACCATGGTCTTGTGCCAAGTGGATTGCACTTCTTAGATGTGCCTCTCAGTGCTGATGAAATGTTCTGGTATTTCTGCTTTGCCACGCATTTCCTTTTCTTTTCTTTCCTCTTCTTTTCTTTTCTTTTTAAATTTCTTTACCTTTGGTCGAGATAGAGAGAGAATGTAATTTACCTGTTTTTAATGGAAAATAAATAAAGCATTCTAAATAGTTTATAGAATGAAAAAAAGTTTGGATTGGGAAGTAGGACTCACTTTCCACAAAATTCTGATACATCCTTTAGAAACACTAGCCTTTTTGCTGTATGACTCCCCAGCCTCTGCTTCAGCAGCTGGCAATTTTGCAATGAATCTTCCTTTAATTAATCAATTGGGGTTCACGTGGAGGAGGTCTTATTTACTGTGTCAAATTTTTGGCAAAATCATGCCTGCAAAGGAATCAGACATGTACAGAAAATTCAATGCTTTTTTACTGTATGCAAATAATAATCAGAATGTTGTATATAAGAAACATGCCTTTGCATAGACAATGAATGTGCCACTTTTTAAAGGGAGACATATTTTGGTTACTAGAATAAACATAATAGCACCATAAGATCAAGACTAGAATAATATGTTTAGGGAAGAAGAACAAAGTTCATAGATTCAAGAATTGGAATAACAGAATTGTTAGAGACTGAGAATAAACAGAAACATAAGCAGAAAACAGGTTTTGTTCCAGAAGTGCTGTTTACATGAGATGGTGACTGAGAGTGAAGGACAGTTGGGGACAGGGAGGACACAAAGCCCACCTCCTGACATGCTCTAAGGCATGTGAAATGTAGGAGAAGGAGCACACTTATCTAAAAAGGCAGCAGGGGAAGGGATGGCCTCATGTGATAGCCAGATTTCAATGAAGATGGATAGAGAGAGGGGTGTTCAGTGAGGAAGCTCAGGATAGAAGTGCATTTGCTAACATGGATAAGGTTTCAAGAGGAAGCAGCTACACCATAGAATTGATTTTTCTTTATTATTTGTCACATGCCACATGCCAATATGTATTGCAACACATGTGTGACTATACATATTGCCAATATATGTGTGTATGTATCCTGATAAACCACCGTATCTTTACTGCTTTATCAGTTTATTAAGAAAATAATTTCCACAACCTCAAAATATTTGAGAAGGCTAGAAAATCTCTTTGGCCAAAATAAATTTTTGACCATAAAATAGCTGAATTAAAAGAAATCAAGAAAGAATATGGTACAAGACAATCTGGATATTTTTTTACATATATGCATGTATAGTTGTATCAAATTATATATATATATGCTATAATTTATATATATATATATAATTTTGTATATATATGCTAATTCTGAACAAAGTAAAAGCAGACAGTCAGGAAGTAGATGGAGCTGTGTAGCCTCTATCTAGATTTTCAATATTTGACAGTTACATAGTTTCTACTTTTTCTAATTCTTGGCCTCCAGTGTCAATCAGTGCTAATACCAGGGCCGCTCGGGGATGTCTTGGTGCTATCGAGAGTGAGGAGGAGAGAAAAGGTGCAGATTTCTGCAGGAACATTTAGGGTACAGCCGGTTGGGTTTTTTAAAAATCTTTTTCCTCTGCTTTCAATATTGTTTTCTCCTCCTTGGAAATGACACTGCTGACAGTGTTCTTTCTCAGCAGTTTACATGCTACCAATATGCTGAAATTGTCTGGAGGCTTTCATGAGAAGGGTAATCATCCTCCTGCACCTGCACTTGGCTCCAGGGTGGTAGCAGCATGAGCAGTGGCAGAGGCAGCAAGCGGGTCCTCACCCTGTACTCAGGCTCCTTCCACTCACTGCTCACTCTGGACACGCACACGGCTCAGCGGCAGCAGGCTGGACCATTTACTTCCTATGTGGGAGTGTGCAGTGAGGGCCTTGGGAAGGTCTGGAGACTGAGTCTTTCCTTACCAATGTAATGCTGCCTTTTAATATACTGGCTCCTGGGAGTACATGAAGACTCTTCATATGAAGAGTAATGGGGCTATCTTACCAACCAAGATGAGAAAACAGACCACTTAGCTAGGTGGGAACAGAAACTGAGTCAAAACTACATAGTAGGAAGCAACTTTCATGTGCAGCACTAACTTCTATTTTATGTGGAATGTTCTCAGAATCATCACCAAAAATTTATTCAGAATAGGGAATGAAATTGCTGCTTGAGACAGAGGCAGGCCATTAAAGGTAACAAGTAGTTTTGGAGTCTACTGAGTGCGGTCTCATCCCAGACATAGCAGGGGACAGCCTAGTGTTTGCTCCTAAAAAATCTATCCATGGAAAATGCATAAGAGACAAGCACTTATTTTCTATTGTTATGGAAAATACATTCTGTAAGAATGAAGAGGAAGGTTCATTAGCTGAGCGACATGGATTGGATGCAAGATCTGGAAGGAAAACTAGGACTCACACAGATGCAGAGAAGGAAGGATCATGAAACAGGCATAGATTTAAAAAATTTGCAGCTCCTATCGGATGTTGTTGCAGTCAGGAACCAATGCTAAGTCATGAGAGTCTTTCACCAAAATAGAATGGAAAGGGGCCAGAGCAAAGAACTGTTTGGGGAGGTGTTACTATATAATACATTTCCATTCATGTGAAGACAGGTCTGATGGTAGGAACAAATATGTAATGAGAAAGGAAGAGGAGAGAGAAGGAGATAGATGAGAGGAGGGTAGGGAGGGAGGGCTAATTACTCTGAATTGGAGAAATAAGTCTTGTGATTTTGTGTTGTTTTCAGAAGACTTGAGAAAATGTTATACCAGTGCTTAACAGGTGTGATTTCACCTGCTTAAATAGCTGGAAAGAGTCCTGGAAAAGGAGTACCTGTGCTGGGCTGCAACTTGAAGGAAGGCAAAGAAAAGAGAAAATGAGGAAATTAGCTTTGTTGTGAAAGGCTCACATGTCCTCCCTCCTTGGTTCTAAGATTAAGAAATGAAACTACCTGTATATTGCTTTGTATTGGAATTTTAAAAAGTTAATTGAGCACTTCATTGTTTTGTTGCAGTAAAGAATCCCTTTCCCTACCAAAAATGCTAGTGAATAGGCTGAATAGTGTAAAGCTACTGTTGTTCTGTTAAGAAAATTTACATTTCTAGATCTCTGTTAAAGTAACAGGTACCTGAAGTCATTTGTGGCAGATGGGAAGGCATGCTCCCAGCCCCCAAGTTGCCACACTTTACTTTTCCTTCACATTCCTCTGCATGTAATGAACTGTCCCTTTCGACAGATGCTCTTTCTGTTGTCTCACACACATTGCTGCTCCTCTCTGTGCCCATGACAACTATACATACTGAAATCCCCTGCTTTTCACCTGCACATTGGCATATCCTCACTCATTCCAAATGCCATCATTAGAGCATAAGAGTAGGAGTGGGGATTGGGACTATGCATGAGGCACTGTTCCTGCTTTTAAGCTTCCCTTAGTGTAGTTATGGAGCAGGACAAGCAAGATGACAATATCAGTTGTATTTTAAAGCAAAGAAATATGAACATTCAACACAAAGAGATGATGGCCAACCCAGGCAGAAGTTCAGGGGTGATTTGCTGGAGAATGAAGGGATGCCAAGCTAGTCAGAGAATGCAGGGTGGGAAAGGAGTGACCCACACAACGGAGTGGAGGCATGAGTGAGCATGGCACATTTAGGGAACAGAAGAACATAATGGTCAGGTAGTAATCACAAGTGGACAGGGTCAGGCTGTCATGGGTCTGTGTTTCATTTGTCATTCAGTCATTCATCTGCTCATAGTTTTGAGTGTTTGTCACATACAAAGTGGGAGGCTACTCACCCTATGTTTAAGGAAGCTGAAATCATTTCAAAAATTTGTTGATGAAAGAGATCACAGATGAGGTGTAGTTGGAGCTGGGTGCAGAGGGGAAAAAGGGTTGATGCCCGACTAATAGCGTTGTCCTTATGTCTCTGTTGCTCCCCAGACCCCAACTGCATAACACAGCTTTTGCATCTATATATCTGGTTGACTTTGCCCTTCTCTTGACTGAAAATGTAAGTGTAGGAAGGATGATGGGGCATTTAGCAGTCAGGATATGAGTCAGGGACTAAGTAGAAGCATACTAGATGGCTGAGCAACTTCCTTAAACAGTATTTGAAAGTAAACTCTTGAAAAGAAATAGGATGCGACTTGACTTTATATGCAGAACTTATAAAAATGCCAGGCCATGTGCACTGAGCAGAGAGCATTAGTGCATTAGGAGTCATAACCTAGTTGAGTTTCTACAAAGTAACTCAAACCAAGAAATGAAAAATGAGGGTGTACAATTTCTGCAGAATCAATTTTTGAAAAAAGAAAGTAGTGAATAATGGGTGTAATAGAATGCAATAATTGAATACTACAGTGGGAAGGAATTAGGAGCCATAAAAGAAAAAGGGAGTGCTCAAAGATAATCAGATCTATGGCAAAGGGTTATAAACTACAATTTTTAGCAATAAAGGCACTTTTGGGCCAGGGAAAATAATAAGAAAAATAAAAAGTAATTAAATATGGAAAAGGAGAAATGTGAAATATTAAATGCTTGGCCCATGCAATATTGAAAACACAGAGCAAAATTAAAACAATATATAAATTTTGACAGTTTCCACTTTTTAAAAAGCCATGTTGCTTCAGCCTGGCTCCCACACTACTGCCACCTCCCTTGTGGCCTTTGCTCAAAACCCTTGGGGGAAGCTTGGAGGATCACTCACCTCTCCTTTATCTTTCTCTTTAGCCAACTCGAAGTTACCCTTTCTTGCTTCATCCACCACCCCAACCACTCAGTTGGATGAGATCCTGTTAAATTTCAAGTGCTGCTCTGGCTTGGGGGATTCTGAGGCAAAAGAGAACATCTGTTTTTAAGAGAAGGAGGCCAGGGTTTTAGAGACAAAGTGACAAAGTGCATTAATGGAAAATGAATTCTAGAAAGAGAACTGACCCTCTTCTTCTGGAATCTGTGTTCTGGTGTCAAAAATGTTCCTCATTCTTTTGGATCTTCTCTCTCAGAAGATTTCTCCTGTACTTCCCAGAACAGCAGCAGCAGCAGCATTACCTGGGAATTTATTAGAAATGCACATATCCAAGCCCCAGTCCAGACCTACTAAATCTGAAACTGTTTCTGAGTGAGGCCAGAAATCTGTGTTTGGATGAGCCCTCCAGCTGATTCTGATGTATATTTAAGTGTGAGGTTTTCTGCTCTGTCTTTTGATCCAGATTATCCTGATCATTCATTCCCTACTGTAGCCCAGGTCAGAGCTAGGCTCTTCTTCACACACATGTGAGGTTCAACTTGATACAGGTGCTTGGCCAAGGTCTCAATAAGAAGCATAGAGCTGGGATTTGAATCCAGGTCTGGTCATTTCCAAAGCCCATGCTTTTTTCTTCACATGTTGTTTTCTCTGAGCATCACAACCTTTTCTAATTCAGCTTTCCATGCTTTCAGTCAATAGCTTCTAGCTCTTTTAGATCTACTGTATCCTATCTCAAAATATGTCTCTATTTCTCTACTCTTTATTGCCTCTTGCTTATGAGAGAGAGAAGAGGCTTTTTTCCAAGGGTAACTTCCAATCCATGCTCTTCATCGCAACTCCTCCTCATGTTTTCTATCTTTTCCTTTCAATTTTCTTCTCATTAACTCTTCTGACCCTGTTTATCTCTGCCCAGAATTACTTAGTCATCTCTTTCCTTCTTTCACCTTTAACCGTCCTACTCCCTTGTCTTCCCTTCTTGTTTCACAATCTTGCACTAAGTATTTTGTCCTCAGGATTTCCCTTTGGATGAAATTCCCATGGGTCAAGCTTCTTGTTGGCTATCTTATTCCACCTCAGCTCAATGTGCCTAAAACAGAGCTGTCTTCTCTCCAAAGCTGCTCCCTATCTGGTTAGTGGTATCATCCACCATCGATCTGCCAGGGGAGAAAAACCTGGTACTCTCCCATCTCTTTCACATTCTGAATCAAATCAGTTCCTATGACTTAAAAATTCTTCCTTAAAATATTACTTAGATTTGATCCTCTTAGATATATTCCCCAAATGGATTACAAACTGTTTGAGGATGGACAGGATCTTATTCCCCTTATAGCTCTAAATCTAGCTCATTGCTTTGCATGTTGTAAGTGCTCAAAAATATTAAGTGAATATATATAGAAATTATGAGGAATAAAAAGTAATAATTGTTAGTCTCTTAGGAAGAGAAGAGAAATAGAAAATACTCTAAAGGTAAGTTAAAATAATTTATTGACAGCCAAGGTGACTGTTAAAATGCTTGCTGAATTATTAGTCCCAGAGGAGCAGGAGGATAGAGACCTAAAAAACTTATCAAATAATGAATCAAAGGATGGTCCCTGTAGCCTTCTGTTAAGAGGCAGATATATTTCAACATCTCAAGAATCAAGTACTATGATCTTTTACGAGACTAGCAAATCATTGTAGGTCTCATAAATTTTCCCCTCCTCATTGTTCCAAAGGCTTAATTTAGGATGAGTCACTCCATAAATCTAGGCAAAGATAACTAATGATTATAATAACAATATCATAAATTATATAGTGATTTTTCTCCAAAGGAAAACTGTATCTAATTTATTCTTACAGTAGTCCTCATTGGCTGCTAGGGCCAGGGATCATTATCTCTATTTTTCAGCTGCCTGAGCCTGAAAATGTGCCTACCCACTCATCCTTGCTGCCACGCCACACCCTGTGGCTGCACCTTCATGATTGCCCAGGCTTACCTCCAAGTGGATTCCTACACCCTCCTCATCTTTTTCAGTCTCTAAGTCATGGCTTAGTCTTTTTTCCTTTTACTTGTCATACCACATTCCCAACCTTATATAAGAAAATGTTTGTAACTTACTCACCGTCTAACTCATTGCCCCAGAAATTCAGAGGACCTAATCATAAGGGAGTAAAAAGATTAAAAAACTATTCAAACTGAATTTGAGGTCAATTTCTTGGTAATAATTGTAATGCTAGCTAACTCCTTTCCTATAACAGATATTTAAAGTTGCTGCAGCTCTGGCTGGTGTGGCTCAATTGGTTGGAGTGTCATTTCACAATCTTTCAGTTGTGGGTTCAATTCCCAGTCAGGGCACATACCTAGGTTGCAGGATCGATCCTGGTATGGGAGTGTATGGGAGGCAACAAATTGATGTTTCTCTCTCACATCAAAGTTTCCCTCTCCTTTCCTCTTTCTCTAAAAAAGCAATGAAAAAATATTCTTGGGTAAGGATAAAAAAAAAAAAATAAAGTTACTGCAATTGCATATTTCCTTTTTTGGTCTATTCATTTTATTTGGTATATTCACAGCCTTGTCTATTGTCTTCTATTTGTTGTTAACTCCAATGAAACAGGAAATGAGCATGTTTTTAAATATATCCTCAATTACTATTTATAAAATTATAGATGATGGGTATTAAGCACATAGTTTATTTACTAAGTGATTTAAGTCATAGGTTCAATAATGCTATAATCATGGTGTTTGAGTCATTAAAACTTGAATCCATATATTTTGATACTGGATTACAAGTTGTTTGAGAATGGACAGCTCTACATCTTATAGCTCTACATATAGCTCATTGCTTTGCATGTTGTAAGTGCTCAGAAATATTAAGTGAATATATATAGAAATTATGAGGAATAAAAAGTAATTGTTATTCTTTTAGAAAGAAATAGAAAACACTCTAAACGAGGAGATGGAAGTTTATTATTAGTTTCATAAGTTATTATTTTGTAAAAGTGTAAACAGAACTTTACAATATTTTCCTTAGTAAAACCCTACTGATGAGTTAAGCTCTGAACAATTATTTAAAAACTATAATGGCACAAAGCTCCCCTGGATCTTAAAAAAGTTTCTTTATGAATTCATGTTGTTTTGTGTATATAATTTTAAGTGACATCATAAGATGGTAAGAGAAGAGCACTGATATTCTTGTCTTTTCCTTCATAAAATGGAGGGAAAGTGCTCTTTACTCACTGATTCATTTATTTCACAAATTGTTGATTACCAACTGTATCCCAGGAACTCTGCTGGATGCTGAGTACTGTATGTAATAATGAACAAACCAAACAGTCATTTTCCTTGATAAGTGCAGAGGTTAAAACAAGAAACAGACATAAAACAAAGAGACACATAAAGGGATGTGTATTTTCAGATTATGATAAGTGTTATAATGAGGAATCCAAGAAAGCCTCTTTGAGAAAGAGACATGCACATGAATAACACCTGTGAATGACCAACATGCAGCTGAGAACCACAAAGAAGAGGGTGTGGCCTGGTGGTAGTAAGAGGGGAGAATGTTACAAAATGAGGTGGTAGTAAGAGGGGAGAATGTTACAAAATGAGGTGGTAGTAAGAGGGGAGAATGTTACAAAATGAGGTGGTAGTAAGAGGGGAGAATGTTACAAAATGAGGTGGTAGTAAGAGGGGAGAATGTTACAAAATGAGGTGGTAGTAAGAGGGGAGAATGTTACAAAATGAGGTGGTAGTAAGAGGGGAGAATGTTACAAAATGAGGTGGTAGTAAGAGGGGAGAATGTTACAAAATGAGGTGGTAGTAAGAGGGGAGAATGTTACAAAATGAGGTGGTAGTAAGAGGGGAGAATGTTACAAAATGAGGGAGGGGAAGGAGGCAGGGAGGGCCCCTGCTAGGTGGTGCATCATGTTATTGTCCATGTGAAGGATGTGGGATGTTATTTTAAGTGCAAAGGGATCCTACTAAAGAATTTTAAGCAGAAGAATAAATAGAAGTATTAAAAAAAATTTTTTTTGAAATAACCACTCTGGCTATTTTATTTTATTTTATTTTATCTTATCTTGTTTTATTTTTTTGTGGGAGTATAGGTTGGAGAGGTGAGTAAAGGACCAATTAAAAATTCCTTGAGTTAGTTCAGGTGAGCACGTATCAATGTGGTCACTGTAAAGGTAGACAGATTTAAAATATATTTTAGAGTCAGATCAATAGGACTTTGTAGTGGACTGGATGGAGCCAGGGTGAGGGATGTAGGAGAATGAGGTGCTCGAAGTCATTGAGTCTCTGACTGTTAGAGCCAGAAGTAACCTTAGATACTACCTGATTCAACTACCCCTTAGGGAGAAAACAGAATTGAGGTTCTGAGAAATGATGTGATTTACCCACACACATAGTTATTTTACTATAGATAAATGAATAAATGTTGTTCAAAGCCAAAAGGATGAGCCAATAGAATTAGATATAGTCTATTTATGTTTAATTCTTACCTCTGAGAAAAGTAACTTAAACAACTATTATGAGAAACTCACCATTTACTTTCTAACTATTTGCAATGGTTCTGAGTATGTAGGAACAATTTTTCCAGTCCCTTTTCCTGTATATTTAAGTGACTCATCAGTTGGGAGAGTTCTCGCCTCGCTGTAAAATGATCCCTTGATGTTCAGCCCAAGTTTTCACTTGTCTAATGTTAGACATTATATTTTATTTGCATATATAATAAAAAAACTATTTCCTGACCTACCCCTTAAGAAAAAAGACAAGGAGCTTTATTCTTTAAGAGAAATACGTCAGTATATGCAATTTTTAATTTATTTTCTTTTTTACTGATGCAAAAAGAATTATCTGCTAAGAATTGAGTCACAGTCCTTAGCCCTGTTTGGTTGACATGAAGTAGTCTTTTAAAGTATGATTATTTGTTAAAACAAATGATAATTTTAAAGAATGAGGCTTATATTTAATGATAATAGCAATAATTTTTTAATGATAGCTAGTACACATGGAACCATTTCCTACATGCTGGGCACTGTACCAGCTAGCATGCACCAGTTGCCTAGAGTCAGACAGCTCATGGTGACAGAGCTGAGATTCAAGTCCAGTTTACCTGATTGCAGAACCCATGTTTAAAGCCATTTTCCTGTATATCTATTCATCTATTTGGTAAATGTCAAGCAGTTGTGTGCCAGGATTTTTCCAAGAGCTGGAAATACAAGTGAATAAAATAGACAAAATTCCTGCTTTCATGAACTTATATTGTATTTTGGGATAGGAATGTGCTAGAAAGTGATAAATGCTATGGAGAAAAATATATCTGAGTAAAAGGAGGTTTTGCAATTTTAAACAGGAAGTCATCATCCATAAGGTAACATCTGAGTGAAGACTTCAAGGAGACTAGGGACTAAACTCTGTGGCTATTGAGGGGAAGAGCTTTCCAAGCAGAGGGAATAGTAATGCAAAGTCTCTTTTCTGAAGCTGCCTGGTCTACGTGAGGACTAGTAGGGAGGCCAAGGTGGCAGCTGAGGAAGGAGGTGGGTGGGCAGTAGATGTGGTCAGTGATGGCAGGCCCGATTGTCTTCTAGGATTTCTCAGGCCAGGGTTAGTTGTTGTTTTAATGTATACATTATATGTTCATAAATCTTATATGAGAATGCTGTTTGTCAGACTATTACTAGGTAAGCCTTATTCATATTGTGCCATGCATCCCCAAGAATTGATAAATGACAGTGTTGCTGCTCTCTGGGAATGTCTGATCCACTGAAGAAGAAGGGCTGGCTCAGGAAGTCAGCTGCATAGCTAAAAATTTGGTAGTCAGGAGTCAGGTGGGTTTTCTTCAACTTTGCAACTAGTCTGCAAATCCATTTTTCCAGAGCTTTGGAGCTGTGTTTCTCAAATTTGAATGTACATATTAATTACCTTGGGGATTTTGTTACAATTCAGGTTCTGATTCAGTGGGTCCAAGGTGGAGTCCAAGAAACAGCATCTCTAGCAAGTTTGCAGGTTAAGTCAGTACTATTAGTCTATGGTCCACACCCTGAAAAGTGGGGCTGCTTTAATGTTTGAGGAACACTTTCCTATAGCCATCTCATTTCATTTTGGCTCTTCATCAAAACCCTGAGTTAATTGGTTCCGATAGTATCATCTTCATTTACAAATGAAGAAATTGAAGCTCAGAGGGGAAAGATGACCTGGCAGAGGTCCTATGGCCAAATGACAGAGCTGTGACTTGAATTTAGTTTCCTGGCTTCTAGACAACAGCTGCCTTGTTGGCTTTTAAGCTCTAATACATAAAAGCACACTAATTAATGTTTTTGGCTGGTGCATGCATGGACACACACACACACACACACACACACAAGCACTCACATATAAGGCTGCTGGGAGCAGGGGAGGGGTGGGGGTGATAATAAAGCTTCACTAACCCTGCAGCTGCCCAGAGGCCCTCCTTAGTGATGGTCTCTGGAAATGATCCAATCATCACAACATGCCCTGGAAATCTCTCCCCTTGAGCCTGTCTCCTGTGCAAACTGGCCCCCAGCTTGGGTGGGAACATTTTCTTCCCATTGACTTTGCACATGAGCTGAATTGCATTTCATCTTCCTCTGAGGTAATCTGGCCCTGTGCTGTTGCCCAAGTCAGAAAGTTATTTACTGTCAAGCTGGAAAATACTGCTCTCCTCACCCAAGGAGAGCACTGTTCTCAGAGATGAAGCACATCGCTTCATACTGAGCTCCAGCTTCCTGGGACAAGCAGAAATCTTTGAAGCATTTCCAACCAAATCTTTGGAGAGGTAAACATATTTTTCAGCCGCAGGATTCCAGGTTAGAGAAGTGTGTCCCCCACTTGTTTACAAAGCAGCACAGCAGCTGTTCCACGGCCCTCACCCCCTGGACAGAAAGGCATTTGGAAGACAACCGTGCCTAGCAGACAGTCTGCTCAGGCTGCCCCTCTGGGAGACCTCATCACCATCAGTCGCCAGCAGCGCTGGAGCTCAGTACTGAAATAGCACAGAAGACACGCCTGACTTTTCTGCTCCTTTCATTAATGTTAAAAAAAATGATTCTGCCTCTCAACTTTGCAGGTAATTGTTAAAAGAAAGCTGCCACCTGTGCTGTCTCCTGCTTCCTAATCCCTAGAGGAAACAGGGCTTCAGAGACTTAGGCGTGAGTTTCTTGGACTCCAAGGTGAGACACATTCTGCCCCCTTTCTCCTGCCTGGGTAGCTGTGCTTACGAACTCAGCTCAGTCCTCTGGTCTCTGGGAAATCCCTCTGGGACACACCAGTTCACGGGGATGGCTTGCTTTCCTGATTCCTAGGACACAAAGTGTTTTTACTCCTCAGTGGATGTTTTACCCTGTGTTTCTAGATGGTTAATCAAAATAACAGTGATAATCATAGTCAACATGTAGAGTGTGATTGCTAATTGCTTCATATTGTGCTAAGCACTTTATGTGAATTGTCACTTTATTCTCAAACAGGCCTCATAAGGTTGATATTATTATCCCCATTTTAAGATGAGAGAATTAAGGCATAGAGAAATTAGGGTTAGAGTTTGCCCAAGGTTGGACAGCGTATAAGTCAGAGTCTGGACTGGAACCAAGTATGCTTAGACACTTGTTATCTTTTAAATATGTAACCATAATGCCTCTTCTATTATGCTGGGGCAGTAGTCAATAAACTGTCTTGATAAATAGCAGTCCTTAATAAATATCCCCGTGTTTCAGTGAAAAGTACTCTGGAGGCACTTCTACCTTAAAACTACTACTTAATACTGCTGCTGTTGTTAGACATTATAGGGACTCTACAGGTAGCTGCAGTGAATGTGTGTGTATGTGTGTGCTTGCTTGCTTGCTTGCTTCAGATATCTTTGGAGGAAACATCCTATTTCCATTCTTAGTCCGTGTGATTGGAATTAGTATGACCTTCCTCTTGCCCCCTCATCCCACATCTGGCACCTAGTTCTTGCCTATTAAAATATACCATAGTACTGGGCATAGGGATGGATCTGGGCTGAGGCAATCAGAGGCGCCTCAGTCTTTCTGAGGCCACCTTTGCCCCCATATGATTATAGGTAGCTTCAGAAGAAAAGCGACATAAAAGAGAATAGAGCTGAGAGATGCAGAGACATGGTTTTAATGAGAAATTTGAACAACTGGGTCCACCTGAACTTTATTCCTAGGTTCTTCAGCTATAAGAACAAATACATTCTCTATTTTTGCTCAAGCTATTTTTGAGCTAAATTCCTTCCCTCTCCCCCACACTTGCCTATAATTGGATGAGTTCTGGCTAATACAACCCATTAGGGAAAAACAAAAACAAAAACACCTTACATTAAACTAACACTAAAATTGAAGTACATGGCCACTTTTCTTTTAAATCAAAGTCATTTGACCAGCAAGGGTTTTCTCTCTGTTTAAAATCTAGATTAGTGCTGCCCAGTTTTACTTTCTGTGGTGATTGGAATGTTCTAGAAATGGTTGAGATGTGCACTGTCCAATACTGTAGCCAATTGCCCCATGTGCTATTGAGCACTTGAAGAGTGGCTAGTATAACTAAGAAACTAAATTTTAGATTTTATTTACTTTTAATTTAAACTTAAATAGTCACATGTTGCTAGTGGCTATCATACTGGGCAGCAAAGGTTTAGGCAATCTTTGCACTATATGAATGAACATAGGAACACCTGATAACTCCATTGTAGTAATTGGAAAGTTCATAGAATTATAGCTTACTGACCTTGTTTCTGGTGGATTCCAAGGAGTCTTTCCATCTGTTTGCATGAATCCAAAGCCAATACAGTTTAGAAGGGCCAGAGCAAGGAATAACTTACCTAAGTCTTATAATGAAAAATGCTTTATAAGCTCTGTGAAATGGCAGATGAAGGAAAACTCTCTTACGTTTTGAACAGGGCCAACCCACTCTGGTCTCTCCACCCTGAGGCCTGGTGTGAGACAAGTCTTGGGACCTCACGTAGCTGGAACCCCTCATGGTCTACATCATGCTAACACTTGTAGTAGAAATAAATAAGGAAAAATAAACACAACAATATTTATGTTGCTCTTATTTGTCTCCTAAGTCTTCATCTAAGTTAACAGAGAGAAGGAAGAGACAAATCTTAAGCTAGTACTGAACTGGAAAGTCATCTTTTCGTCAAGAGCTTTTGAAATCAAGCAAACTAGACTCCATTACTTAGCACGTGTGAGACCACCATGGAGACGTTTATGCTCTTTGAATAAATGTTGCAATTGACAAAATGGGAACAACAGTATCGATCTCATGGTGTCTTAGTGATTATTAAGCGAGACAGTACATGTGAAAGGTGTAGCAGAGTGCTCTACAAATACTCATTGTCAATATTGTTTTACACTATCATTGATATCGCTCAGGCAATGTTTTAAGTAAAAAAGATCACAAAGCAGGTTGATTCTCTAACAACTCTCCATCTCAGAGCTCTTCACTAGCCTGCAGAATCTTTTCAGTCTGAAATTTAGCTGGAAGTCTCCAAAAATTACTCAGTCTTAACGGAGGTAAACTAAATGAGGATCTCAGTCAGAAGGATGAGTGTCTGCCTGGCATTGTGACTGCTTTTTACTGCTTGGCAACTTCCTTTCACATATGTCAAGGATTCTTGCTGGTAGGGTTTAAAAAAATTCTTGCTCCTCCTTTTCTGAAAGCTGAAATACTGAACGCCTTAGCAGTGACATTAGGCAGTAAACTTCCTGAAACGTAGATGAGGAGGCCATGTCCCTGCCCAAGCTGCCTGCCTGGTTTGCTGTTCAAAATAATTAGATTTTAGTTCATAAGGCATTTATTCTGAAAATATTTATTGCACACCTCCTACTTTCCAGACACTATGTTGGCCACTGAGAATCAGTAATGAAAAAAATAGAGTCTACAGCTACCTCTATGGAGTTTTAAAGTCTAAGTATGTTGCCTGATGCCTAAGCCTGGGGGATGTCCTAGTGCCTGGTTTTCAGGATATTGGTTATCTCCCAGAAATTATTTTCTCTTTAGGACAGTACCATTGATGAAGCCTATAGGCATGTATAAATGGTTTGAGAGAACTTTTTTGATTGTATGCTGAAGCTTCTCTTCAGTTTTTTAAAAGTTCCATCATGCAAAAGGAACTTTTCTGTGCTCATTTAAAATAACTTAATGGCTGGGTTCATGTGTAATGACACAATTCTATCCATTAAAGGAAGAGGGAGCCTTGTAAGGTCATATTATCACATATTTGGGTTCCACAATCTGTCAGCTCATTTTATCCAGACTTGTCTGTTGTACTTGCTTCAAAATAGAATGGAAGCATTTCAGCATATAAACTGTGGGAAGCAGGTTCACCACCATCAATTACCTCAATAGCTAGAGTATCTGTTCAAAGTATCCATTATACAAATACTAATGCAGTACCCATGTTATGCCAGATGCTGCAAGAATTGTGGAAGCATTGAGTCTGCTCAATTATCCAGGAAGAGGTTGTTTTCAGTCGCTTGAGAGCAGTACTGTTCTGTGAATTTATACCATTGCAAAATATTCTTTTATAACAAGATCCTATTCTTCATTTCCAAAAACTGCTGTGTTGAGATTGCAGTAAAACTGGGCTTACAAATCTATGTCTTCTGATCTGTTGACTTAATTCCATTATAAGTGACTGCACTATGCAATCACATTAACTCAACAGGTATAAACACACAGAATTCTCCATTCACCTTAGTTCCTTTTACTTCAGTAGACATGTATTGAGTCACATGTCCTGTGAAGTACATTTAACAACAGTGTACATTTACATGGATTGAGCGTCGGCCTGCGAGCTAAGTGTCGCTGGTTCGATCTTCCAGTCAGGGTACATCAGAGAAGGAAAACTCTGACTCCAAAAAACCTCCGCTGCCTTGCGGCATACCTCTTCAGGGGAAAGGCTAAGGGAGTAAACCCCGACAGAAAATCCGGAGCCGGAGTCCCTAAGGCGGTTTGACGTTGTAGTCAACACCGGCAACTCCTGCGGCGCACCTGAACCCAAGCTGTATTGACTCCGTCTTTCCCTTGGACCCTTCAGCTGCGAAGAGAGGGGGGGTCTGCTGCATGGGCAACAGCAGACCCTCCATATCACCCTGCCCAGGCTCTGTAGCTTCAGCGTCATCGCAAGATGTCGATTCAACACGGGAGGAGACAGATACGATGTCACTCCCGAGTTGGACTGCACAGCCATTCTCGGCGGTGCAGATAGACTCTAAGAAGCTACACCATCGTCTCTCGAGACGGACGGCTGCCGACGACGACGACGACATTTACATGGGTTATCTTGTGTCCTTTCCCAACATTGCTCTATATGTAGGTAGGTACTGTATTTGTTGCTATTTTACAGATGAAGCTATTGAGAACCAAGAGTTAAAATGACACGCTCAGGACGAGGCTGCAGGGAAATAATAGAGCTGAATTGCTTGTGGGTATATTTGACTCCTGCCCTGGCTGGTTTAGCTCAGTGGATTGAGCGTCGGCCTGCGAGCTAAGTGTCGCTGGTTCGATCTTCCAGTCAGGGTACATCAGAGAAGGAAAACTCTGACTCCAAAAAACCTCCGCTGCCTTGCGGCATACCTCTTCTGGGGAAAGGCTAAGGGAGTAAACCCCGACAGAAAATCCGGAGCCGGAGTCCCTAAGGCGGTTTGACGTTGTAGTCAACACCGGCAACTCCTGCGGCGCACCTGAAGCCAAGCTGTATCGACTCCGTCTTTCCCTTGGACCCTTCAGCTGCGAAGAGAGGGGGGGTCTGCTGCATGGGCAACAGCAGACCCTCCATATCACCCTGCCCAGGCTCTGTAGCTTCAGCTTCACTGGAGAGGACACTCCAGCGTCATCGCAAGATGTCAATTCAACACGGGAGGAGACAGATGCCGTGTCACTCCCGAGTCGGACTGCACAGCCATTCTCGGCGGTGCAGATAGACACTTAAGAAGCTACACCATCGTCTCTCGAGACGGACGGCTGCCGACGACGATATTTGACTCCAAAGCCCATTCTTTACACCATTATACCTGAGGGCATGATTGCATTTTCAACTGCATTTTAGTCCCTTCAATGTTTTGCCCATGGTTAATCTCTCAATAAACACTGGCCAATTTTAAGTTGAGGCCCTCTGGCAGAGTGGAATGAGCAATGAGAATGTTGAGCTTTAATTCAAATTAAAAAAATTTTTTTTTTGGTACCTGCTTCATCCCACTATGACCTGCCAATTCTATAAACTTTTGAAATTCAGAAAAACTAGGTTAAAATCACCAGCTTTGTGTCCCAGTTAATATCTCTTCTGATTCCAAGCTTTCTTTTCCTGCCTTCTGAAAGTTTCCACAAGATATATAACCTCACCATGTCACGTATTTTTAGTAGTTTTCCTGAAGGTTTGGGGGTCACATTGCACAGTTAACAAATGTGACTAGAATCCTGCTGGCAGTTGTCCCTCAAGCTCACCTTCCTCTCCCACTGCTCCCGAGCCCCAGACACCCAAAATCACACACACACTTCTGAGTCTTCTAAAAGTGCAAATCAGAGTCCCAGTGGGATTCCTGCTTCTTGCAGCTTCCCCATGGAGCAGTCTCCATTCTTCTCTGTTTTTCTTTCCTTGGAAACCTGGTGAACAAAGTCCTCTCCATTTCTACAATAATAGGCGCTTAATAATTTTGTATACGTTGTCATTTACCTTAATAATCATTCTTTAAATTAGATGTTTTGTCCTCATTTATAATAAAAAAAGACCTAGAAATACTGTAATTTGTCCAAGTCCAGTTGCCACTGAGGGAGCTGTGTAGGAAACCTACACAGAGAGAAAGAAGGGATTCTTCCTTAGTTGGCCAGCTCTGTTGGTGTCCCTCAATGGAGTGTTATTGACACTTTGGGTGGAATGATTTGCTGCAGAGAACTGTCCTGGGCATTGCAGGGTGTCTGGCATCCCTGGTCCTACCCATGAAATGCTGGTAGTGTGCTTTGGTTATTGTTGCAAACACTGAAATGTTCCTAGGCACACCTGAAGGTCACCTTTGGGGCATTGTGCTCATGAAGATGAGCAGATACATGTATCCCCTGTATAACACGGTACTTCTATAACACAGTTTCGCTCTTACATGGTTAGAGAATTGGATAACCCCCCCATATAACATGGTACTTCTATAACAGGGTTTTGCTCTAACATGTTTAGAAAAATGGGGAAAACTCCATATAACATGAAATTAGGGAAATACCCAAACAATACGGAATGTGATAAAAGCTTTTAAGAGTAAAAGATAACTCACTTAAAAGTTTTCATTCGAGTGTGTACATTGTATCAGTTTACTCTAAAAAGCATAAAGGAAGGCCTAGACTTAGCCGAACAGTTAGAGTCATATTTCTTAAATGAAGACCCTTACACTGAAAGGAGCCCAAAGTTTAAGAGAGAACTTCCAGAGTGCTTAGCACTGTGTAACTAAATTTATAAAGATCTCTCAGCTAAAAGCAAGCAATCTAAAATAACAGATTTTTTGCAAAATGTAGAGCACAGAAATAAAGGTAATGCTGAAGAAAGTTCAGAGGATGAGGATATCTTGTCAAAAAGAAAATGCATTTGGTTAATGGAGCTTAGTAGTGAAAACAGAGAAAACATTATTTAATTCATTAATATGTAATACTTTTGATGGAAATTGCTTTAGTAAAGATATTTCTCTTAATTATAAAAATATGAGTATTTTTTTTTTTAAATTTTTGGAAACTAACTCCCCTTTTGTACTAGTTCTTTGTTTCATATAACACGGATTCACATAACACAGCATTTGTTAGGAACCTAACAACCGTGTTGTACGGGGGTTACCTATAATCCCTAGAGATCAGTGAACTGATGAATCCTCATTTCCTTACAGTCAATTAGTTGGAAGGCTGGTATGAATATAGCAGACCCTACTAATGTTAATATGGCTTCATGAAGCAAATTGTTCAGGGAAGAAGAGAAAACAGTAGGAAAACAGCAACCTGACCCTTCCCCCAACACCCCTTCCCACCACGGAAGGCCCAGATTAAAAAGTCATTTTAACCCCTGGAATTAGGCTGTAGGTAGAATCCAAGAAAACAAGGGAAAAAAGGCCAGAAAGTGGTGCTTTGGGAAGCAGCAGAAAGGGAGGAACCAGCAGTTAGTGGTAGAGGAATCACTGGGCAAAGGGGAAAGAGGACTGGATCTAATCTTTGCTGGGTCACAAGTAACTGTGCAATCTTGAGCACTCTTGTCCTTGCCCTTCAGAATAAAAGAACTGAACCAGGGATGACTGTGTTCTCTTAACCATGTTTCCCAGTTTGAAGACCTTGGGGTGGGGTGGGGGGTCACAAATGCTAGTCATTTTGTTTACTGAGAGTTCTTAATGCTATGATTGTTGTGTACAGCTTAGCTTGCTAATGATTTTCATATTTCTCAGCTGTTTCATCCTGAATCATCTGTATCCCTTAGGAGGATGGAAAGTCCAAGTCCATGATTTGATTCTGTTCATAAACCATAACCCTCAGGTCTGGGCTCAGGGCCTGGGCTGTCTTATTTTTTCTGCTAGTAAGTCAAAAGTTCTACATTAGGGAGTACATGATCTTAAATGTTAGCAGAGTCAGATGTGCTCAATGGAAACAGTCTGGCTAACTCACAACAGATTCTCAGCCCTCTTGGCTGTCCTCCAGAAATCATGTCTGGTAAAATTTCTGCAACAGATCTGATCGTCGCTGACTTGGAGAACTTATAAGCTGTTTGTGAATTCATGGTGAATGGTCCTAATTCCAGACACAAATTCCCATTGACAGTAATAAACTAGAATTTTACAGAAAATGCATTGAAACTGTGGGCATAAAAAGGGGGTTCTACAGAAAGTAACCTCACAGGCTGATCTGATCATACATTCTTATGTGGGCAGATCATGGTGGGTATTCAGGTCCCAGGCATAGTACTTTTTAGTAAAAGGCTTCTCATTGCCTTAAGCAATTCCTGTCTATTGTTTTTTTGGATCTAGGTTAACACACCCCTGAAATAAACCGTAAACACCCTAAAGAGAACACATAATCTTGTTAACTATTCTGTAATCCAATCCCCATGTTACTTCCTTCCACCTTCCTGTAAACTTTCTTACATTCCCTTCTTAGTTTCAAATGCATAAAAGAAGCTACAAAACTGGTATTTTTTTGGAGCAGCTGAGATATTCTCCCCAACATATGTCATGTTTGGCTCAAATAAACTCATAAAAATTCTCTACAGGTTCGGCCATTTCTTACATTGACAAAACCTTATTTGTGTGTGTGTGTGTGTGTGTGTGTGTGTGTGTGTGTGTGTGTGTGTGTGTGTGTATGAGAGAGAGAGAATGGAATATGAATTTAGATTGATAGAAGCTGGAATATTTTGCAAAGATGGCTATATTGGGAAGGAAGTTAGACTAGAAGGATGAGCTTTAATGATTTTCCTAGCACAGAACATAATCTCACTATAATAACCACAATGTAGCATGCTCTGTCAAAATGTTAGTGTATAACTTTTAATAATTGAGAGAAACAGGGTAGGTAGACATAAAGATATAGGAAAGTTAATGAGAGTTGATAAAATTTACCAGAATTCAGAGGTTGGTTTCATTTACTATGTGTTATAGAACATCAGGTAAGCATTTTTGGTAGATGATCAGATTATTTTCTGAGGATATTTTCCTTTTGAAGCACCAGTAATTTTTACAGATTTTAAAAAATTCAATACATATTTCATAGAGCCTGATCTATCCCAGATACCATGCATGCACTACTTTCCGGTGTACAAGTTTGTGCATGTGTGTGTGTGTGGTGCAGAGGGTGATTTGTGGAGTTAGGAGGATAGATGGGAACTGGTTATTTTAATATCTTTTCCAGATTTGCTACTGTTTGCTAAGTGACAACTCCAAAGAAAAGAGAAAAAAAATGATATTAATACCCAATAATCGATTGTGTGCCTTATTATCCATTGTTCAGATTTCTGCTGTTAGATTCTCTTTGGAAACAACTCAGTGGGCAAATGCATGCAGATAGTTGTGTGCACAAATACTCATTGCTGCTTTGAAGACTAAATAGAGTTTGAAGAGACATCTTAATTCGTAGTGTGAGTCTAGAAAAATAAAATTGTGAGGGTCAACTCCAGACTGGTGATGTTGGTAAGTTCATTTTGGAGAACTAGGACTTAGCTGAGTTTACTGGTAGAACACCTCTTCCCAGCTTGTTTTACTTGGAGACTATGTTAGGAGCATTTAGAAGTGTGTCAGTGCTTTCAGATGATAGGTTAGAGGTGAACACATTTATGTAAACTTTTGTTGGCAGCCGTCCGTCTCGAGAGACGATGGTGTAGCTTCTTAAGAGTCTATCTGCACCGCCGAGAATGGCTGTGCAGTCCAACTCGGGAGTGACATGGTATCTGTCTCCTCCCGTGTTGAATCGACATCTTGTGATGACGCTGAAGCTACAGAGCCTGGGCAGGGTAATATGGAGGGTCTGCTGTTGCCCATGCAGCAGACCCCCCCTCTCTTCGCAGCTGAAGGGTCCAAGGGAAAGACGGAGTCAATACAGCTTGGGTTCAGGTGCGCCGCAGGAGTTGCCGGTGTTGACTACAACGTCAAACCGCCTTAGGGACTCTGGCTCCGGATTTTCTGTCGGGGCTTACTCCCTTAGCCTTTCCCCTGAAGAGGTATGCCGCAAGGCAGCGGAGGTTTTTTGGAGTCAGAGTTTTCCTTCTCTGATGTGCCCTGACTGGAAGATCGAACCAGCGACACTTAGCTCGCAGGCCGATGCTCAATCCACTGAGCTAAACCAGCCAGGGAAGTTTATGTAAACTAAGTAATGTCTAAATGAAAATTTAATGATCTGAAGGAGTTAAAAATAACTTGTATTTTTTAATGAATGGACCTGTTATATACAGACTGACTACTCTTGAGTCAGTAGAAAAAAAGTACAGTAAAGAAAAACAAGAATAACATATCAGGAATCAAATAATTTGCTTGAGTGTCTTAATACTTGTTCTTGTTATCTAATGTTATGTACCAAATGTAGTGGTTTAGGATAGTCTGTTATTCTCTTTCAGGGTTCTGTGGGTTGACTGGGCTCAGCTGGGTAATTTGCTCTTCAGTTTCTCCCATCCAGAGAATTGACCAGGCTGACTCACCCATGTTGATGGTGGCCATTGGCTGGGAGTGTAGTTTGGATTATTGACTGGAGCAC
Source organism: Furipterus horrens (assembly GCF_987537825.1). Lineage (NCBI taxonomy): Eukaryota > Metazoa > Chordata > Mammalia > Chiroptera > Furipteridae > Furipterus > Furipterus horrens. Next base: position 32,613,794 of record NW_028327177.1, read on the forward strand.
CTGTATTTGTTTTAGTAGCCTCTTCATGTGTCTTGAGCTTCCTGCCACCATGGAGGGAGTTGGGCTCCCAAAAGAAGCATTTCAAAAGCCAACATTGCAAGACATGATCATTGCGAGTCCCTTCTGATCTTTCTTCTTAGTTTCAGGATGTCATTTTTGCTGCATCATATTTGTCAAAGACAAGTCAGTAAGACCAGCCTGAGTCTGAGGGGGAAGAAGTTAGCTTCCACTCCATGATGAAGGAGTGGCAAGATTACCCTGCAGAAGAACATGTGGAATGGGAGATACTGTTGTGGCCAACTGTGGAAAATATATACATCTTGTGATAACACTTATAACTTGGTACGCAAATTGTTTTATGCCTATGAATAAAGCCTTCATTCCCAGAAAATCACAGTATCACTATTAAGACCTGCTTGGACAAAAAAAATGGTAAGAAGATATAATCCAGCAAGATAAAAGCAGAAGAGTAGAGTGCTCTGGCGTCTTTCTGACTTGTTTTCAAATCCTGACTTTACTCCCCTAAGACCTGTGGGACATTGGTCAAGACCAGCTCAAGTTTGTGGGGCCCTATGCAAAATGAGCTATTTTTCAAATTTAGTAAGAATTTTAAGATGGTAATATCTGATTGTGAAACCAAGTGTGGGATTAAAAAAAACTTTTTTTTTTTTTTTAAGTGCAGGGTCCTGTGTGACAGACCGTACAGGTTGTATCCATGAGGCACGTCTGGTCATGGGGCATAACTCTCCTGAGCCTCAATGACATATTAAAATTTACATTAATACTCTACCATGTCGGGTGCTTGTAAAACAGCCTGAAAGCTATGTTATGTGACAGTGTTTATTACACTCACCAGCATGCTTACTGAGCTTACTAAGCCTACATTAGGTACTTAATAAATAACAGTATTAAAAGGTAGTAGTTGACTGTGGGAGGAGGGATGGGTTGGGTGGTGGGGGGAGCAATGGGGGAAAATGGGACAACTGTAATAAAAAAAAGGTAGTAGTAGTAGTAAGTTGAATTAATACATAAATGAGAATTTACTTAGGGGACTGATCAAGAGGTTTTTTTGGTGGGGGGGGCAATTTGACTAAGTAATCTTACTTTTGCTCTTGATTTTGCTTATTAAATTAATAGGTTTCTATTAGTTTCTTGCTGAAAGAATGAGCTTGGTTGCAAGCCAGTGTGTGCCATTAATCAATCTCTGGGTAAGAATATATGAAATTTAGAGAAATGCTTGACGTAAATGTTCAGTCATTGACCATATAATATTTGCAATAATAAAAATGTTCACTGTGAGACTTTCAAACTTGAGTAGAAATTTTCACTTTGTACCACAGACAAGCAAGGTTCCAGGTTTCAAATTTAGGTACTTTAGTTACTCTCTATTAAAAAGAGTGTTTTATATCAAAGGCAGAAATTGTATATTTCTTTTTAATATTTAATAGCTGAAATTATTTAAGCTCAAATCTCATCTTTAAACCCACAAAACATATTTGGCAAAAAATAAAATTTTTTAATTCCTAAAGGACATTTAAAAGACTTATAAGTTAATAAAAAACAGGACCATTCATTTTCTGAAGACAATTCCTTTGACATGTTTTCCTTGCCCAAAAAACAGTTGTTGAGAAGTCATAGTTTGAAGGTGAGACATCTGTTATATCTCCATTTTCCTAGTGAGTTATCAAGACAATGTTTCAGGCAAAAAACCTGAAAAGGTACTCTATTATTAAAATTTAGTTATCAGGGATGAAAGGGGATAAATTCTATGAGGTGACTGGATATTTTTCCCTTAATTGCAAAATTGTTTTCTCTGTGCCCCTCTCCTGCCCTACCCCACTCTCATAATCTAGAGTTTCTAAGTTATCTTCAGAGTAAGAGTGACAATATTTCCATGGAGATATCACCCCTAGTTTACAATGGTACTGTAAAAAACTGGTCAAAAATCCACATTATTAGCTTTCTGCCTTCTGCCCAGGAAGGCCCAGAGGACAAAGGTCTTCATGAAGTGAAACATGAGGATTTTGAAGGAACTTCCTACCTAGTTCATAGAGGATCAATACACTTAGTAAAATGCCCAATCGCCAGAGGCGCAAACCCTATGGACTCTGGGTAGATCAGGATGAGCTACCCCCAAGCCTGTCCTACAAGGGGTTGACTAAAAAAGATCTGAAAAAGGGAAAACTGAAGTGCATTAAAATGCATGACCTTTATTAAAAAGATTCTTGTGTCCTTTTGTATCACTTCAGAGTCTAGCTCTAAGTTGTCCACTCACGCTGTCTGGTACCCCAAAATCTGTCTTTGCAATTGGTGACTGCTTGTTCAGTTGCCCGCTTTGACTTGAGCTCTGCCAGTGTTTTTTGCCCTCTCATGCCTGGCCTTGTCTGTGGACATCATACCCACATGTGCTCCACAGATCTGGCAATCTTTGCCTCATGCCAGATCCTACTGAACCAACCTCCCTTCACTGGAGCAATACCTGGTCATTTCTCCTCGGACCAGTGAAAACTTTTATGCCCATATCCATTGGTTAGGTAGATTCCTCAAGGGGCCTGTTATGAGATGGATCATGTTCCACCCCTAATTCATAGGATTGAGTCCTCATCCCTGGTGCCTTAGACTATGACCTTATCTGGAGTTACGGTCATTGTAGAGATGATCAGTTAGAATGAGATCATCAGGGTGGACTCATCCAATATGACCGATGTCCTTAAAAGAGGGGGAGATTTGGAGATAGGCTCATATACGAGGAGAACGCTATGCGTACATGAAGATGGTCATCTACATGCTGAGGAGAGAGGCCTGGAAGAGGTCCTTCTCTCCCAGCTATGAGAAGGACCCACCCTGTGAAATCCTGGATTTCAAAATTCAACTCCAGAACTGTGAGACAACACATTCCTGTTGCTTAAGCCACCCAGTCTGTGATACTTTTTTATGGTGCCCCAAGAAAATGAAAAGAAGGCCCCTTCCAAGATAGCTCTCAACTTCTTCCCTTGGTTCTTCAAAAAGATTCAAAGGTTCAAAGCCGGTGTGGCCGCAGTCACCCTTTCTGTGCCCAAGAGCATGTTGCCTTCCATGTGGGAAGGCATACTTCCATGTCCACAGCGCACAGCTTTCTGCAGTGTTTGCCTGTGCCTCGCAGGTGTCTTTGCTTTCTTGAAACGCGCGTTTCTGAAGTGTCTCTTGGACTGATGTCCACATCTTTAGTTATTTATCCAATCTAGTCTTTCTTTGAGTATAAGGTATTTAGTTAATGTCTCCAGACCATCTTTTCCTCCCTTCATCTGCTTCCTCCTAACTGGAGCAAGTGAAAGCAAATCAGCCCTAAATGCCCTCTGGTGAGGACAATTGCCAGTGTCTGGCTCTGCTGCTTTATCATGAAGGGTGACAGTGGGGTCAGTCATGTCATCAGGGCCACAAATCAAATGTAGCTGATTCCTTGCAGTCAGATACAATATTGTTTCCTCTGCCCTCCCTGTAAGCCAGTGGTCAGAGCCATAATTACTCCTGATGGCAGGTGGCAGGTCTACATTACATCTTGACATTAGCTTTTAGCTATTTTTTTTATAGCTGCCAGTGTGCTCAGTCAAATACATGTCTGTCATCACAATCAGACAGGTCTTAATGTCTTTGCATTACAGAGGAGGACCGCGGCTCCCTTCCAGCCCGTTTATTATGGTCCCAGCGAAGCATTTTATCACACATTCCTTACGCATAGCCTCCTTCCCACCACCACGGAAATCTTCCAAGTTGGCAGCTTTAGTGTCTACTGCCATTAATCTTCACTAGGCTGGGATCACAGGGCAAGGGATGATTTATTGCAATTACCTGTTATAGTGCAGAGCTCAGGTGAGCTGGGCTCACATGCATTTACTGGGCTCCCTTCCATTCTTCCAGAGCCAAGGAATAAAACATGTCTGCTTTGTTTCTTTGTGTACCTTCTTGCATTTAGTCCATAAAATTTTAGTTAATTAATAAATAAGTGGAAAAATAGATTTGGTAGTGTTAGGGTTTTGTATAGACATGGTGAAGCCTGGCTATCCAAAGCCATAACTGACTCTAGCATTTGACAGTTCATTGAATTTCTTTGTTGTTTCTGAATTTTAAGAAATATCCAAAGGAAATTCAAAATTGCACTTACCTGCCACTTTCTGCATCATCTGTTCAGGTGATTAAAACCAATCTGCATATAGTATGGTTCACTTTCAATTTCTGGCTCCCTGGCATGGCAGGGGGCAATGTACGAAATGGGGATAATGTAAGCTTGGGTGTTACTAGTAATGAGGCAAGGAGGGATGGGATGGAATAAAAAGGGTAAAGAAAGTTCAATAGTAAACTTTTTGCAGCAGAAACAAATGTGTTCCTAAAACAGGCCCATTGTTATTTCACTACTGGCTTTGATGGCAGCTTCTTGTCTGCTCTAAATTAAAAAGGCCCTGATCTGGTGGGAAAGTGACAATTTCAGGATAGATTAATGAAATTAAAGAGTTTTTTACTATTGAAACTGGGATCTGATTCATTCGTAAGGTGGATGTAATCTGTAGGAGATACTGTTATGTCCTTTTTATGAACAATAAATCATTTGTTTCATAGTGGGGTGATGGGGAAATGGGTTTAATCTAAATGACCCCTCTCTCCCTCCTCCTTTTACTCTTTCTCTCCCTCTCACTCTCCCTCTCCTCTTACCCTTCTTTCTTCCCCCATCCCTTTCTCTCTCTCTGATGAAGCCAGCTGCCATGTTGGGAGCCACCCTAGGAAGAGGTCCACATGGCAGGGAACTAAGGGAGTCCTTTGGCCAGTAGCCAGGGAGGAGCTGAGGACCTCTGACCAAATGCCCATGAGAAACTGAATCCTGCTAACAATGTGAGCCTGAGAACAGATTCTTCGCCAGTTGAACTTTGCGATGACTGTAGCCCCAGCAGGTGCCTTGATTGTCATGTTGTGAAAGACCCTGAGCCAGAGCATCCAGCTAAGCCATACCCAGATTCCCAACTCACAGAAACTGTGACATAAGTGCTGTTCTAACCCATTATATTTTGGGGGCATAGATTACTAATATAACATGGAAAATTGAAACACACACGACTCTTTCTATAATTCTGCTTGCTATAGAGAGGAATGGGGGAAAAAGGTACATTTGTTTTGGAATCCTGTAAGGCAATGGTCCCCAACCTTTTTGGCATTGGTTTCATGGAAGACATTTCTCCATGGACTAGGGTGGGAGTAATGGCTTTATAGCCTGCCACCAGGTGCAGCTTAATTGTCACTTGTCACTCACTGATAGGGTCTTGATATGAGTCTGCAAGCAATTGATTTATTATAGCCTCTGTGCAGTCAAACCTCTCTGGTAATGATAAGCTGGATTTGGAGCTGTTCCCCAGCGCTAGCATCACTGCATCAGCTCGACCTCAGGTCATCAGACATTAGATTCTCATAAGGAGCACACAACCTAGATCCCTCACATGCGCAGTTCACGGTAGGGTTTGCGCTCCTATGAGAATCTAATGGCGCTGCTCTGATCTGACAGGAGGCAGAGCTCAGATGGTAATGTGAGCAGTGGGGAGCAGCTGTAAATACAGACGAAGCCTCACTCAGTCACCCGCCGCTCACCTGCTGTGTGGCCCAATTCCTAACAGGTCATGGACCGTGGCCCAGGGGTTGGGGACCCCTGCTAGAGGGAGTACTAAATGAGGCTGGTGAAGAGGTAATGATTTAATGAGTCTGGATGGCACAGACACCAACAAACCAGAAAGTAGCCGTGTCACTGAGCAGGGTGCTAGAGGTGTGCGGCAGCGCCGGCACCACAGTGCCCTTGGTTGCTGAGCTGTGGAGGGCTCCAGGCTGCTCTGTGAGAAAAGGTGGGGCAATGCACAGATGCTAGTGGGGCTCAGGGAAGAGGTGAATTACCAACAGGAATGAGTATGTCCGTCTTTTAACAATTAGCATGCCCGTTAGTGCCTCCCACCTGGATATCCGCCCTAGACCAGCTCAGAGAAGCTCATTTCAGGTAGTAGCATCTGAATGAGAAGGCACAGACCCTGGGGTGGGAGTGAGGAGGTGGAGATCCCTTTCTGTTCTTCCCTCCAAGTTACTGAAGAGACAGCCATGAGTCCAAGGCTTTAAATGGCCACAATCAGCTGCTCTTTCCATTTGCTTATCCGTAGTGGTCTATCACAAGCCCAAAGGTTTTAGAGAACATACCCTCCCACAGCTGGAAGCCCAGGTTTGCTCTGACATCTTGTCTTCAGTTTTCATGCATTAGTGAACGCAATCCTCCAGCATTCAGGTGCCTGGGCAAAGGCAGGCCTTTTAAACATTCAGCTGCATGCTTGAACTAGGGAAATCACAGCTGCTCCTTGCTTTTGATAATGCCAGGGAAATTGGTAAATAAATAAATAACTGAGGCCCAGGGTTCATTTGCTAAATACCCCAATATGTGCATGCAAGCCACATCAGGCACATCAAGGGAAAATAAAAGCATAATTTAGTAATAACATGGTCTCCTGCAGCCTCCTGCTTAACTCAAGTGTTAAGTTAAAAGAGGTAAATCAGGGGTTTTGAAGTACAATTTTATACTTAGTCTTCTCTTTCTTTTCTTAAAAAAAGAACAGGATCTCTGACCATTTCCTGTGTTAGCAGGATCTGGCACATTTTTCTTCCTGTGAAAAGGGAGACTTTTATAAATAATTGTTAACAATTATTCTTTATTTACACTTCAACTAGGGAATCTCTCGTCATGTAAGAAGTGTGACTATGTTTAAACTGTTGGTAAGGATTTGAGAGACTTAACGTTCCCCTTGCCAGGAACGGGTTTTTAGTTTGGGTGCAAAAGAAGAGGTGCAGAGCTTATGCCCTGACCAAGGATACTAATCGGACATGTGCTGGGGAAGCAAGGGAGTTGCAATGTCCCCTGGGACCCTTGCCAGGGTTGTCTGACTATTTCCAGGGACATCTCGGTCTTTGGCCACCTGGTGTCAGTAAACAGATGACACAGAGATGGCAGTGGGAGTGCCCGTGGTCAGCCTTTATTTTCTCATAATCAGCCATAGCGTACTGTCCCTTCCACCACATTGGACGGCTCACTGTCCTGCACCTTCTCAATCTCAGCTGTAGGATTTCGCCATCCTGGCAGGTGTTCCTGGGTTTACCATGCTCCAGCTTTGTGGCCCGGCCCCTCCCTTTGGTCCTACTTGCTTACCACTGGCCCTCCCCCTGTGCATCAGCCTCATTGCTGCCTGATTTTGTACTACCTGCCCTACACCTGGGCGCTGTTTTTTATTTTTTTCACTTCTGACATACTGAATGGTTCAATATTTAAAACTGCTCCTTCTGCACCTCCTCCCAATTAAAATGACATCTTCCTGTCTATCAGGTCCTTCATTGAATGTACCAGCCATATGAGCTTTGTAGTTGGGCTGCCTGGGTTCAAATACTGACTTTAAAAATTATTAGCTGTGTGATTTCAGGTAAATCGCTTGAATTTGCTAAGCCCCGGGTTCCCACTGTTAAACTGGAAACTTTTCCAAGCCTCAACTATTTTTTTCTTAAGTGGGAAATCAGTAATACCTCACTCATAGGGTTGATGTGAGGATTAAATGACATAACACGTGTAAAATGTTTACATGCTTACTGGCCACATAAGAAGCCCTTAATAATTGATACATAATATGTGATTTAATACTACTCTGCTATCACTGATGTTTCTTTGAGTATTAGATTATTTTATCCTCTTAACCTTCTTACTAGTTGAGTACCGTTATTATCTCCTTTTCACAATAGGGGTTAAGTAACTTGTGGAAGATCATACATCTGTTGAGAGAGGTCTGAATGCAGAAGCTGTCTCCAGGTTGCCTTAAAATGATGAATGATTTTCTCTCTTTCTTTTGATTATCATTTTGGCCAAGAGCTGATGAAGTGTTTGTGCTTCAAATGGTTTACCCGTACAAAGGAATTCAGAGAGTTTCGAAGTCAATGCAGGTGTAATTAGGCAGATCATCTGCTGTTGATAGTGACTCTCCCAGATGTCAACAAAACAGGCTCTTAAATAGAATGAATGCTAGTAGTAAACTTGAAAGCAAGTAATGCCTTGGAAGATCAAAACTCACTGCTAATGGAAGGGAGCAATAGCATAATTAATTCAACACATGGATAAGCAGTCATTTAGATTTAGGTTCAGAATCTTTTTGATACCCATATTGGTTCAGGTGGAAATGTTTAACACTTCAACTAATTGTAGAAATCACACCATTAAGATCACATCTATCAGGGGCTGGGAACCATCCCTGCCCCTTTCACATTCATACAACCTTCATGCAAGAGACAGTTGTTACACTTTTACCTTAGGGAGGCTTCTAGAAGTTTCATGTCTTCTCCATATCTTTTTGGTGATTTGAAAATAAGAAGTAAAATTCAGGTTTTTTTTCCCTCTTAATCTACATCTGAAGTGACTGCTTGAGGGGTAGGGTGACATCCTTGATTTGTTCTCATGTGCAGTGTGGTGGATCGGGCATCACAAGACTCCTTTGGCTAAGTTGCTTCTGTTCTCAGTTTTACCAGAAAAGAATGAGGAACTCCCAAATTCAAAAATCTTTTTTTCTTTCTAGATTATGCTGAGCCACAGAAGGAATGTGCAAACCAACAGAATGAAAGAATTATGAAAATAAGGAGTGCCTCAAGTAGTGTCTTTCTGAACAAAGAGGTTAACATCCAGAGTTAATAAAAAGTTGCAGGCAAATCAGAAGTTGCCTGGGTAACATGTAGGACTTGCAGATAAGAAGTGTATAGGTATTACTTGCTCTTGCTTTGTTTGTCCTACCGATAGTTAAAAAATTTTTTGAATTATATTGTTGATATTTATAAATTGGGAGATTTCATATTATTATCTAGATGTCTGCTTTCACTGAAAAATAAGAAATTCTGGACCTAAAATTCTATAGAAAGTAATTTGTTGGGGCTAATAGCTAGAAGCCCCTTAGACAGAAGCTGGGCTCCCAGTTTTATATAGTCATGGATAAGACACTTTCAATTGTCCCCTGGGCTCTGAGGATTAGTGCATGTACCACTCATCTTGGCATTCAATTTATAGTTTTTCTTATATTGTGTTTTTCTTAAACTGTATTATTTTTCTTATATTTTTCTCATACTTGACTAATTTGCCTTACAGTAAGTCTATTAGTTTGTGACCTCTGCTCTAGGTAAATACCAAATACATATAATTTAGAAATTTAGAATTGGCAAATCCAAACAGAAAGAAGATCCATTCTACAAAGAGGATTACTTAGTTGGTCTACCCTAGTTGGGTTCCAGAAAAGTAACTCTGCATGCCCTTTGGGTTTATCCAGTTCATCTATCTCTCCTGAACACACGAGGAGGTTCTTTTAATTTGGGACTTTGTAAGGACAACTGCATATGTAAATGAAGAATACTAAACATAGAATGGAATGACTAGATAGTTCACTTGAGTATTTATTTATCTATAATACTCATCGTTGCTATATGCCTGGTATTGTACTTAGCGCACACATCCATTATCTCATCAGTTCCTCATAATAGCCATGTGATAATGTTGTGGCAACTGATAATATTAATATTGTACATGAGCCAATATACAACAACATTTTATAGATAAGAAAACTGAGGAATGGATAGCATTAGTGGTTGCCCACATCACACAGCTGGCAAGCAGCAGAAGCAGCAATTCCACCATACCAGCAGTCTGAGTGACAAGCCCACATTCTTAATCACCACCTGCCCTGCCATCCTGTTGGCTAGGGAGGAGGAGGAGTCAGTAGTTGTTCCATTCCACTTCAGGTAATCTCCTCAGGAGAGGAATTTGTGAAGAGTGAAATGCAAAGCAAGTATAGTAACTATTAGAGCATCCTACGTTAAAGGTGAAAAACATCAGTACATACACCTCCTCTGGTAAATTCGATTATGCATAAGCCCTGTGGACTCTGGCAATAATATGTAGAGACATCAACTGAGTTTCCAGCTGCTTTCTGCATAACCATCTACAGTTAGACTCTGGAGAAGATTGAAGCAGTAGATGCCCAAGTCCCTGTGGGACTTGAATTCTCTATTATCTGGTGTTGGTGTTTTGTGGAGTGACAGTTTGACCACCTCTGCCATGAAGTTTCCAGGGAATGCTGGTGCTTGTTGCAGCCCTGGCATTGCTGATCAGAGAGCAATTGTGCTTCAGTTGAGGGTGTGCTATCTCTACATGCTTTTAAAATAATAATAATAACAACAGCAACAACAACAATTACTATTATTTTTCTTTGGGCTATAGTGCTGATCATGCTAATGAATGGCTTGTTAAACAGAAACTTTACCACCACTTCCCTGTACACTACTGTGAATGTGGAAGGCTTAAAATACTGTGTTGCTAGACCGGGAACCAGTGTGTCATTGTGATTAAGAACATGGCCTCAATGTTAAGTGGACCTGTGTTTGAATCTCATCTTTGACAGGTAATAGCTCTGTGACTTTGGGCTTGTTAATTAACCTTTCTGAGTTTCAGTTTCACTATTTATAAAATGAGGACTAATGTAATAACCCTCTCTGTATTATTATCCTAATGATTAAATAAGATGACTTTTAAAAATTACTGAGTACAGTTTCTGGGTATGTAGTAAATATTGTACAGTAATAATGTTATTTTAAATATGATTAGGAACAGATGGAAAAAAAAATTGTGGTTCTCTTTCACCTGGTACTGTCACAAGAGCAATTAAACCACTCTTCTTTGATTCTAAGTTATCTTTGATTGTAACATCCTCAAAACTCAGAGGCATAGTAACACATTGAACCACTTATAAAGCACATCTTGATTTCAGGTGTAAAGTTATTAAAAAATTCTTAGAATTATGTAAATATGATTTATGAAGTCTGAGATTTTTCTGAGCAAAAAGACCGCTCACATACATCCAGAATAATATCCAAAGGGATTGAGCCTAACTGAAGACTTTAATCCTTGCTGTTTCTCTCACAGAGTCTTTGATGTGCCCTTGTCCATTCTGATTCACCTGCTGTGGTGTAGCAGAAAGAACATGAACCCTTCCTGTTTATGGGACTCATTCTCTCAATGAGCTTCAGGTTTCGCATCTGTAAAATGGAATACTACCCATCTCCTAGGGTTCTTGTGAGACTTAGGTAAGTGAAAGGATATAGACAAGTCTAACAGCCTAATGCCCTATACAGAGCAAGAGCTCCATATAAGGTTGTCTACTTCTTCTTGCTTTCACAGAACAGACTGTGCTACACAAATTAGAGGTAAATGACTTGTGTCTGAGGGAAATCGCATGGGATGACATGGAGCATTTCTGAATGTTAAAAATGGAGAAGGCTGAGAATTCTTAGCATATGTTTAGCTAGCACTTATTGTGTAATGAATACCAATGTAATAAACTGGCTGCAAAGCCCGCAAATTAATTATGCTCACTAATGAGAGATAGCCTAGAGAATGTGTTTCTGGAAGGGTCTAACTGGAATCAACAGTAAAGAGGTCCCTCTGATGAAGTGATGATTTTACAAGGGTTTTGAGAGGCTGAAGCAAGTGTGAGTAATAGCACTCCTGCTCTTCCCAGAGAGTCAGACTTTTAATTCATTTGCCCAACTGTTATTTTTTTCTTTTAAAAAATTTATTTATTTATTTATTTATTTATTTATTTATTTATTTATAGAGAGTGGATAAGGGAGGGAGAAAAAAAGGGATGGAAGCATTAATGTGTGGTTGTCTCTAGCACACCCCAAACTGGGGACCTGGCCTGCAACCCAGGCATGTGTCCTGACTGGAAATTGAATTGACAACCCTTTGGTTTGCAGGTTGGCACTCAATCCTCCGAGCCACATCAGCCAGGGCCCAACTGTTATTTTTGAAAGTGCTTCCTTTGGGTGAGGTATTCTGCTAGGTTGTGTGTGCACTGGTGGGTAACAGAGACACGTGGCCCTTGCCCTGTGGAGCTTGGAGCCCAACAGGGAAAACAAGCAATGACCGAGAAACAAATCAATGGAGAAGTTTTACATTGGGCTAAGTGCCATGAAAGACAAGAGCAAGATGCAGGGACTAATAGGAGAATGTGGGATGATCAAGGAAAGCCTCTCAGGGAGACTGGCATCTCAACTGGAAGTAGCCAGCAACAAAACACATAGGTTCTAGTCTGAGGGAACAATGTATGTGAAGTCTCTGAGGCAGGAAAGAAGTTGGTTGGCAAGCTTTAGATCTGAAAAAAACATGATTAAGAAAGAGCACAGTGACCAGAGGGATGGTCTGTTCTCAATCAACTGCTTCACTTATTACTTCAGCAATATGTTGAGGTGAATCTAAAAGAATAATTGTAATCTGGCCCAAACAGTCAAACTTCCAAGGAGAACATGCAAGAATGGGACACATAAGGAACACACAGCGGGGCTGGTCATCTTTTTTTTTCCTTCTCGATGGCACTGCATGTTAACACGTCCTACCTGTGTCAGCTATGCTGTGACTCGAGCAAACTTTGCCTCTCCTGAAGTGGAGGTCCAGAGCGTGACACAGAAGCTTGTGGGGTTTGCTTTCTTCTTCTGGTAGTTATCTTATCCCAGCTGCTCACAGGGTCACTGGCTGCTGGGATTGGAGCAGGTCATCCTTGAAGCAGGGAGTTAAGAACACAGTATGTGAACCTTCCGCCCCCCCCCCCCACTAGCACAATATTGGAAAATAGTTTCTTTAGATTTTCATTGACGAACCAGTGCTCCTAGAACAGGGTGTTCCTGAATAGTGCTATGATCCGAATGGTTGTTTTCCCCCAAATTCATGTGTGAAATCTCACTGCACAATGTGATGATATTAAAGGTGGGTCCTTCGTGAGGTACTTAGGTCATGAGAGTGGAGTCCTCATGAATGGGATTAGTGCCCTTATGAAAGAGGCTGCAGAGAACTTGTTAGCCCCTTCCACCATGTGAGGACCCAGGAGAAGGTGCCAGGTATGAATCAGGAACAGGATGCTCACTAAAAATGGACCATGCTGGTGCATTGATCTTGGACTTATCAACCTCTAAAACTATGAGAAGTAAATTTCTGTTGTTTATAAGCTGCCCGGTTTGTAGTATTTTCTTATAGCAATCCGAATTGGACTAAGACAATATGAAGGGGGACCCCCCAAAAGGAATTTATTTATAAAAAACTGTGTACGTATTCTTATATGTTTAAACTTCAACCACTTTTAAAGTACTATCCTTTTGATGCAATACACCTATCAAGACAGTTTTTCCACTGCTCAAAAGCAGTTTTTGAACTAATTGATTTTGATGCCGTTTAGTGCTTCTGCCATTTTTTTTTGCTTCATTTCTTCCACATCAGCAAAACATTTCCTTTTGAGGACTATTTTCACCCAGGAAAACAAAAACAAGTCACTTGGGCAAGATCAGGTGAGTGGGGAGGATGGGGCATAGGGGTCATGATGTTTTTAATTAAAAACTGCTGAACACTCAGTGTGGTGTGGGCAGGTATGCTCATAAATCACCCATCATGAAATGAGCAAATGCATTGAAAGAGTCTTCAAAACAAAATTACTGAAGCTGAAAGCAGCTTCTCACAACAACGCCAGCTGGTACACTGATACAGATGGGTTCTTAGAACACGCACCTAGTGGGGAAGGCCTGTGCTACAAGGGGCCTGCCTTCCAGAAGATAAATCTGTTTTTTTGGGTCCCCCCTCATATATATGAGATAAAAAGGACTATTAAAAAATAAGTTTGGCCCTGGCTGGTGTGCCTCAGTGGAGTGAGCATGGCCTGCAAACCAAATGGTTACTGGTTTGATCCCCAGTCAGGGCACATGCCTGGATTGCAGGCCAGGTCCCTGGTGAGAGTCGATTGGTCAATGTATCTCTCTTGCATCGATGTTTCTCTCCTTTTCTCCCCCTGCCCTCTCTGAAAATAAATAAATAAAATCCCAAAAATGTAAGTTTGGGAAATCTTGGGTGTGGGTAGGTGATGAATAATGTTAAAAATTACTTGATTTCAGTGCTCTCTGGAGCTTTTCATTGTCTTGAATTTCCTCAACTATTATAATGTATATTTATATTTCTGTTGGGATCGATATCAAGTAAAAGAAAGTACTTAAAATTTCTTTAAAATAAAATATTGAGAAAAGACCTAATTTATTTAACATATGCCATAAATTTGGAGTGCAGAGCAACTATATTCCATGACAAGAAATAAATGGAATGGGATTTAAGCTGGAACATTAAAGGCCACTGTACATATTTATATAAGGTTTAAATTAATTCCCTTCAGAAATAAACTACGTAAGCCATGGTCAGCAAGATACATCCCAGTGAGTGTGTAAATAAAGATACTGCTCATGTAACTGGAATCATGCATACATTTGTGAGAATGGGTAATTTGGGGGAGAATCTATAAATAAATGTCCTCCATGAAAATAGGATGAGTTGGACAGTAAGGGAGATGGAATTATTAAAAGAGAGGGTGGATTGAGCCAGGCCATATGGTCGGTGCCATGACTGGGCAAGCCTGTCAGGGGTAGGCACAACTGGATTGAAGGCGAAAGGGAATTGTCCTGAAAGAACCACATACATTCTGCCACGAGAAAATGTGGACAGAGGGCTGTGGGCAAGACTCTGCTTGAAAACTGACACTTGTGCTGATCGGAGCCAACACTGGATGTTGAATCATGACCACACAAAATTGATTAGGATGGATGGGAGCCTTCTAATGCCCTAAAAACATTCAATCTAGGGCAAACTGTACTGATCCAAAGTGCCATATACAAAGATTGGCTTCTGTTTTGCAATGTATGTGACTAAATTTACTCAACTGTTTAGAGGCATCTAAATAGAACTTCCAAGAAATTCCTTTCAAATGTCTCCCTGTAGCTGCCATTAAAAAAGGTTGGTTATATTAAAATTACAAGCTTTCTGGATTAGATGAAACATAATGTTAACTTTAGGTAAGTGACTGTGTCTAGGCAGACCCTGAATCTTGTTGCTATAACTATGTTAATATTTGGTGGTAATATTGGTGAAAAGACATTGTTTACCATCAGCTTCCCATCCCACCAGCAGGACATGATCATGGGTTTACAATAGACTTGATAGTTGACCATATCTCCAGTCTCTATCATACTGTCCTTTTGTGTGTAATGCTGATGGAAATGCAGTCAGATATCTGGAAAACTACAAACAAATGAAATAATTGGGTTTTCCAAAGTAAGTTAATTCGTTGCAATAATAGGTGCATATTGATTTTGATACCATTCATTCAAACTTTTAACATGAAAAGCAGAAAAAACGTTTCTAGATCCTTCAAGTTTTGCTTTGCTCCCTACATTCCCACCCCCACTCTCTGTGCTAGACATGGCCCATTCATGACAAATCACCTAACCCTCAAGATTCTCAAACTAACCTAATGGGCATCATTAGTGAATCAGTCTCTCTCACTCACATATAATCATACACATACATTATAATCTTTTAATGTTCTGCTGGAAGGATTACTTAAAATTTTTGCACAAAAGAATAATTATCACAGTTATGGTTGTATTATAATGTATACAAGTGACCTTAATATCATGTAAAAACATATATCCCTAGGAAAACTCGTTTCAAATCCTAATAGCAAAAATTGATATAATAAAACAAGGTATTTTATGACATAAAAATGGATTAATTTTCTCACAACATTCTATAAACTGTTGCTAAAATTAAATCATTCTTTCAACTGGTAACAATGGTTTAAGATATCTTGCCTCAAAATACTTTGTTATATTAGAGTATGTAATGTCTGGCATAGTGACTAGAGACTTGAATCATTTTCTTATATACAGGTAACAATGAAAAAATTTCTTACAATAAAATATAACTCTTCTCCTTGCATTTAGAATTTTGACATATGTGGTGTTCAGGAGGTAGAACATGTTATTATATTCTAATTTTTCTCCTCTGTTGTCTAAGATGTCTTCTCAGCATAAGACCCAGGGAAGGGAATAGTTTGGTAAGATGTAAAGTACTCAAACAGCCTTGGCTGATGCTCTGTACTCACATAATTTAAGATAATAAATCATGTTCTAGTGTTTGGATAGGATGCCTGAGCACTCTTGGGTGGTGAAAATATGTCTCTTCTTTCTTACTTGTCTATACATTTTTCTTCTGTTCAGGAAGCTGTCTCCCAGACTTTCTTTGTTGCTTTAGCTTTAACCAGCTTTACTCAATTTACTTAACACTGATGCTACTATTCAATTCTATACTTGTGTCTGAAGAAAAATATTAAAAAATGAGCATCGTAAAGCAGGTTCAGGCACATGTATCACTTAATCAGTGCATAACCACACATGAAAGTTTGGGATTCCCATACGAGTCTATGCAATTTCCTGACTCTAAAAGGTAAACAAACAACAACAACAAATGCCTTATTCTGAGACTGAGATCTGATTTTTATGTCATTGAACTCAGTACTTTGTCTACATTGTGGAGGGCCCCCAAATTGTAGACTACAATTACAGAATTGATAAAACTTTTTAAATGTTCCAGAAATTCTTAGAAAAATGCAGCTCTCTTCTAAGTTATTAAAGCTGTACTTTTTTCACTTTGCATTTCTGATATAGACATCTCAGATTTTTGGTCTTGAAGGCCCCACTGAGCATGGTTTTTTTTTTCTTTTCCTGGCTATTCTATGTAGTTTTATGAAAGTGCCTGGCAGAAACAATAATAATTAATAATTAATGCTGGTGTTCTCTACTTATTCTTTATTTCCAAACTGAAATCTAGAAGTTTATTGCTCTTTTACTTTGAATTATTCAATTCAATTTGTATTTGTAAAGCACCAGCTGTATATTCAGTCCTTGGTGATGGGAGGAGTTCCCAAAGGCATTCAGACTTGGTCTCTGGGAATTTACAGTAAAGTTGGGAGGCAAGACACTTGCATTAAACAACCAAGAGATCTTCATTATAATGTGGTGCCAACACATGATATAGTGACTTGGGTCCTCCAAGTGAGAAACGTGGACAGGCAGTATCAGCATCCCCTGGGAGTTTGCTAGAAATGGAATCTGTATATTAACAAGATCTGCACATTAAAGTTAAAGAAATTCTTATATAAACAGTGAGCACTAGGGAAAGCCAGTTCTGAGTGTGTTTGGTGTAGGCCGGACTTATGGGAAAAGGTTTTATGGAAAACAACAGAGGCGCTTGGAAAGAGAGTGGGATCTGGGTAATGGGGACCAGTATGTCTTAAGTTATCCCTTTAAAATCCAGATTTCTGAAACTCTCTCCTCACTCCTTACTGAGTGAGAATTGGTACAGTGGACCCTAGAAGAATATTTTTAACGAGCTCTACAAGAAACTTTCTAAACTAAATTTGAAAGTCATGCATGAAAGGGAATGCATTCAGCATAGGGAGGCTTTGCCTGTTGAAGCCACGTCAATTTTGTTGCCTGTGCTTTATTCCCTACTGCCCTTGCCCACATCATTTCTCATTAGTATCCATTCTGTTTCATGTTCTTTACTGTTGCTGGCGGGAACCATCTGAAAACAAGTCAGCACACATCTTTCCAGCTGCAAAACTCTGCAGTTCCCTAACGGACTTAGTGTGACACAGAGGACCCTTTCAGTGCTGCCCCTGCCTTATCTCTCCATCTCTTCTCATACATAGCACTTCCACCCTATGAATCTAAAGTCCAGGCAAAATAAATTTCTCACCCTTTTGAAACACACCGGGCATGGGCACTTTCACACCTAAGGGGATTTCCTTGTCAGACCCTTCTATTTCTTAAGTCTGGTAAGCTGCTCATCCATCGTTCTCTGTAGTACTCGTGGCAGGAATGAAAATAAGCTGTATTTTTTTGCATAGCTGTTCACCCTCCATGTCCTAAGGTTGGCAACTGACATCAGCTTTGGAGAAGCTGGTGCTTCTCTTTTGGAGGAGAACAATCTAACCGGCTGCTGATTATACAAAGGCCAGGCATATTCTGCAAGGGTGAGTTGGGGCCACGAGGAATTAAGCTGGTTTTTATAACAAAGCACAGAAGATCCTCAAATAATGTCATTTCCTTCAACATCATTTTGTTAAAACGTTGATGAGATGCTGGAGGAACTTGACTCTTGTTTATAGCAATTTGTCTATGGTAAAATTTGTTGCGTTGCATGTTGTTTCACTTAATGCAGAGCCTATCAACAATATGAGGAATTACTGTATTAATATCTTTTTTGAGACAAGAGATTGTTATGTTACCTTTTGGTTTGTGCATTTGATTATTTCCTCTACATGGAGGGGAAGCCGGTAAAATGGGGCTGAGTGAGGAGATAGGAGAAGGAGAATATTCTGACTGTCCAGTAATTCTGTTGCAAGCCATTTATACAAAACAGAGAGCCATCTGGGGATTCCCTGTGTGGGGTATAGATGGGTTTCTTCAGTGATAATCTGTTATGTTAGCCAGTTTTAATTTTGTGTTTTCCAAATTACAGTTCCAGTACGATGTCCTCAAGTCTTGAGTTGGCTTGCTCTAAGTTCTCCCTCTTGGTCTTAAGTTAGCACTACCCAGGGGAATAAAAGGACCATTTGCAAATAATTTTTTTTTTAAAAGGACCATTTGCAAACAAAATTTTTAGAAAAGGACCAGCTGTATTCATATTTTGGAGCTACAGCAACATGAGGAGAGACTAAAGATTTGGTAGCTTTAATTGAGGCAAAACTCTGAACATTGGTTGGGAGACAGAAAATTCACGGAGTAACATAGCAGATTGTCAGAATCATCTGTTCATTCATTCAATAAGTACTTACTGAGCACCTACTGTGTATCAGGAGCTAGTCAGCTCTCTTCTTCAATTCATTGAGGTTCACATCGAATATTACATAATTCTTTCAATAGTTGTCAGACTTGGGATTTGATGCTCATCAAATCTTTTACTCATATCCCTTATTTAGCAGTTCAAAAATTTTATTATTCTCATTAAGCTACCTATTCCTTTGACTTTTGCCTGTATTTCACCAAAATATGGTTATGTGCCACATAATGCCTTTTAAGTAAATGATGGACCAAATATATGTGAGTGATACACCCCATAGTTCAGGCATGTATAGTTGGCTATACTATCTAGGTTTGCGTAAGCGCACTCCATGATGTTCATGTGACAAAACTGCTTAACAGTACATTTCTTAGAATGCATCCCCATTGTTAAGTGGAGGATGTCTATGTAGAGAAGAAATTCTGCTGATTCCTGTCCTCTGCTCCAGTGTTTTGCTGTTTTTTATCCCCTGTCTTTATTTTTTCCTTCTCAAGGAAAACGTGGCTTAGGCCTTTGAGTTAATAAGAAGGAACAAACAGCTCAACAAAGAGCAGAGGTGATGTGTGTCATTTCTGAATTAAGCTATTAATTGCTGGTACAAGACTCTCCAGTGTCCTTTTCTCTCTGCCAAAATGTTCCAGATAATGGTTACTCTATCAGCCAGGCTTCTTGGCTCTTAAGGACAAATGACATGCAGATCATTGCCTTTCATTGATATGACTAGGTGAATTTTAAAAGACTACTCTGTTTGGTTCACCCTGGCTGGTTTGGCTCAGTGGATTGAGCGTCGGCCTGCGAGCTAAGTGTCGCTGGTTCGATCTTCCAGTCAGGGCACATCAGAGAAGGAAAACTCTGATTCCAAAAAACCTCCTCTGCCTTGCGGCATACCTCTTTAGGGGAAAGGCTAAGGGAGTAAACCCCGACAGAAAATCCGGAGCCGGAGTCCCTAAGGCGGTTTGACGTTGTAGTCAACACCGGCAACTCCTGCGGCGCACCTGAAGCCAAGCTGTATTGACTCCGTCTTTCCCTTGGATCCTTCAGCTGCGAAGAGAGGGGGGGTCTGCTGCATGGGCAACAGCAGACCCTCCATATCACCCTGCCCAGGCTCTGTAGCTTCAGCTTCACTGGAGAGGACACTCCAGCGTCATCGCAAGATGTCGATTCAACACAGGAGGAGACAGATACCGTGTCACTCCCGAGTCGGACTGCACAGCCATTCTTGGCAGTGCAGATAGACTCTTAAGAAGCTACACCATCGTCTCTCGAGACGGACGGCTGCCGACGACTCTGTTTGGTGTACATAAAGTAATGTGAATGGTTTTCTAGGGTTGGGAGCAGCGATTCACTACTGAGTGGTTTGGCTGCTGGCAACATCACAGAGCCCCCTTTCTGTAAGCGCCCATCCAGCTAGTTATAATGCTCCAAGTTCAGAAATAATTCTTTATTATCAATGTAATTTAATTGGTTGCTGCTTTCAATTTTTATTCTAGTTTTATTCTAGTTTTTAATGATCAATTATTATTAGCTTTTTTTCTTCACTTCAGTTTAATTGGTTGTGGCTTATTTAACCATGGAGTTTATAGGATGCATTTTTATTTCAACAATATTTTTGGCCCATAATTTCCAACAATATTTTTGGCCTTTAATTTTTTAATTACTTGATTTTTAAGGCATAGTGGTATTACGGCTAAAATGTAAATAATATGTATATATTTCTTAAAGAAAGTGTACACATACCACTTGAAAATTTGCTTGTATAGTTACACTCACTGGTGACATGCTGCCTATAAATTTGTACAACTTAAAACATGTGTAATAAATAAAATAAGATAACCAGGATATTTTAAACTTATAATGCATTTAAAATACACAACTTTATTTAATGTTCACAATGATTCTGAAAGGCAAGTGTTCCCATTTTTCAGAAATGTCTAGAGAGGCAGAGAATAATATTTTTACATGTAATATTTTTCTCTATGAAATAATCAGTGAACAACTAAGTTATGCTCTTAGTAATGCATATTTATTTAAAACTTTTAAATGTTGACTCTCCATAACTGTTTTTTATTGCTAAGTTTTGGATAGTGGGAAGGATTGGTAATACAGGTCATGGGATCTTCAGCCCTGAGATGGGGGCTGGAATAAAAACATTTAAGGGTCATTGACAGAAGGCCTCATTAGTGGCCTGGCACAGGATTCAGTCTTTGGTGTAATCTTGTTCAAAACATCATCAGGCTTTAAGAGTGTGAAGGGGTGCAAACAGAGAGGATTAAATTTATTTTATGTGCCCCTAGAGGAAGGTTGTAATCTCAAGTGACACCTGTGGCTGGTAGGCAGGGAGTGTACATGTTTAGATAGTGGAGTATAAGAAAGTATGGATTTTTAGAGATTATGAAGAGTGACCCATTCAAAAACCATAAAACAAAACAAAACAAAACAAAACAAAACAAACAAAAACAAATGTCTCAAAATACAGCAAAACTGGACTGCCCGCAGAATTCAGTGCATAGACCCTCAGTTGGCACTCTCTGTACTAAAGGGCAGATACTCCCTCCACAGAGGAAGAGCACATTCTGGAAATGTTGGCTTTGGCTCAACACTAAGACTCCCTAGATACTGCATAAAGTTGGAAAGGGGATGCATGTAATCTTGCTAGAGAGAGATGCCAAGATCTATGACTTAGGTTTAGAACTCGTAGGACTCTAGAAACTATTTGTTTCATTCTTCCTTAAAAGGATAAATATCAGTAAATTAACAGCTTTTTTGCTCAATAATTTCTGTTGTCTTTGCCCCATCTCCTTTAGGGTGTGTTAACCTGGAGTATTTGATGTTTCTGGTGAGGTAGGACATATCTTGGTATACTTACTTGGAATTTGGGGAAAATAATCGCTTGACTGTATTTTTTTTCCTAATTTTTATTTCTCTTGGATTATTAGGAGCAATTCTGCAATTCCATCAGCAAATTATTGGAAATGAAATATATCTTGGATTGAAGACTTCCATTTAAAGCAGTTACAGATAGTTTTTATTTACCATAAGTACCTCAACACTTACAGTTTGTAGATAATTTTTCTTGGAGGGAAAAAGTAAGCAAAATTGGAGATGAGTTATTCTGCCTTTTCCCTGTCGTCTTCTCCTATCACCTATCCCAAACAATGGTTCCATCCATTTATTTTTATTTCTTGCTTTCATAAACATTAACAATATTTCTGTGGTCTTTGGCATATTCCCCAAGCCCCAGCTTGTTCTGGATTTAGCCAAGCGAATGCTAAGCTTTCTGGTTTGTGCCAATTCTTTGTAATTTGATGACTTATACATTTTGATCAAGGTCTTTTAGAATCCAGCTTCATCAGAGAAATCCCTTTGTAGCCACACCTGCTTCTTTATTGTCTTCCTGTCCTGCTTCCCCCTTTGACCATATTTAACTTTACTGTCAGAAATTTGATTATTGCTCCCCATTTATAGAGCCTAATGTCCATGTGAACAGCTCTATCATTTCCTTTCCCCAACCCTGGCCCAAACATTGACATTTTATCACTTAAAATAAAAGATGTGTTGAAATCTGCTCTCCAAAAATCAAAGATACATTTATAATTATGTTCTTTTTATTATACGTGTTTTATTACATATGTTCTTTTTATTTAGCTAGCTCTTTTTACTATAATTCAAACTTATTGTCAACATAGCCATTTTCTTTCAGCATTTGACACTCCATATTATTGACAAGTTCTCCAAAATGAGGTTCACAATCAGTGGGAGGCAGCTCAGAATGGTGGAAACAGCATGGCTCTGCCTCTAATGAACTGTGTGACCTCTCTAAGCCTCCGTGATGGTTCTGATTTGTAAAATGCAGACAGCATCTACCTTGTGGGATTTTTGTGACAATTACATGAGAAATGCTTTTAGTAGAGTGCCTGTTATGATCTAGGAGTTCTATAAAGGCAGCCAATAACTTCTTTTATGACATAAATTGTTCAGCAGAGTAAATTAGTTTACCAGATGCTTCACTTTTAGCGGGAGGAAAAGAAATGTCTAGTATCTGATGATGAGGAGGAGGATGGTGATTATGAGTCCAGCTACCATTTATTGGAGCATTCATTCTGTGCCACTATTTATCCCTAATAGCAGCCCTGTAAAACAAGCACTGTTGTTATTCCCAATGGTTTAGCAACGTGTTCATAGTGGCAGAGTCCAGATTCAAACCATTAAGTATCTGACTTGGAAGTTCATGCTCTGTGGATGTTTGATAAACCCCAACACTTGTCCATGCCAGGTCAGCCACAACTCTCTGAAAAAGTCTTTGCAAGCCTGTCCACATGATCCATCTGGAAGATCTGTGTTATACCCACAGTGACACAACTGCCATACCTCCCTCCATTAGCCCAACCCAGGTGTTTTCTGTTGTTGCTGCTGTCTCAGCTCTCTCTGCCCGCTGCACATGTACAGAGCTCAATGCCTATGTAGTTTCAACATATTCCATTTCCCTATAATATTGTTATTTTCAATGTGGTTACCATTGTGGTATGTTGAACTTTCCTCTCATGCTTTGCACTTCTCTCAATGACATCTTGGTTCAATTCCACACGTTTGTAGTCCCCTTTAGTGATTAATACAGTTTCAGTTTAGTAATGAAGACTCAGTCGTGCTGATTTCTAAGTTTCAGCCTTTGATTTGACTCAAAGCTCTTTTCTCTCAGGACAGGAAAAAGCATGAATCTAGAGCTGAGTGAATGGGGAGGGGTGTTGTTTTATCTTTGCTTTCCCTTCCCTTTTCTCTGAACTGAGGCCTTTGGAGTTGGGATAGGAAGGAAGAAGAGGAAAGCAGACTATGATTTTGTCTATTTGTGGTGAGGTTCCTCTTCCTCACCTATGGGTCATCACCACAACACAGAGAATAGTAACCGATCGCGATGGTTGATTTTATGTGTCAGCTTGGCTAGACTCTGGTGATGAGTTATTTGATCAGATACTAGTTTAAATGCTACTGTAAAGGTGCAATTAACATTTACAGTTTGGTGACTTTAAGTAAAGCATATTGCCCTACATAATGTGGGTTGGCCTTATCTAATCAGTTGAAGGTCTTAAGAGAAAAGACTAAGATCTCCAAAGAAAAAATGATGCCTTCAGTCTGCACCGTAAATATTCTGTCCGAGTTTCAAGCCTTAGGCTCAAGACTAATATCAACTGCTACCTGAATCACCAGTGTGCTGACTTGCCCTAGGGATTCAGAACTTGACAGCTCCAACAATTGCATGAGCTAATTCTTTAAAATCAATCTCATCTCCTCTCTCTGTCTGGAGAGATAGAATTTCTAATATTTTAGATTAGCTCTCTGGAGATAAATAGCACTAGAGTTAGAGCAAGAGCAAGAGCAAGAAAGAGAGATTTCATATTCTGTTTGTTCTGTTTCTCTGGAGAATCCTAATACAGTAAGAATATCTCAGATCAGGTATATTAAATGGGAGTTTTTAAAAATGAGGGGAAGCCCTGGCTGCTGTGGCTCAGTGGATTGAGCGTCAGCCTGCAAACCAGGTGTTGCTGGTTTGATTCCCAGTCAGGGCACATGATTAAGTTGCACATCAGGTCCCCAGTTGGGGGCACGAATGAGAGGCAACCACACAGTGATGTTTCTCTCCCTGTCTAAAGATAAATAAATAAATAAACAAACAAACAAAAATAAATAAATAAATAATTTAAAAAGTTAGAAAAATAAAAATGTGGGGAGGTTTAGGATGCTCCATCAGGATACGCAAAAAGATATCAGAACTTCTATCTATAGTTTCTTTTAATCCAAAGATATAAAGAAGTTTTGCTTCACTAATGTTTAACATGCACATTGACATCAGCACCTTATCTGGAGTCACACAACAGATTGCCACATTTCACAAACAAACACTGAAAGTTCATAAGGAAGAAGGGTCATTTCATAAAACAAAGGGTTTGCTAGCCCCAACATGGGGACATGGAGAGGCCAAAGGAACAAAGGACTTGATCTCAGCTTCAAGGGCATATTGATAAGACTTTATTGCTTTGGGGCTCTTTGCAATTACCTATGTATACATTTATAAGTAAATGTATTTATGGATAATATCATTTAAATTTAGATAAACTAACCCTAATACAATGGAAAAATGGTTTCAGATGACCTTTGCAAAGACTACATTTGTTTGAAGTAAGTGATAATAATACAAGCGTACATGAAAAAAAGAAAACAAAAAACAGCAGGTGTTTTTCATGCCCTAAGTATAAGAACTTCTTCATCATTATTCCAAGGTAAAGATGGAAAATCTGAGACATTCCAATCAGATATGACAAAAAGGCTACCAAAAGGTTTTCCCATTCCTAAAAAGACAATTAGAAATATGGATTTTTAGTCACATTTTAGCTTAAGTTTATTTTATGAAGTAGTGGCTTTCTAAACATTCTAAGATAAATAGTTGAAACAGATATAAATATCTCCTGATTCAATTCTGTTGCCTACTTCCTTTATTCCCTGATACTATATAAATGGAGGGAGGGAAGGATTCTGAGATCATTTCAAAGGTTTAATCCTGGGTGAATAGATGACATGTGATACGGAAAGTTGAGAACTAAAGGATAGATGATCTTTTTTTTGGATAAGTTAAGTCTAAGTTAAATCTAAAAAAAAACTGGTTATTACACACACACACACACACACACATTCACGATATTACATAGTATAAAGATAGATACTTAAGGAGTTCCACTTTGAAGAACTTGAAAAATTTATAAATTCAAATTTCTATGAACAGAAGTGTGTTACCACAGTATGCTGCAGCAATGTACTGTATCTGTCTTTTAAAAGTATAGATCTTAACCACTGAGTATATTTATACATAATAATACATTTTGAGGAGAAATGTCAGGTCCAAGGTGGTGTGCCTAAAACATTGCAAATACCATGCCATTTTAATTGTACATTTTTCAACTGAAACATATCATTTTTTTCCATATGTTTTTCTGTTGCTTGTTTATGAATTTTCTATATCTGATATTTATAAAGTGCTTTCTATACACTATAGGCACTTGGTTAGGTGAAAATATAAAATGGTAATGTCATTGTCAGCTCAGCATGGAGAAAAACCAGAGGACAACCTGTCTCAGCTAAGCTGGGTGTATTTCATGGACCTGAAAAACCTCAACCTACTATTCAGCAACCTCGGAAGCCCAGATCAAGCCCTTTGTTCCTTCTGACTCTCCATGCTCCTCTCCTCTCCCCTGCCAAGAGTTCTCTCCTTCCTGCACATGTGTCTACTGATTGCTGAAGTGCTGGACAGCAAGCAAAAGGAAATGAGTTTTAACTCAATCTTGAGGTGAACGTTTTTGGCTTCACGAAAGTTAATGAGTTTATCTTACTCATTGAGCTTGGTCAAAATATGCAAATGTCGTGCAGCAGCAATGAGGGCCTAGCGTCCCATGCAGTGTGTATGTACAGCATACATACATCCTGAAAGCACTGATTGTGCAGAGCTAGTTCTCTGAAAGAAGAAAAAGATTCCAAATCACACAGAAGTATGAGGCAAAATATCTGATTACAGAGTTGAAAACTGCTTTGTGTATGTAATTTTTGAAGAGAAAAAATTACAAGCCAGCAGCAATGAAGTGCTTAGTGCAAGATTTCAGTTTCCAACCTTGCAGCTATTGCACTTCAATCAGAGCAGCAGGAGGATTCTGCTGATCCTAAGCTAACAAATGGCAAGAAGGAAATGGCTTTCTTTCTTCTTTTAGCAGGTGGTTATTGTTTTAAAAATGAAGAGCCTCAAATCTGGCTGAAATCCAAGGCTTGTCACATAATCCTGATCTAGAGATATGCAGTGAGAATTCCCAAATATTTGATTAGAGCATATGTAAATCGTCCTGTGTTCTTGGCATGGGGTGAATCCGGAATGACAATGTGGATTATGATGTTCTTCTACAATTAAAGGTTATTATTACTGTATTTTTCCTTAAAGGACGAAAACTTTTTTATTCAGGAGGTCTCATGCTCTGGGTATGGAGGGTAATTTCTGATGATATTCAATGAATAAATGAACAATGAATGTAACAGTTCACGACATTCTAAAAAATATAACAGATTTCTTGAATAGTTAATAGTATGACTAACACTGAAATATGTAGTCACTCAAAGAACTCTCAACAATTTTCCTTATTGACCCCAATCTCTGAGGCTGTAGTAAGTGACCCTGAGCACCAAATCAGAAAATTAGATTTCAGAGCCTTAGCAATGTATTAGAATCACTTAGAAGCAGTGTGGCAGTCAAAATATGAGATGCATTTCCTTATTATATAGTTAATTGACAAGAAACTTCAGCATTTTATCTACTAAGTGTGTAGAGCGGCATCTAGAAAAGTAAAAAGTGCTGTAATAAATGCTTAAATTCAAGACTTTGCAGAAAAACAACTCCATACTCTCATTAATGTATCTGGTTTGATCCCATGGATCTGGCTATAGAGAATGAGTACCCTACCCCCAATCCAAATATATTTAAAATGATGCAAAACGATTTTTGTCTTATAGTGATACAGGTGCACAAGATGCTGGAGTTTACCAAGAAAACATGTTGCTGTGATTTAATACAAAGAAAAAATGGTATTATATATACTTAATATAATTTATTATCTATAGAGAATTATTGTTTATCTATAGAGAAAATCCTGGGAGTATGGGCATTTCATGGATATCTTGTGCATGATTTGAATAACCAGAAACATGTTTATCTCCCAAACTTGCCAGTTTTCAAAAAAAAAAAAAAAATACAGGTGAAAATTTTTTGAATTAGCTCCAGAAGGAATTAAATTGTTGCATTAAAAGTGTTTCTTACTTATAAGAATGAAAAAGGGATGGGATAGAAACAGAGCGCAGGCAAGAACCAGTCTTGCCTGGAGGTGGAAATGTATGCAATGCCTCAGAACAGACAATAGAAAACTAATGAGGTAAGAAGTCTGGCATGATTGTGATTTGATTTTCACAGATTAAACTAATGTCAATGAGGAGAAAAGAAGAGTGAATGAGCCTAAATGGCTTTGAGACACCTGCAAATAATTGTATTCCCAGCGAAATAGTGTTTAGGCATTGTTTTATATGACTATTTACAACAGAAGGAATGGCACAGGGATTTACTGTACTCTTTTCTCATAACCCCTCTCTTCTCCAAATGTGCATCCCCCCACAGAGCCCCTTTGGCAAGGATGTCCCAGGAAAGACTTGCTTGCTAATTCCTCTGCCTGTTTTATAAGTGGTATAATTCTATTGATAAGAAAATGAAATAATTGAAGCTGGAAGATGCACCTCAATCTTTAAAAAGAAATGTGATCTCTAGTAACTAACCTTTCACAGCAGATTTGTGCAGTATATGAGTTGCAATTTTTGGCAGAAATCTGAAGGCTATTTTTGATTCACTTATTTTATTCTCTCTTCTTTGGGCCTTTGATCTGATATTTCTGAGCACATATTTTACTCGGAATTCAGTTCAAGGGACCTCTTGTAACCAACTGAAATCTTTGACTGACAGCTCCATATAATGGGACATAGTGTCATTCCTATGGGCCACACCTATAAAACAGGTTAGAAACCATTCTCTGAAGGCTAGAGGGGAAGGAAGAGATGTAAAATCTATATAACTATGCGTAAGACTTGAAATCTTTTGCTACCATTTAGAAAGACACGGTGATAACTTAGACAATTACACTATTTAGACTCGCTGACAATCATGGATGTGCTAAATGTGAAAACTTTATTTCAAAGTTTAACCATGTTCAATTAAGTGTCTGTTTGATGAGCTTAAGAGGACTTCACCTTGCCAGAAAGCAGTTTGAGTCCACGGAAACAGAATTTGATTTTAAAGGAAGAATCACAATGGAAGCAGGGGAACAAACTCATGTTGATTTTCTCATAATTCTTTTTTTTCCCTTTTTTTAATGTCAGGCTTATTGATCTACAGTTTACATATAGTAAAATTCCTGCTTTTGAGTATGAGCTTTGACAAGCTCATGTGATCCTGTAACTGCTCCAATCAAGATATATCACAGTTCCCTCACCTGCAAAAGTTTCCTCCTGCCGCTTTGTAGTTTATCCCCTCTCTCCCACTCCAGTCCCTGGCAACTGCTATTCTGTTTTCTATTATGTAGTTCTATAGTTTTGCATTTTCTGGCATGTCTCATCAATGGAATCACCCAATACGTAGCCTCAGGAGTTCAGCTTCTTTCACTTAGTTATAAATGTACTTCAGGTTTATCTATGTTGTGCAGCAGTTCTCAACCTGTGGGTCGCGACCCTTTTGGGGGTCGAACGACCCTTTCACAGGGGTTGCCTAAGACCATTGGAAAACACATATAATTACATATTGTTTTCGTGATTAATCACTATGCTTTAATTATGTTCAATGTATAACAATGAAAATACATCCTGTGTATCAGATATTTACATTACGATTCATAACAGTAGCAAAATTACAGTTATGAAGTAGCAACAAAAATAATTTTATGGTTGGAGGCCATTGCAGCATGAGGAGCTGTATTAAAGGGTGGCAGCATTAGGAAGCTTGAGGACCACTGATGTTGTGTGTATCAGTAGTTTATTTCCTTTTATTGATAAATAGTATTCCATATGGTTGAACTTATGAAATAGTAAACAAATTGGTGGCTATTCCTTTCCTTTGGTAATGAGGAGTCAAGGGCAGACAGAGCCCCTTTCTGATAGCAATGGGTCCTTCTTTGAAAATTATCCAGTGAAAAACCCCTGACTACGCCTTTCAGCCTAGGAAAACCCATACCAAAGAAAGAGACCAAAGAAGCATAGTGGTTGTATATATATACTGTGTTCGCATACTATTTGGGGGACAATTCTGATGAGAGAAGAGTGGCTAAAACTGAAGTAGATGCCAGACTAAAGTCCCAGTGGTACCAGGGATTTTTTTTTTAAAAATCTATCTGTAGATCAACGACTCAACATTTATGTTTTTGTTTTTTTGAAAAAACAAGAAAAGAAAGAAAGAACCTTACAGAAATCATTGAAAGAAAGTCTGAAAGGATGATCACATAAGTCAATGATTAAGATACTATTTTAAAAAACAATGGTGCATATTTTTCTAGCACTTTCTAATATTTAAAGCATTACCACACATGCTATCTTATTTGATTCCCACAGTGACCTTTGTGGCCCCAGGAAGATGTTACCCATACTATACAGAGGAAGAAGCTGAGTCCAAGGATACAGTGTTCTTCAGGGTCAAATAGTGGGTAATTGTCAACACAGGCTTAAAAGCCTGGGATTTCTGATTGCCCACCTAGAGGGAACCAACAGTACCAAATTCTGACGAACACATTTAAGCAGGAGTTACTATTGTCAGAGGTAATACGTAGGAAGGTTGTAGCTAAACTCATATGAAAATTCAGCTGCAAATATCTTGTTAATTCATGAAAGATTAGAATTTCTTTAAAAAGTACAATTTCACCATGTTATTAGGTTAAGTACTTTTAAAACAAACAAGCAAACAATGATGTATTATAAATTAGACCATTTTGGAACTTGTGCAATTTAAATGGTTGAGTTATTTTATGTTAGGGAAGTGACTGTGTGATATTCATTAGCTAATTTTCATGGTGTTTTGGGTTTTTTAAAAAAACACTTTGGGCCAAATTACACTCTCAGAGATGCCCATAGAATTTTAATTAACTTCATAGGTCTAATTTCACTTCATTATATAGTGTCTTCCTTTTGATTCAGGGAGGTGTTAAAATTGTAATTCCCCCTTTGTAAGGGAAGAAAATCAGTCTTCAAGGCTGAGTTCTACACCCACAGGCTCACAATGAATTGCGGAAGAGTTTGTCATTCGTGTGGGTTTTATGAAAGTGAAGTTTCTGAACTAATAATTTGGCTAATGGTGATAAAAGTGGTGACATCCACATTTGACCCACTGAGTGTCTGAGTGATGCTATCTTCCCTTTCCTGTACCCCCTCTTCTCGCCCATTATTTGTTTGTCTTGTGGAGGTGTAAGAATCGTGGAGGAAACAAAGGTCTGAGGATATTAAATGAACTTATTAAAGTATAAACTAGAAAATATTATAAAACCAAACATTTTATTGTTTATATTTATATGGATGTGTGTCTCACCAAAGCTTTGCTGCGACCCCAGCATTGTCATTATCCTCCTCAGAGGTAAGTATTAGTGTTTATAAGTCAATGGATTCATTTAAATTTAGTTTAGTTTTTCATATGCATATAATTTTTACTCAGAGGAACTTGATGACAATAGTAACACTCCATTAAAAAAAAAACCTATTCTGTGTTGTTTTGATATCTGAGAGTTTCAAGGTTTGAGTATAAATGTGTAACATCTCACAAACTGCATTTAGGTTTAGAAACTCCCAGGGAAATAAGTCACCTTTAGCATCTTAGAGCTATTATCACTTGTCTTGTGGATCTGTAGTTTAAGAAAAAAATTTGCAGAAGCTAGGGAGAACTGGATGCTTAACACAGGCAGCTGTTAATTACAAAATGGCAGTCATATGTGTTTTGCTAAAAATCTTGACATGGCTTTCAAAGAATTTTCAGTAAGACATTAAACCCCTTTCATCTCTGCATCTGATTTCTAAATTTGCTACCTTCGTTCCTCTAAAGAATGCCTATTCTTCCTTCAGAGCCCCGTCAAGAGTCATAAAACCAATAAAATATCTTTTTTGGAGGAAGCCAAAATGTATTTGAAGGAATTGGGTTGATGTAAAAGATAGAATGCAATGCTGATGTTATAGCAAATTAGTTCTGTTAAATATGACTAGGGCTAGTGTTCTGTATATTGTTCTGCAATAAAATATATGGTCATGTGTATGCATGCTTACAACTACACTGCACTTACATACAAAGCTACTTGCACATATTAGTAGGTGTTTAATCACAGTAACGCTGCAACAAAAATAAAAGATTGGCTAAGAACAATAGATTTTTCTGTAGAAGCTGTAGACACCAGTACAGCAGAAGATATATTTCTCATATTCATGCCTGTCTTTTATTTTGTTTACACAACAAAGTTATTATGCTAATTACATGGTAATATGCTGCCCCTGAGGACTTTCTGTGTTGATAGCATCTACTTCAGATGCAGATTTGGAGCCAATATGTGATTATTACTATTTCAAAATGATATGACAGTTTTGCCTTCTAAGGGAGTAGTGCTGGGTGTGGGGTTTAACAATGAATAGGAGGAAAAATCCAGAAAAGTTTAGGAATTCTTTTTCATGTTGTTTTAAAAAAATGTGGGGATGCACAACATTTTGGACTAAAAAATTAAGTCTAAGATTGTGTATGTGTGTGTGAGAGAGAGAGAGAGAGAGAGAGAGAGAGAGAGAGAGAGAGAGACTAGGTGGGAATTCACACTAATATGCATGCTACCTCGCTAGGGGGAGCTCTTGGCTGGCTGTTCAGATACTGGGCCATTGTCTGTAAAAGACAATTTTTCTTTGTTTGAAAATTTACAAATCATCAATGAAAATGCCACATATATGGCTAAGTCACTGGCTTCCAGTTTTGCCTTCAGGTGAGGATAGTGGTGGTGATGTGTTTGTCCCCTCTTTCTCTTGCACAGCAATTATTTTTGTATGCTCCCATCAATTAACAGATTTCAGAGCTACTGTAAAAATTTCTTTTCACCCAGAAATAGAGCTTTTCTGCAGCCCATTTCTTCTGAAAGTCTCTCCACTAAAGCTTGGCAGTAACAATAAAAATGTATACATTTACAAAGGCCTTTTTTTCACTCTGAACTCTGATCAATTAATTAGATGATCGTAGAAATGTGATTGCCACGAATGACATCAAAATGCTGGTTTAAAAATTGGGAACTTTGAGATTACAAATGCACCTGATTAAAAGAGTCATTATGGTGGTAAAATGATCAGCTGAAGAATCAGAAAAATTATTTGAAAATCTTTATAACGAATCACTTTTGGAAGGAAAAGAGAATATGCCAACCCTAAGGTAACAGTGACACTGGCTTGGACAATTTTAGGATAATTTTATTGTCCTTATTCTCCAAATGTTCTCATCCTACCCCTCACCAGTTCTTTTTTTTTTTTTTTTCTTTTTAAATTGGAGGGAAAAAAAAATAAAGCAAAGTACTTCTTTCCCTACCATGTTCCTTTCCTTTTTTCTCCACTCTAATGACATTTGGCAGGCTCGGCTGTGTAATGCTTGACTGGTTTTATTGTTGTCTGTTCCCAGTGGGGAATAGTTGACACTGCTCTCTGTTTTCAATTGATATCCATTTTCAACAATATTGCTTTCTATTAGATTCCTGCACAGTTTGTGCCAAGCAAACTGAATATTTACTGGGCTGACCGTAAAGCTTTCAAGTCAACAAACACAAGCATAAGCAAAATACGCATTTTTAAGACCAAATGTTTTCAAATGCTCCTTTCAAAATTATTATTTTTAAATGCACTGTGAACTGCAGATTAAAGGATGTTATAGTGCCACCTTTGTTCGCTCATTTTATTTATTTACTTTCACACATTAAACATTGAAAGAATAGTTGTTGGATACACTACCTAGGCAAGGTTAGAAGCAATTTATTTTCCATATTTATCAATCCTTCTAAGCAATAACGCATGTTTGTTCATTGCGTCTTAATGTAAATGTAGTTAATAGTATCATACCGAGCAGAAGAAGTACGTCTGACAAACAGGAAGACAGACAACCATTTCAAGGTTTTTTCCATGGTCTGGGCTCTGCATTATAATTAAGGGGTAAAAGATTGAATTTTCCCATAAAGAAATCCAAATAGCAATGAATGACATGAATTTTTCTAACATCTTTCCTTCAATTTGCTAAACAAAGTTTTCAGAATCTTAATCATACACCTTACATACATCATAGTGAATCTGGCTGCAGCTGGCATGTAAACAAGAAGGATGTTTGATTTTTGGAGATAATCAAGTTAAAAGAATTAAAAAATAGAAAAAGATTGGTTTTATGATGAGCACCTCAGGGGCTATTGCAATATAGTCAAACAAACCATAATAGATAGAATGTGTCTGCATAAAATTTATTGGTTAGGTTGAGGTAACTATTGGCAATTCAAACAAAGAAGCCTGAGCAGTGAAGTGGGAGTTGACTTATATTAAGGGTGATGTTAAAATATGTTACTGCCAAAATATACATTTTAAAATGACGTTTATATCACCATACCTCCATGTTACGGAAGATAAAACCATTTTACAAGACTCTAACAAGTCACAGGAAAAGGATAGTGAGCCAAATTTTTCATTTAAAGATTTCTCTCTCTCTTACTTCTTTCTTTTCTCTTTCATTTCTTCCATAAACATTTATTGAATATCTACATCAGCAGTCTCTTTTTTTCTTTAGGCAGACTAATTTCTGTTACCGTTTCTTGTGTCCACACTACCTGCCAGCTACTTCCTGCCAAGCACTTTGCATGCGTGTTGTTTACCCATCATGGCAACCCCCACATTCTGAACTCTTTATTTTACTACTTCTTAAAGAATGTGTGTATTGCAGTTGAAACAAACCAGAGTTTTGAATGATCATCTGCCATTTGAAGCATCTTACTTAAAAAATGTGGTCAAGTGGAGATTGTGCAGGCCTGGGAAACAGTGGCCTGGGTCTGATGTGCCTAGTGGTTCTGGGAAAATCTCTTCCTCAGCTTCACTTTTCACCATCTGTGTTTCAGTTTTTCTATTTGTATACCCGGCATAATTAAAACTGCTCACTGGGCGTTTTGCAGGCATGTTGGGAGGATTAGCAAGTGGCTGTGGACTTTCCTTAGCTCTTTAAAAAGAGAGGTGCTACAAAGAATTCAAGACAGGAGCCTTCATGCAAGACATTGGATCCATTTACATTTAAACTTTCATTGTCTTGAAGCATTTTTTGGATCAAACACAGAGCACAACTAATCAGTAGGTTCTCAATCAAAAATATGATTTTTATGGATCCTAAGGAATGCCTGGAAAACTGTGAGCAGTATGGAAGTAACACAAGAGGCTGATGTGAAGCTGAGTGTTCTGGATGGGTGTTCAGCACATTCAGGTCTCAGTCCAGTGCTGTCACTAACCAGCTATGTCAAACTTGGCAAGAGGTTTTTCTCTCTCACTTGCAAGAATAATGTCCTACCCAACTGCCTCCCAGGGTTGTAGAGGGAATAATACTAATGAATGTATGAAAATATTTAGCATGGTATAAAAAGTAATTTATGTAATATGTGCTACTGGCGAATTTTGAAAGCGGGATGAGGTAATCCTCAACTAATTGCAGCTAATTGCAGTTACACCAAAACAATGCAATACAGATTATTTAGAGTCAAGAACTCCATTCTCCCTGCTATTCCTCATCCAGCTTTTTTAAAAATTAAATTTTGATTGTCTTCCTGGTTGAATATTGAGGCAGCAACAAGATGGCTATTTTTCCCTATGTTTTGTTCCTGAAAATTACCCTCAGATGGAAGACATAGTTTACTCTTAATGGAAAATGTGCATGACTAGTGACCCAAGAGTGGTTTTTCTCACAAACCTTGTCCAGGAATCTCCAGATAAAATATACATTGTGCTTACTACACAAGTGATTTTCTTAGTATTCCTTTCACCACATTAACATTCTCACAGCTATGACTATATTTCCCAAGTGGTTTCAGAATTCAATTAGGCTTTACTTGATTCCTCCCCTTTTCAAATGTGAATAATTGTTTATCAAAGCAATAAGCTACAAATGATAAAAGAGAGATTGATTTCATTGAGATTGATTACTTTGGAGAATATGTCATTTAAATTGGATTAGTAAAATGAAACTTCCATTTCCTTTCCATGAGGCGAGGGCCATCCTCAGGAAGTAGACCTAAAGCAAGGTCACCTGGGAAGGTTGGTGGCCCAAGGTATCTGAGATCATCTTGGTAATGGATATTGTAGGCGTAGGTGCAGGGGTAGTTTATTGTAAAGATAGAAGAAAAGCATTAGGCAAGGAAATAAATGATGGAAGAAATCAGTGTGTTCTGGAGTATACTGCAATGTTATAGGGTGCTCTGTAGCCCAGAGAGGATGGAACGTAGTGGTAGAAGTAGCAAGAGATGAAGGTAGTGGCTGAGGAGATGGCACTGTGGGGGCTCTGAGTGGTGGTCTGCACTGTGGTTGTGGCAGGGGTTAGAACAAAATCAGGAGGGTGAGGAGCTGGTGCTAGAGAAAGAAACACGAAGCTAGCCTGAAGCAGTCACTCACTTGTCTGTCATGCTAGCTAAGGTGGATAACTTAATTGTCAAAAGTTCAGGCTCTATCTCCAAAACCAGAGTTAAAAGAAAAGGGTGACCTTCAACAAAGTTTGAAGTAACAAGTTACATAGAAGTATTTGTACAAGCATTTTGTCCAAATCATGAAACAGTGTGCTAACATACAGTTCTCTAAGATTGAATGTGAAGTTGGTACAACTATAGAAATAGGAGAGGCAGCCTGGAAGGGTCTTCTTAGGTTTGCAGTCATGACACACCTCCTGCATCCTTAGTCACTGGGCTCATCTGTGGGCAGTGTGCCCATACCAGCATTCCCTTGGTGCGGAGCCCCAGTCTATTAAGGAGAGAGGGACTGTGAGCACCTAATTCATACAAAGATCTGCTTAAAATAGAGCTTTTGAGATCTAAACTGAGAATGTTAGCCTCAGGAAAGCAACCAGGCAGAGTACACCAGGCAGAGTGACTTGAGGTGAAGGAAGCAGACTGTAAAATGCTTTCACAAAGGAAGAAAATATTATCAGCCCAGAGACAGATTCTATAAAGGCATAGTTCAGTTTCTGTGGTTGGCTGGATTTCATAAAATAAAGAAAATCAAACCAGAGGCCTGTTTGTGGAGTTGAGGCATGGCTGTATTTTTAGTTTTCTTAACTAAATAAATCCATCAGTTGACAAAGAGGAGAGTGTAGTGGATTAGACAGAGAAGGTATGATTGAAGACTTGAAGACAGGGTCAGTTCGAGATACATTGATCACAGTCTCATTAGGTCTGAACCAGAAAGAAAAATGAATTTAAAATGTAGGAAGTGGGAGGGGCAGGATAGAAAGGGGACCAAAGGGAAATATTGGTACATTTTCCAACAGCATGATGCATAACACAAGGATGAACTCAGACACTGAGATACAATTCATTGGTTAAATTTTTGACAAATACTGAGCCAGGGTAAAATGTTTCTATCATACAATCTCTCTCTCTCCTTTGCCTTCCTTAGTAAAACACCATGAAACAATTTTTTATGGTATTGGAAAGGGATTTTACTCCTGATACGTATTTTTAATGTCTAAGACTGCAAAATGTATTCTAAGTAAAGTCAAATAAAATAAGAATTCTGGAAGAGATCCTTTATAAATAAGATTATGGGACCATTATTACTATTGGTAGTTCATTTCTCTGATTTAGTTATTAAGATGCATGTATAAGCAATAAAAGAGCCTATTGCATATTTCATTAAATTGGAATTAAAGATGATCATGAAATTTAATATCAGGAGGAAGCATCATAAGGACACAAAATTAAAATAACTTTTGTTAAAAACTTAAATTTAGTGCTGGCTTGGTGGCTCAGTTGGTCAGAGTATCCTCCTCTACACCAAAAAATGGTGGGTTCAATTCCTGGTTGCGGTATATACAGGAGGCAACCAATTGATCTCTCTCTCTCTCTCTGTATTTCTCTTCCTCTCTTTCTAAAATTCATAAACATATTCTCAGGTGAGGATAAAACAAACAACAACAACAACAACAAAAAAAAAAAAACACTTAAATTTAGTCTTTAAGATCCTGCACCAGTTGCCTCAGTTTTCTGTCCCTTGTCAAACGCCATCCCTTGTTATTTCTCATTTACTTGAAAACTTAGTTCTATTCCTCAAACTAATCTTCCTTCTCCTGCCTACTGAATATTTTCTTTGCTCACACTGTTTCCCATGCCTGCCTTCTCATTTCTCTTTTATTCCATTCCCATTACTTCTTTCAAGAGTTGGTGGAAAGCTTCCTTAGGCAGCTTTCCTTGAGTAATGTGTTCTGGGGTTCCAGGGAGCCCGATCATTAAACACTTCTCCTGCTGAGTTTTGAACCCATTGAGAAATATACAGAAATAGGACAGATGAAGCCCAAAATACAGTCTTTATTCTGATAAGGCTGGAGAATGTGGCAAGTGGATCTCATAATCTGTAATTGGAAGAACATACCCACTTTGTCACAGGCAGAGCTGACCCACTGCAGATATTGCCTCGTCAGAGCTGCAGGATGTGTATTCTCGGCGGGCAGCCTCACTCCTAAGGGAAGGAGGAGGGAACAGAACAGTACAGTCCCACTTCCTTATCCCAGGCTCATTATTTGGTGAGTGAGACTGGGGATGGAGGGTTTCACTGGTGGAACTTTCCCTACATGGAAGAAAAAAAAAACATTAGGGGTAAGGTTAACTATTATTCTTCAATAGCAACCCCATTTAGAAGATTTTCTTCAGGAGCTTATCCTGTAATGTCATATTTTGACATACCTTGATTCTCTTGGGGTTCAGTTAGAGAAGCAGAGCTATTGTGAGTATTAAGGCATAAGAGATTATAGAAATTAGGCCTTATGTTGTGGGAGCACTGAGGGATTCAAGTCTCCAACAGAGAGCTGGACAACTGAAGAATCAGTCACCATTCATTTGGAAGCATGGGCCAGGTGGACAATCTGAGAAGGAAATCCAAGGAGTCTACTGCATCCAGCTGCCAAAGTAGGACTTCAAGGGAGAGAGCACAGAGAGACCTCTGGGAAGCTGTTGCCTCTGAACAGCTACTACCTCTGTGGTTCTGTCACTGAGCATCTGACAGCAGGCCTGGGATGGCTACAGAAAACACACCATCAGTCAGGAAAAACTGGACCCGAGGTGAGAAGAGCGAGGACAAACGGCGGCCTCCCAGCACTTCTGTCTGTCACCTCATCTAATTGGAAAAACTTTGAGAGTAATGATACTGATTTTCATTCACTTCTTCCTTTGGCCAACTCTAGCTTTGAATCATAGAGAGGGGAGGGATTCCAATAAAACTAGTTTTCAGGTTAAATAGTTAATGATCAAACAGTCCAGCACCGTCCACAACTTCATAACTTGGCATCCTTACATTCCTTTTTTAACCATGTTTAACTTCCAAATAACAAGAAATAAGTCATACTTCTTAACATAGCACAATTAAGAATACTGTAACCCATTCCCCAAAAGAGCATTCTCATCTGTCAATTTACTCCTTTTGTGGGATGTTTATTCTCCTCATAGCTCAGTCATATTCATCCTTTGATATCCTATAACTTAAATATTAATATATAATGGTAACCATTATGAACACATTTCATGTAGATAGTATAAGAATCAGACAAGTAAGAAATATTTATATATTCCTATCTGTTAAGGATGAAATACTAAGTACAACAATCTTCTTTTCTGCAACTGATCGCATGGTCACAGCTAGTATTTAAAACTTCCATCTTCTGATAACCATGTCATAATCCCTTTTCTCCAAGCAAGTACCTGTTACTTAAAGAGGTCATAGTTTTAAAAATAAATAGATAAAATAATTAAGAGTTTTTGAAAGCAGGGCATATTGGCTTCAACTATGAACTCTTCAGCCAGTGCCCATATCCATCAGTGGGTCTAATAACCAAGTGGGTGGGCCACTGAGGCTGGGGAGAGTCAGAGCAATTGCCTGGAATCATCTTGCTTCTTCCTGAACTGATTCTGCTCTGCTCCTGTTTCCTCCTTGTTTCTGACTTCTGATTTTATTTCTCTTCTGCAACCTACTCTTCCCTTTGAACTTGGTGTTCTATTAAGTTTTCCTGACTTGGACCCTTAGCAATTTGAACATATATTGGCTTAGACTCATCCTTTAGATATCTTCCTTCAGAGTTGTCTTAAAATATCTTAGGATATTCTGACCTAATTTTAGCTGCTCATGGACTTACCACATGGTCAGGTTGTCCTCCAGTGGGAGGAATTCAGACTATCAATAGTCTTTGCAGACAGAACGACAGGTAGTGGTAGTGTGAGGAGGAAATAAGATAGAACAGAGAGTGATGAGGAAGGTCCTGCTCATATCTGTGGGCTCTGACAGGGCACTGCCTTATTTACTGAGGGCTCTAGGAAAGTCACCTCGAGGGGAAATTCTTGAAGTTCCAATGGTATGTAACCAGAAGAGAATTCTTTCCTTTAAATCCACATTCTAACTCTCCTTCCCAAGGGCTATTCAAACTGAAGGAAGGAATGTCCCTTCTACATCTGTCTTGTTTATTCTGTGAGAAGACCCTCATGACATGATGCATGAGTGAGCTGATATGAAGGTGATTACCTAAGGGGAATTGACTTCATGTCAACTGCTGTGTTTCCTGGGTTTGGGAGTAGTCAGCCTAAGTCAAAGCTGGCTAATAAGACAAAGGGAAAGAAATAAGATATTCTGCTAACATTTGAAAGCCGGGAAGGTAAATTTACCTCATGAACTTATTGTGTAACATGTACAATGGTTTTTCTCTTGCTGGAGTTCAGTGAGGTGGTTGGTTCCCAGGATGTGCACACAAGGTGAGCAGCAGGTGTCTGTAGAGCTGTGCTGAGGGTTCCTGCCCCCATCACAACCAGGCAGCTTTAATTCAATCTGCTTTAAGTGTGAGTGATGCATAAAAAGACCCTGTAAAGGATTTTGCTGGCTTGGAGACTCCAGTGTGAGGCTTATATGAGAGTTCACACCATCTTTATATTTTAAGCCCAGTATGAGAGGTCATCATAAGTAACTTGCTCAGTGAATGTTGACTGACAGATGTATTCTTACTGAAAGAACAACATAGTTATTTTAAAGGCCATGTTATAACTTTTAATTTTGCAATAAGTCAGAATGTGACTTGATCCCCTTATGCTTATTTGAAGAGTCATCTCTAAAATAATAGTTACTAAAAAATGAGGGTGAGCAAAGTCAGCAAATGACAAGACTGCCTTTCTGTGTATGAGGTCTCATTAATACTTCTATATTCATCTAAAGAGAGAAGGGTGTGTGTCTTCTAATCCCCTTGTCTCCCATTATGTTTTTGCTTGATTACTGCAGGTGTGCAAAAGCCTTTTCCATGTGAAGCCACATGTCTCTGCATAGGAGCTTGGGGTTTGGTAATGCATTTATCAGAGGCATGCCAGCTCCTGAAAAACTTCCCAAGAAAATTGTAGAATACTGCATACTAATGCTTTTTACTGCTGAAATTATTTTATTGTACAATCAAAAACATACAATCATATCATAGAAACATGCTACATGACTCCAAGTACAGAAATTGGCTGTGAACTTTGCTGCTGACACTTTATTTCTTGTAACTAAACATTTACTTTTATTTCACCTATTTTATCCCATAAACAGGAAGAGAAAATAAAACATATGGAAGGAACTGTGGGATGTTGTGCTTTATTCCATGTTTTGGTATTTTTAGCTTTTTCCCAATGAACTTGGAGACCTGAAATTTGTACTTGAAGTGTATAAAGAAAATTTATTAATTAAGAACTATTGAAGAGCTGGCTATATATTTGCATTGGAATCTTCTACTTCCTTGGTTTGCAGAAATTAACAGACCAGAGTTGT
The DNA here is from genome assembly GCF_987537825.1 of Furipterus horrens. Lineage (NCBI taxonomy): Eukaryota > Metazoa > Chordata > Mammalia > Chiroptera > Furipteridae > Furipterus > Furipterus horrens. The sequence goes on from NW_028327177.1 coordinate 32,655,177, forward strand.
CTGTATTTTCTTTCCTTTTGAAACCACTTGTCCAAAGACCATGAACCTGAACTGAAGAAATGACTCATTCCTGCTGGCATGAGATAATTCAGCCTCCATGATGTCTTAATCCTGGGCCTCCCTTAATTGACTTCTAACTGTGTTGAACTGTGGCTGCTAGGATTTGCAATGTGTATTGCAATTTACAAGGTACTGGAATTGTTTCTCGTCCTTAAATTAGTCCTGAGCTATACTTAAAAAAATATTAAAAAACTAAAAAGCCTTTACCTTCCTGGCATTCTTACCATCTCAGAATGGATGGTTGCCTTTGAACAATTTAGTTAGGTACAGAAAGGAAAATGCATTAGGGCTGCCAAAGCCTTGCCAATTTTGTCTTAATGAAGTTGCCTCACATGGTCTATCTTGTCCAGGGAGACTGGAAAATGAACTCCTAATGCTTTTAGATTTTCATGAGGGGTGGTGATTTTTTTTGAAACCATCTTCTGTGAGAAATCCAAGGAAGAGCAAGAATCACATCCTTCTGTCCTGTGAATTTCTGTGGGATTTCTTTAGTAATTTAGTGTTCTAGATCTGAGCAGCAGGGAGAAAAACAACAGGAACTTATTTTGTCTATGGCCCTTTATGGTCATTTAACATGTATTTCTACCTGTCTTACCTAGTTTCTTCCTTTCCATCTTGGGACTCCAATGTAGAAAGCCATGATATACACATACATACATACCAGAGGGTATAGGCATTCTGTTAACTCTTGGAATAAATAAGATATAGATTCCTAAAGAATTCATAGTCCAAAACGGAGACAGATTTATAAATAACAGTGATGGTGCAATTTAGGAAGATGTATGTGAAGAGTTTTTATGGCATAATAGAGGAGACACACCTATCACTGGGGCTGAGAGAATAAAAGATAGTTTTCTGGAGGAGACAGCAAATAAATCAACTCTTTAAAAATGGGTCCAAATAAGCCAGGAACATAACGTGAAGAGTAAGTTTTAGGCAGAGGGAATTAATGAGAAAAGCATGGGAAGGTGAAACTCGTAGTGCATGCAGGAATCACAAACAGTTTCATGTCACCAAGGAACGCAGACAGAGAGGAATGGGATAGTCAAAGCCAGGAGGTAGGTAGGGGTTAGTTATGAGTGGAATTTCATGCCATGTCAATGTACTTGGGCTTCATCAAGTAGATGATGATGAAGATCTTAGGCAGGAAACAGAACGGTTATTCAGACAGCTGGGTGCGGGGTGAATTTGAGCACAGGAGAGCTAAGTCTGGAGGTCAGATAGGAGGCAATATGGTTGCCTAGGACAAAGTCCTGAAGGTGATGATAGCAACATATTGAGGGGTTAAGATTGAAAAATAACTAATAGGTTATATTGGAAGGACTTAGACTGATTAAGTGAACGGAATATGACTTGGAGATTCATTAAGCCCACAGAATTGCCACAGAAGGCACTCTGGCTTCGAAGAGACTGGATTCTCCAAGACCTGAAGATCCTTCACCATGCAAGGCTGATCGTATGCCTAAAATTGCATGGTGAGGCTGGTGTGGCTGGCATTACCAAAGCAGGGGTTATGGGTAGGCATTCAGGCACACAATAAATTCTTATAGGAATCCCATGAAATGTGTTTTTTCTCATTTTCAGGATCATTGGGACATTTGTGAGTTATGGAGAACTGAGATGAATGTAGCCGGGAAGATTGGGGCCAGGTTTTAACTATAAATCGTAGGATTTTCATTTCTGAGTGTCTTCTTATTGACAGCCATGGCTTTTGTCACGGGAATGCCAATTGGCTCCTAGAATGATTCCTTAAAGCACTTAGGAGAAAGTCAGCATCCTGAGCTTTGTTTTCAAGGTCCTTTGATGGTCTGCCACCATATGTCTTCTTCATTCTGTCTCCTACCACTTCACATACACATCCTTCCTCTGTACTTGCCATTTAATAATTCATAGACCATTGCAACTTCTGTTCCTACTTCTAAAATTTTCTCCCACAGTTCTCCATCTAAATATCTTTTGCTTACCTTTGAAAGCATCTTGTTCTTTGGAAACCTTTCCCAAGTCTTCAGTCTGATTTATTTCTTTTTCTTTGCTGAGCCTGTCCACACTCTGTAGTTGCACTTATTACAGTGCTGTGTTTTTCTCTAGTTTTCTTACCAGTCCTAATAGATGGTAAGACCTTTAAAATAAAAAGTGTGTACCTATATATGCATTTATTTCCAGTGGCTAGCATAGTGCTCAGCAAATAGTTTTAAATGAATGTGGGTAGATATTTCTTTGGTCCTGTGTTAGGCTCAGATTGCCAGAAATTTTTAAGTCAAAAGAACTGAAAACACCCAGCACTAACAACCCCTAGAAAAAATATTCAAACTGTGACAATACTTTCAAAAACATAAAATGACTTACCAAAGTATATTATTAATTTAATGAATTCCATGTTTATCTACGTATTCATTTAGCTAATATTTTCTGGCAGAAACCATGAGCAAAGTGCAAAGAGAACAGGTAGGACATGATTAAGAGTCTTATCTGACGGAAGGAGGACTGAAAATTTAGGTATAATATTAAGTGTTTCACTGGTCTCTGTAGACTGTGGGGAGGCTAAATGTGGCTGGGGTGGTGGAAAACACTAGGCATGTTGGGAGCAGATCTGAGCTCTAACAAGCTATTGACCTTGAATAAAACTCTCACCTTCAATGGCCTCATCTATAACATCCAGAGAATAGTATATACCTCCAGGGTTGTTGTACAATTTAATTAGAGAATGGGAGCTAATGTGGGTCTGGATATACCTGGCCCCAGGCTCAACTTTCTGAGCATGTGACCAGTACAGTTACACAAGGTCCTGTCTTTGGTTTAATGCACTACTACTGTCATCTTCATAATTACTAAGCAGGGGGTCCTGCATTTTCATTTTGCTCTGGAACTCTTAAATTATGTAGCCAATTCTACCTGACAAATAATAGACACATATTAGTGCTCTCAAAAGAGCCTCAAATTCTCAGTTTGAGATTACAAGGGAATATGAGGGTCCACTTCTTCTTTTTTTTAAATATGTTTTATTGATTATACTGTTACAGTTGTCCCAATTTCCCTTCCCTCTGCTCCCCTCCACCTGGTGGCCCCCTCCCTCCAGTTGTCCCCCCCCCTTTTAGTCCATGTTCATTGGTTGTGCATATAGTTCTTCTCAGCCTCTTCCTGTCTACTCCATTCCCTCCTACTATGCTTCCTAATTGCTGTACCGTCTCCCCCCTTACCCCCTTACCCCTCCCTGCTGACCTCCTCCCAATATGTTCCCCATACCTATAGTTATTTTTCCACTCTTGTTGCCTATTTAGTTTGCCTTTGTTTCAATTCCCGAGCTTCTGTTGTTGGTTCTTGTGATGCAGTTTTCATTTTAGTGTTCATAGTTTTGATCCTCCTTTTTCTAAACCAGTCCCTTAAACATCTCATATAACAGTGGTTTGGATCTAATGAACTCTTTCAGTTTTATTTTGTCCTGGAAGCACTTTCTCTGTCCTTCTATTCTGAATGACAATTTCGCTGGATAGAGTATTCATGGTTGTAGGTTTTGGATTTTCATTACTTTGAATATTTCTTGCCAGTCCCTTCTTGCCTGCAGGGTCTCCCTTGAGAAGTCAGCTGATAGTCTAATTGGGACCCCTTTGTACATGATTCTTTTCTTCTCTCTTGCTGCTTTTAAGATTCTCTCTTTAGCCTTAATTTTTGACATTTTGATTATAATGTGTCTTGGTGTGGTTCTCCCTGGGTTCAGTTTTTTTGGAATTCTCTGTGCTTCCTGGACCTGTAAGTCTATTTCCTTCCCCAAGTTTGGGAAGTTCTGCTTTATTATATTTTCACTTAATTTTTCAATTTCTAGTTCTTCTTCTTCGCCCTCTGGCAATCCTATAATTCTTATGTTCAGTCTCTTATAGCTGTCCCAGAGGTTTCTGATTCTCTCATCATTTTCCTTGCTTCCCGTTTCCTCTCTCCGCACTGGTTGACTGCTTGTTCCTTCTCTATGTTCCAGTTTGTTGATTTGAACTCTGGATTTTATTTCCTCACCATCTGTCTAATATGTGGTTTTGTTCCTTTCAGTATGAGTGTTTTTTGATTCTTTCTCATCTTTTTCCAGATCTTTTGTTAATTCTGTAAGCCACCTGATAACAATGACCCTGAACTGAGCCTCTGACAGGTTTCTTATTTGTTCATCTGTCAGATTCTTCATCTGTTGCCTGGTGAGCTGCGCCACTGGGATTTCTATAGTTGTCTGCCTCATTTTGACAGATGTGTTTTGCTTTCTTGGGCCGGCTATAGGGGGCAGTGCCTGTGTACTCGTCACAACCCAGTGACCGGTGGCAATCTGCAACCTTTTTCGCGGCGCTGTGGCACTTTGTGTGGGGGTGGGGGTCCAAGATGGATTCCTGCTGTTATTCTATGCTGGGAGACTTGGGTCCATCCTCCTGCCCTCTGGGCCTCACCGTCCGAGGCAATGCAGTGGCTGCTTTTCCCAGCATTGCGGTCGGGAGCTGCTGGGGCTCGACTGCAGCCAGGACTACTCTCCCTGTCGCTGTCCCAGGTGCGACCGCAAACAGCACCACCCACTTTCGCTCTTACCTGCCCAAAGAGCGATGCTGGTTTATATCTTTGTACATTGGGCTTCTGTGTAGTTTTATTTTCTGGAATTTCTAGTTATCTTTTGTTTTGAGGTAGTTGTATTCCTCTCTAGTTGTAGAGGGAGACTGAGCATGTCCATCTAAGCCTCCACCTTGGCTGGAAGTCCAGGGTCCACTTCTAATGAGTGTCGTTGAGGATAACTTCACTTGGTTCCTCCAGTGAAGGTGAACTATTGCTCCTTCTTCTGTTCCCATACCTGCTTTCTGTAGAATACATAAATTTTAATTCCATCATCCACTTTATTTCATTTATTAAAAATTTCATACTAAGATCATTCTTTTATCATAAATACTATTTTTATCCCCTACCTCCTGCCCCCTTCCCTACCAAGCTATACTAAAAACAACAAACACAAGAACAAAAAACAAACAGAAAAACCACCATAAATTCCTTTTTGATTTCATCAAAGTTTGAGTTGCAGATTTTTTAAATGTTGTTAAAGACTTTAAAAAATGTAAATTACTTTGCTCTGACTGCTGTGGTTGACAAGAGGCAACTGAGGCAACCAATTAATGTTTCTCTCTCACATCGATGTTTCTCTCCCTCTCTTTCTCCCTCCAACTCTCTCTAAAGATAAATATTTGGTTGGCCATAATTGACTATGAGTTTTGCTGTGATGAAAATTACTTGTGCCAGAATGCTACACTAGGTTGAAATCTTGTGCCACAGTAATCCCCATGGAGTAGAGTACATTGAAGCACAACCATGGGAAATAGAATGCTTCTTTTAAATCATTGAGCCAACAAATGAGGTCATTTGATGCTGAGTGACTGTGATCATCCACAAAGGGGCTAGCTCACCAGTTACATTAAACTGGTTTGGGCTGACCCATCCCTTTGTGGTGAGAATATTAGTTTATATTTTTTTCCCTTTGTTTTAATAATTTCCAAATTACAAGCTATAAGATAACAAACTAAAAGGTTGTTGAAACTTTACATGGCTAAAACTAAGTCACATTTTGTCCAGACTCTATTTCCTTTCTAAATGACTTTAAAATGACAATGTGCTAGGCATTCTAAATGTGGAAGATTTCAGGTGTCATTTCTAAATGACAATTCAGAAATATTTACTTTGCATTCCCCCAAATGCTCTGAGATAAAAAACTGAATGAAAAGAAAAATGAGAAAACAACTTGGAATGATGCCTGGCTTGTTTACTTTAGGAAATCTCTTAACACTCATTTTAATCAATTGAAAAGAGATGGTTCATCAGATCATAGAATTTTAGAGCTAAAAGGTGCCTCAGAGATAATCTTATCCAACTCTCTCATTTTATGGATGAAGAAACTGGGACTCAGTGAGGTGAAGATGCCTTTCTAGCATCCCATGGCTAATTACCAGCTGGGCAGAGAACCCAAGTTTCTGAAGACCTGGCCTGGTGTCTTTTCCAGTCCAGATTGCTGCTTAGTCTTCATACTCATGTAAAGTCTTTATATATTTCCAAATTTAAAAAAGCTTATAAAATTAACCTACTGAGCAGAGGGAAGAATATTTTTTCAACCAAATGAGAGCTTTCAAGTATGTGTATGAATATTGACTGATACTGGATGTAAAGCTATTTTGCATACAGTAGACAGTAAATATTTGCAGATTGATAGAACTACTCTGAAAAGTTAATTTATTAAAAAGAAAATCTGTCTGGTCAAGATGGAAGCATAGGTGAATGTGGTTCGCCTCCTTGCACAACCACCCAGAAACAATTACAACCAGATCTCAAAAATAAATAACAACCAGAACTGTCAGAAAATTGAGTTATATGGAAGTCCAACAACCAAGGATTTAAAGAAGCTACATTTATCCAGATGGGAAGGAAGGGAGTGGTTGAGGAGATGGGGTGGAGTGGTGGTGTGGCTTGGACAGGTGGCAGTGACAGAATGGATGGTCCCACATTCATGTGTGGTGGGTAAAAATCAGGAGAGATACCCTGGGAGTGTGCGATCTCAGCCCCAGGCCAGACTGCAGAGCCCAGGGTTTCAGCACTGGGAAGATAAACCCCATTACCTCTGACTATAAAAACCAGTGCAGGTTGGGGCAGAAGGAGAAGCTGCTGGATTTTTGCTGCTTAGAGGGCCAGCATGACCTTCGAACGTACGCATACCTCAGGGCAGCAACTGGAAGGGTTCCAATAACATACAGGAAGTGGATGAAGTGATTGGAAACTGGGTGAGTTCCAGGCAAATCATCAGAAGCCAGGCAGCAACATTGTTCCCTCTCTGAGCCCCACACCACACACAGAGCCACAAAGCGGTGAAGTGAGTTGCCCCATCCTGGCAATTGCCTAAGACCCCACCTCTCACATTTGTAGGTGTATTTGCTACATAGGCCAAGCTACTAAGACAAGGAGTAAAAGCATCTCTATTTAATACACAGAAATAAACAAAGATAGGGAGGCTGTCAGATTGAGAAGGCAAATAAATATGGCCCAAATGAAAGAACAGAACAAAACCCCAGAAAAATAACTTAACAAAATGGAGATAGCCAACTTATCAGACGAAGAGTTCAAAACACTGGTGATAAGGATGCTTAGAGAATTCATTGAGTATGGGGAAAAAAAAGAAAGAAGTGGAGTTTACACAAAGTGAAATAAAGAAAAATATACAGGGAACTAACAGTGAAGAGAAGGAAGCCAGGAATCAAATAAACAATTTAGAACAAAAGAAAGAAGTAAACATTTAACCAGCATAACAGAAAGAAGAAACAAGAACGCAAAAAACCGAGGAGAGGCTTAGAAACCTCTGGGACAACATTAAATGTACTAACATCTGAATCATAGGGATGCCAGGAGAAGGGAAAGAGCAAGAAATTGAAAACTTATTTGAAAAAATAATGAAAGAAAACGTCCCTAATTTGAAGAAGGAAATAGATGTACATGTCTAGGAAGCACTGAGAGTCCCAAACAAGTTGGACCTGAAGAGAACCACACCAAGACACATCATAATTAAAATGCCAAAGTTTAAAGATAAAGAGAAAATCTTAAAAATAGCAAGAGAGAAGTAGAGAGTTACTTACAAAGGAGTTTTCATAAGATTATTAGCTGATTTCTCAAAAGAAACTTTGCTGGCAAGAAGGGACTGGCAAGAGTATTTAAAGTGATGAAAAGCAAGGACCTACAACCAAGATTACTCTATCCAGCAAAGATATCATTCAGAATGGAAGGGCAGAAAAAGTGCTTCCCAGACAAGGTAAAGCTAAAGGAGTTCGTCATGACCAAGCCATTATTATATAAAATGTTAAAAGAGTTTATTTAAGCAAAAGAAGAAGATCAAAACTACGAAAGGTAAAATGACAATGAACTCAAAACTACCAACAACTAAATAAAAAACAAAAACAAATTAAGCAAACAATTAGAACAGAAACAGAATCATAGATATGGAGATCATCTGAAGTGTTATCAGTGGGGAAGAGGGTGGGGGAGAATGGGGGAAAAGGTAGGATTAAGAAGCATAACTGGTAGGAGTAAAATAGACAGGGAAATATTAAGAATAGTATAGGAAATGGAGAAGCCAAAGAACTTATATTCATAACCCATGGGCATAAACTAAGGAGGGGGATTGCCGGAGGGAAGGCGGGCACTGGGCAAAGGGGGTCAAAAGGGAAAAATTGGGTCAACAGTAACAGTATAATCAATAAAATATACTTAAAAAACCTAAATACATGTCTAACATCACATTAGGAAAAGTACTTATGTCTAATATTGAAGAAAATTACCCACCCAAATAAAATCTTAAATGCAATTTCAGATATCCTTTCCAAAAATAAAAAGAAACCTAAGTGGTGAGATATTCACAGACTTTGCCAAGGTTGTTTATTGAAAGAGATAGACCATATAATTTATTACCCAAACTGGGTCATTTTGAAAATGGAAGCAGACATTATAAATATTTGTATTGAGGCAACAAGTGTAAACTGAGACTTTCCAGGGCAACTAGGACATATGGTTCACCTTACAAAGAAATGATAAAATGTTTGCATTAACTGAGTATTTATTATGTGCTAAGCAAGACCTTAAGGATTTCCATGCTGTAGTGTCTCTTTCACTGGTTGGGCAGTTAAAGTCTTCAGTGATATTTTATTGTAAGAGGTCCATATGTTACACTAAAAGTCAGAGGTGTGGAATCTTGTAATTTTCATTACAGTAAAGGCTCCAGAAATCTTCTCTGTTTATCTAGGTCAGGAGCAATAAAGACCATTTGCTTGTCTCTTGTCCACTCTCCCTCACCCCTCCCAGCACAATTTCTTTCACAAATTCCTCTTTCTAAGACTTCTAGGGGTGGCAAAATTCAAATGAAATTATTTGGTATTGAATATTTCTTACAAAACAGCTTTCTGGTGAGGAAGGCCTCTTTGTCCTGACAAGATAAGTTGCAGCTAAATTTGCTTTTCTCACTTTTAGTTCGTTTTAAAATGGGTTGTTGAAAGCAACCAATGGTTTAGAAAAATACCATGGGTGCTGTGAAATAGGGACCAAAACTTGTTCAAATCTGATTACATTAGCAATTTCTTTTTTTCCCCCAGATCCATTGTATTAACTCTATAATTTGCTTCCATGACCCACGTAATCTATTGACTCAAACAGTGATTTTTTTTTCCTATTAAAGGAAGAGTAAAAAAGCTATTTCTCTCTGGAAAATATAAACATGGAAGAACTTGGAAATAACAGATTTCTATCTAGATTGGCTAGATGATAAGCTACAACTCTACCCAATTTGCTTGTCATTGTTTGCAGTGCCTCTGTAGGGAGCTGGGAAGGATGCCTAGATAGCTCTGTAGGATTTTAGACAGTGCTTTAAGTAATACCTGCAGGCTGTGCTCCTAGAAGTTTTCTTTCTATAGAGAGGGAGAACCTTAACATTTGAAAAATGCTAATAGGCTTATTGAACCTAGAACATATGCCCAGACCTTCATACCAATGACTGACTTATATTTTAATCACCTCGGCTTTACTACAACAGTTCTATGAAAAATATAAAGCATAGTTCACCCCAGTGTGCAGGAGGGAACAGCGAGGCTGACAGAAGTGGTCTCACCAGGAACTGGCAGACCTGTGATTTACAGGCAGCTTTGTCTAGTTTCCATTGCCTGCCCTTGGATCTTAAATAACCACTCTGCTAGGTAACCTTTGAATATTGTCTGGGGTTTATCTCAAAATTGAATGAATTGTCTCCATAGAAAGCCAACCACACAATTATGAGAATCAGAATATTTGTGTGCTGTTGTGGGTTGAGTTATGTTCCCCCAAAAGACATGCTGAAGTCTTAATTCCCAATACCTCAGAATTTGATCTTACATGAAAGGGGGTCTTATCAGGGGTGGTCAAGTTAATTGAGGTCACTAGTGTGGGCCCTATGATAATATGACTGGTGTCCTTATTAAGAGGAGAAATTTGGACACACAGAGGGAAGACAATGCGAAAAGATGAAGAAGATGACTATAAGCCAGAGCTACAATCATTTACAAGGAGAGAGGCCTGGAACAGATTCTCACTAGTAGCAAGTCCTTCAGAGAGAACACGGCCCTGCCTACTTCTTGATTTTAGACTTCTGGCCTCCAGACCTGCAAGACAAATTTCTGTTGTTTTAGGCCACTCAGTTTGTGGCACTTAGTTATAGCAGCCCTAGAAAAACTAATATACATGCTCCCCCACATTTTAGCAAGTGGGGGCTTACTCATGGGTGACCAGCTATATTTTCTACGCTATTCTGCAGCTGTGGCTGGTATAAGGAGCAGCTGGAGACCACCCAGGCCTGAAGTGTCTCAGATGCAGCACCAGCCAATTGTATTCAGCTCCAGGCTTCATGACTGAGGTAGATCCCTGGATGCCCTGCCAGGGACAATGGAAGGAGGAAAGGGAGGTGGCCTGTGTGCTGGCTCTGATCTTTCCATTCTCAGATGCAGGCAACAGTGGCTCTGAGAAGATTCCTCTTTCTCCCTCTCCTATCCCCGGTTGTTTCTAATACTCACTCTAGTGGCATTAATTAATGGGAGAATGATCCGTCACAGCTCTTGAATAATGCACATGTTGATGATTTCTTAATAACTTAAAGCCATTATGATGGGGTAAAGAGAAGGAAAAAAATATGTCTCACTGCCTGGAAAGAGGGACAAAAGCTTTCATTTAATTTATTTATAGGAGGCTCCCTAGAACTGCCAGGTGAGACTGACCATCAATTTCTAGGGGAAGTACACTGTTTTTATCAAACTCACCACTGCCTCTAAGTACAACCAGAAACACAATTCTACCATTAGCTAGAAATAATAAAATACTCAATAAATAAAAAATTATAAAGGCCAGAGCAGGAAACCCTCAAACACTCGTGTTTACAGCACACCTGGCAAGTATTTTTACAGTAAAATATAAAGTCTGCCCTTTTAAAATAGCACAGAATTGGTGGCACAGCCTATTTATGCCCTTTAAGCTATATGCCAGAGTTCACAGAGTTTATAAACTCTTCACAACTCATTGCTATAATATAAAAGTTTAGAATGAAAAGAGTGGTTTGACAAGCTGTAGAGGTTGAAACAAACAGCTTCTATTTTGTCTAGGGCTCAAAGGGGACTGTGTATCGTTACGAAAATGTTCAGGCCCAGGGGAAAAAGAGAGCTTGGATCAGATAAATTTCATCTTCTCTTTAATTTGTCCTACAGTTGAGAAAAAAAAAACTTCTAAAGAAGAAAAATGTTGTTCAGTCATGTGTTTGAATAGTTAACCTATGTTACTCAGTGTTTCATCACACCGATACGGCCATGCCAGGTGGAGCGTACTCTGGTCTCTCTCTCTCTCAGTTTGTATTTCTGTCATAGACCTGGGCTGCTTTGTGGGACTTTCTTGATTCTGAGATCTTCCACACTCATGCCAAGCCATTCTGCATTCCATCCTCTGCCACTCTCCTCTTGGCCCACGTCCAATTCCTTCACAAAGTTTTCAGTCATATTCAGTGACCCCCGCAGGAGGCCGGCCACCCATCACTCCCCAAATTCTTCTCACTTTCCTCTCTGGAGTCCTGGTGGTTTCTCTCCAATGACAATATTTATTTTTCTGAAACTCTCTGTGGCGGGTTGGGTCCAGGGTAACACGCTCTGAGATGGAGCCTGGGAAGTGCTCTCCTTCCCTGGGGGAAGTTAAGGAAGCAGGATGGGGCAGAGGGACAAATTCCCAGGGATGCAGTCCTGACAAAGGCCTCTGCTGGCTCCATGTGGAACCCTTCAGAGTTGTCCCAAATGGATGCCAGGGGCCTGGGTCTTTGTAACTGGATGGGACATCAAACAGTACCAGAGACTTGCTGCCTGGGGAGGAACATGACCTTGGTAAGGCGGCTCTCTGTGACTGAGGAGAGCTCTCTCCTGCCCAGGGACTCAGTGGGGAGCCTTCCGCTGCCAATATGCCCAGCAGCTGGGGGAATGACCCCGGAGGATCTGGCTGAGCACCCCTACACCCTCATTGTGGAATTCCCATTTGAGGAAAGCAAGACCTTGTAGAGAAGTAAAGGTTGCAGGGAAAGCTAAGAGGACTCTCATATCTATATTTTACTTTTTCTGCAGTAGAAAATAAAACACACATTATCAATGCTATTTTATATATCTTAAGTCAGTAATAATGTGCTCTACAATTTATTTATTATTTCTCTTACAGGATCTTCTTCTGCTTATGTGTTTTTTTTATTGGTTGCAAATAATATAATAATTACCATTTATTGAGCACATGCTATATTGCAGGTATTCATTATTTTATTTAATCTTCATAAGACCCTGTAAGAGAGATACCATTATTCCCATTATGGACGAGGAGAGCAAGGTTTAAAGAAAACAATTTATTTGTCCAATTAACAAATAAATGGCAGAACTGGGATCTGAATTCAGGGAATCCTGGAAACTCTACTCTTATAACACTATCATTTTATCCTAATAAATAGTTTATTTCCCCTTTTGGTCCTCTTTCCAGATATTCAGTGCCTGATTTTTGTCTGCCTTCCAAATTATACAAGTCTATTCCTAAATTCTGACTGTAGTCCCAGGGAAAAAAAAAAAAAAAAAAAAAGACATGGGAGAGCTAGAGGAAAACTGTATTCAACCTTGGAATAGCTAGGTGGGTGGCCCTCAGAGAACCCTCCCCTCATCCCTGGGCTGGAGCCCTGGCTGTGCACCCTGATGGCCTCACACCTGACCCCTTCTCCATCTGCTGTGGCAGAACAGTCTGCTTTGGCTTTTCCTCACCCCCTAAATCTCTAGGTTTCCTCACAACAACCTCAATCCATTCTCTGTCATTCTCTTCCCCTCCTAGTCCTTAGTTTTTTCCTTCTAATTATTAGTATGAATGGCTAGTGGTGTCTACAAATTCAGATCTAAAATTATCCTGACAACAGAAAGGGAATAAATAGCTACCTTCACAAATCCCAGGACTCTTTCACAGGGAAGAGCAATCTAGAAGGGACTATTATATATACAGTGCCTTAAAGACCCACCCTATTGTGTTCTTTAACTAGTATGTTTCACATCTAAAACTTAGTTTGGTCAAGACTAAAGGCCCTAGAAGTTGATGCTTTGGGTAAGAAAAGAATTCCCTACTTAATTATTTCAGAAATTTCAAATTAAATAAAGCCAATTGTCTCATTTGTAAAATTATAACAAAAGGAATCTCATTCGGCTGTCTCTATCCCAAATTAATTTGTGCCATGTGGACTTTAGAGAAGGAATCAGGATGAGGTGCTTAACTGAGGTCTTTTTTTAATACTAGAATGATAGAATTAAAATCTCATTTTCTGAAATAAAAAAAATAGATTTTCATCTGTCTGAGATAATTTAATATAACCTACCTGTAGGCTGGGGAGAATGGAGTGAATGATTCTTCTAGTCATTTAAATCTCTGATTATATTTTCAGAGGGAGAGAAGAAAGATTCTTGCTGCTCCACATATTACTATACATTTTGAAGAGGATTCAGAGTTTAATATTTGTCATTCATCCACTTTCCTTATTTTATGTCTAATTAGCCAAGAAATTGAAGTTTCAAAAAATGTTCTTGATTTGCCAAATTTCCATACATATTCCAATTCAACAAACACTTATTTCTTTCTTTCTGGGTGTGCGGCCCTTTGTTAGGAAATGGGAAAGAGGCTGAAGGACATGAGATCACACCCTGTCTTTGCATATTCAGAGTCCAGTGAAGAGGGAAGACACGTTCACAGCCAACTAGAATGAGTTGCTCAGTTGTCAGTACTGTATCACTTAATGAAAACCCAGAGGTGAGCTCACTGAATTCTGTTGGAGGTGGAGGAGCATTGGGGAAAGTTTCACAAGGAGCTGAAGTTGAAACTGAGTCAAGGGTGAGGAAAACCTCACTTAGGGCAAGGGAAAGAAGGGAGGGAGGGAAGGAGGGAGGCAAGAAAGGAAAGAAGGAAAGCTTCTCTGAGCCTGTGAATTAACCCTGCCCCTCGCCTCTAGTTATATAGGCATGTAAGTCATTGCTTCTTACTCACAGACCAAGTAGAGGCTCATCAGCTATGAATTTTCTCACCATTCTGCTTCTCCATCTCAGAATAACCCTTACATTTCTCCTGCTGCTCTGCATCCTCATACTTAAAGCAAGCCCATATTCATTCTTGTGTTCTGCGTTCTACTTGGTACCTCTCTGGGACCTTGTTCCATTGAGTTCTATCTCTTTCTTGCCTAAATCTTCCTAGTGTCCCCCTTTTCTGCCCATGTGGGCTCTACTTATTAACCAATGTAGAAATCCTTTTCACCTAAACTCATGTTTGTTTGTTTTTTTCTCTTCAACTTACTGGAAGTGTTTGCTCTTCCTTTCTGGTCTGTTATAACTCTTCTTTCTAACACCACCAGGGATCCTCAAATGGTCGACTTCCATGACCATGCTCAGCCATCTTATTAGGTTTTCCTGCACTATTTACCATTGCTGACCACTCCATCCTTCTTAAATTTTCCTTCCTTATTTTTTAAATTGAACTCCTGTGCCTCTCTTGGTCTTCTTTCCAGGTGTCTCTTCTTCCATGACAACTTCCCAATATCAATACAGTAGTTCCTCTCTATATCGCGGTTCACTTATCACAGCCTCACTGTATTGCGGGGTTTTTAAAAATACTATATTTATTTATCGCAGATTTTTCGCTATATCATGGGATTTTGCAGTACTATATATGTATGTTGTTAAAGTTACATAGGTTTAAGAGTGCAGAATATATTTAAGAACATAAGTAGTGTTTATAAAAGTGTGGAAAAGTTTAATAAGGGAGTGGGAAAGGTTAATAAGAGACTGGGAACAGTTTATAAGTGTGGGAAGGGTTTATAAAGCCTTAAAAATATAAATACTAAAATAAATGTAAGGTTCCTACTTGGCGAATTTTTACCCATCGCTGGTGGGGGAGGGGACGTCTAGAATGTAATACCTGCGATAAGTGAGGGAATACTGTACCATGAATCTCCCATCAGCCTACTATTTTCTTTTGTCTTTCTGGAGCTATCTCATTTACTCCCATAGCTTAAAATCGATCTTTATGCTGTTCACTTTGAGGCCAGGTGTCCCATGCAGTCCTCTCTTCCATGCCACAGACATGGATGAATGGATGCTCAAGTGTTGTCCAGTGGACATTTGCACCAGGCCAGTCCAGACACCCCAGATTTGTCCTATCCCATAGTATGTCTTTCCCCTTCAATTCCCTTAGCCTTACTCCTTCTCCTATATTTCTTAAGAGGTACCTGTTACCATTATGCACCCATGGTCCTCCTGGATTTATTCCCGTCCTTCACCCCATAGCTAACTGAATGACACATCTCATCAATTCCACCAGCCCAAGACCTCTTTTCTTCCTTGCACTTTTCTACTTCCTCCTGCCCCTGCCTCCATTTAGGCACCCACCATTTCTTATGTGAACTAGTTTTTGCTGCTTCCTGTTTCTAATCTTGCCCCTGACCATCCATCTACTACAAACACCATCCATCTACTACAAATTTGATTATGTCATTGCTCCATCAGGATTCTTCAAAGCATCTCATTGCTCAGAGCAGGGAAACTATGGCCTATGGGCCAAATCTAACCCATTATCTGTTTTCGTACACACAAAACTCAACTCTTTCATTATGTGAAAGTAGACATAAACAATAAAGAAGAGTTGAGTATTTATGAAGGAGAATACCTAAGCTATTTACTATCTGATGCTTTATAGAAAAAATTTTGCTGGCCTCTGGTTCAGAGGATTAAGTCAACCTTGTTTGCACAGCACAGAAGTCCTCCACCATATGTTCTCTGTCTGCCTGTCCAAATTTATGCTCTTTAACTCCCTCTTTAATAGAAATGAATATTATATTCTTTTCCTTTGGTACGTGAGGCTATTTACAATTGCAGTTATAAGTGAAATTTATAACTGGTATATGTGGTTGAATCCTAGCCTTGCCACTAATTAGTGTGTGACCTTGGGTAAATTACTTAATCTCTTTATAATTTAGCTTCCCCATATACAAAATGGAAGGTGCTAATTCAAACTTTTCCTAATTCAGAGGACTTTTGAAACACATTGCCTTACAGTCTAATTGTATTTGTCTGTAACATAGAGACCATAAAATTGCCTTTTGGGTGACAGCTGGTGGCAAGGTACACTGAAGTGGTGTTTTTTTCCTTTTTTTTTCAAAGTGTTTTTGTGAGCAATGTTAAACATACCAAAATATTCTCACTTGAATAAATCAACCTTCTTAACTGATTTATCCTACATTTGGTAAAAATAAAAATTCACATTTCAATGCAAATAGCAAAGAAACAAGGAAAGGACAATAGAAGTATTGGTCAGATACTTTAAAATATATTGAAAAGAAAAGGGATTGCTCATTAAAAACAATTATTGCACACTGTATGTGAATGTTATATAAACTGAGAAGGACCATATATACGTAAGTTGTTATGTGTAGTCTTTAGTGCTTTCTCTTATCTGTTCCCTTCATCTAACTTCTGGGGGAATGATGTTGTCTTGCCCTTGTACAGTTAGTTGGGATCATGTGTCTGGTTTGGCCAGTAAGCTCTGTCTTTCATTACTTCCTGGATGAAGCATTGAATTATTTGTGAGACTAGCACTTTCTTCCCTGCTGTTCAGAACAAGGAGGACAGTATTCTGGATGATGCATTGACAAGACAGTGACACCCCTCCAACCCTACATTAGTGAGTCACTCTCTAAGTATAAGTTGCTCCAGAGTGTTGCCTGGACCCACAGTGAATTTTGTGACTGTACAAAATGAACTTTTGTTGGATTCAATCACAAGTTTGTTGGGAGTTTTTTTTTTGTGCATAACTTAGCCTGTCTTGGATTATTATTATCATACAAGAGAACAATGCTTTTCTTTCCCCTCATGTTCCTAATACAGTAGGATTAAGTGCTTCCCAATACTAAGCCTCATGGAGCACTGCACAAAGCTGGTCAATTGTTTTATGCTGATGAGGAAGAGATGCCCCTTTGTGATCACTTCTGCTTGTTTTCCCTCTTTTAATTAGCAGTTTTTGTTATTGTACTTGGAAGGCAAAGCTCTTAGGAGCAAAGGCCATGGCTTTAATGATAAATGCCTCCTCAAACATTTCTAACCTGAAAATAAAATAACATAAAACCTTGTAAATGAATGTGGTAGCGAGCTGCAAATGTCAATTCTGCTATTGTATGGATTTAAAATCAAATATAAACAATGTTTGAGGAAACATTGACCTGAATCGAGTCTTTTATTCCTTTTCACATTAGTAATTAGCTTTCTAGCAGCAGGCTCCTGCTGAAAGCTGGGTCAGTGCTCCCAACCCCTAGAAAGCTGAGGAAATTCTCACTGTGTCCAGACAACAAGACAAGGTCCCTGGGGACATTGTCTGCTGTGGTCACCACCTTGACCACTTACGGTAAAAGGCAGCTTTCTTAGCATATGCTCCCTTACCCTGATTTTCAGGCAGTGGGTAGAAATTCTTTCTTCAGTGAGGGCAATAACTGGAATGGAGAGGCTGGGCTAAGGAAGATGAAGGCAAAAATTTTAGAAATTAGATGGCAGACTTAACCAGTATTGGGAGCATCAAAACCAAAAGACAGTTTAATTTTTAATAAAGGTAAATGGACACATGTTATGTATCTTTTCTCATATTCTGGAGCATAGTACCGACTAATGAAGTCAAGTTATCTGAGGGTTTCTCAATTTGATTTTTATTCTGCAACTTCTTCAATAATTAAAACTTTTGGTAACACATTTTCTTGATTCATAACACAATGCTTAAGGATGGATGAAAAATTTGAGACTGATTGGTTGGTTTCAATTCCCCATGGTGAACACCATCATTTTAAGCCTAATGAACAGATATTAAATTATGTGTAAAATGTACAAACCAGTTAATAAATGAGAATTTGAATCTCTGGAATTATTATTCAAAATTTTCTACAAATCCTCACCTGTTCTTGTGCTGTTTCAGTTTATCTGAGAGCCTTTGGTCAGTAACATATTTTCACAGTATCAAGATTATCTTCTCTTTAACTCACAGAACTAAAAGAAAATAAGACTCTACCTAATGAAGTGGAAAATTATTTTAAAAATCAGATGAATACCAAAGACTTTAGCATTAACAACTTCTTATTATAGTATTCACTAACTTTATGCATGCTGGATAGAAATGTTCTATAAAGTGTTAAGTGAAAGAATTTAATGATTTCAGTTTAATTCCCTGTTGCATTAAAGTTTCTTCTAGAAAGAAAATATAAAAACCATCAACGTAGATTATGTTGAAGGTTTGAATCTCAAAAGCAACTTTAATCTTCAGCTGGAAAAATAGTGTCTGAAAATGCATCTGGAGTCTCCTGAAACTTCATCATGCTTGAACCAGTCTGCCTTTGTCAACAGCCAGTTCCTTTGTCATGGCAGTAAATTAAAGAGTATTCTTTGCCTTAACAAGAAAGAAGAATAAGAAATTAAAATGCCTTTGCCTACCCAATCTTTGGC